>NC_051321.1:68142877-68450377 GCF_015220235.1 Choloepus didactylus | reverse complement strand
CCAGAAGGCTGAGGCACAGGGAGAGCGAGGCCCTTTCCCACGGTTTCCCAGGCAGCAAGTAGCGGCATACAGGACGCCGGCCTGGCGGGAGAGCCTCGGAGGAGAGAGAATCGTCGGTGAGCTGGTTTGGGGGGCGGCTTCCTGGAGGAAGTGGCCAGAAGGACGGACAAGAGTTGTTTGTTTTTAGATTGAAAACAAATCAACGAAACAATACCATGGAACGGAGTGACGTGAAAAAGTCCTTCAATTGCCTCCCTCTCTAGGTGGACTCCCACGTCCATCCCGCGGGAACCACTCTGAGCCGCTTATGGAAGGACGCGCTTATGCCCCCGTGTGGGTGCGCGTGGGTATGTGTATATACGGCCCGACACCTCTAGTCTGCCCCCGGCGTCCTGCTCTGCGCTCCATTCCGCGTCCTGGAGCTGCTCCCACTTCAGTACGCACAGACCTGCCTGCTCCGCGGCCGCGGAGAACCTCCCAAGGGGCTGTAGCCGGGCGGGGCCCCGGGTGAGGGGTGGGAGCCCCGGGTGAGGGGTGCGAGCGGGAGGCTCCGGGAGGGGCGCGGCCGCGCGGGGTGCTACGCCCGGACCCTCCCTGGGGTGCCCCTCGGGTGGGTGCCGAGACCCGTCGCCCCCGCCTCTTTCCAGTCGGGCTGAATCACAAGGATGGCTGAAATCACTCAGCGCGCGGTTTCTGCTCCTCTTTCACTTCTGCTTCTCCGGGAAACCTGAAGTTCCGCGCGTTAGGGCTGCATTTCGAAAGCGGGTGAGGACTGCGGATTCTGCGGCGGGGGCCGCGGGGGCCGGCGGGGTGCCGGGGAAGGTCTTGCACAAGCTGCTATGGGAGAAGGAATCAGCGACGAGAATTGGGCCCTGCTCCAGCCCTCCATACCCAAGCACCACTCCCTGCACCCCACCGCAAACTTGCGGTTGAAAATGCAATCGGCATGTCCTATAAAAGTCAGGATAACGGTTCCTTATGGAGGGGTGGGTGGTGATTGAGCAGGGGGCTTGGAGGGCCCCTTAGGGTAGCGAGCAAAGTTCTTTTTTTCAGTTTCGGTGGAGTTCACTTTGTAGTAATTGGTTAAGCCATACATTGATTTTTGAGGTAAGCCATAAAAAGTCGTAAAAAGAGTTTTTTTTTTTAAAATTCAGTTGAATTTCATATAAATGGAATCCCGCAATATGTTTTTTTTTTGGGGGTGTGTGACTGGTTCTTTCACTCAGTGTAATGTTTTCAAGGTTCCGTCATTTCGTTTTATGACTGAGTAATAGTCCATTGTATGGATGGACTACATTTTATTGATCTATTCTTCAGTTTATGGACATTTGGGTTGTTTCCATTTTTCCGTTATTGTGAATAACGCTGCTGGGAACATTTGTGTACCAGGAAAAAAAATTGAGTAGATTAGAAGTGTAAAAGTGAAATTCCCCCAAACCTAATTTTCTTTCTTTTGATCTTTCTCTTTCCATAAGTTTTTTCTTTCTCTCCTTTCCTCTTTCTTTTTCTTTTACTTCTACTTTTTTCTCTCTGTCTTTCAACAAATGTTTACTGAGGAACCGCCACATGCTCCAAAGGTGAATAAATAGATTTCCGTTCCCTGCTTCCGTAGACTTTATAGGCAGTGAAGGGAAGTAGACAAATAAATGGGGAAATTAAATAGCTACAAATTGTGACAAAGATCCTGAAGGTTTGGGATGTACATGATTTTTCTGTATGCATGTGCAACATACATAAAATTGTTTATATATACATATATATATATATACATTTGTAGGTTTTTTTTTTTAACACAACTTCATACAATACATATTATTAAATAACATGCTTTTCTTACTTAAAAATGTGTCAAGAGAAAATTTCCCAATTTGCGCATGCGGGCTGCTTCATTATTTTTGACAGCTGCATAGTATTCCATCTGACAGCTTTTCTATCATTTATTAACCAGTTTCTTATGGAAGGACAGTTACGCCATTTCCCGTGTTCAAAATTTCTATAAACATCCTTGCAATGCACCACATTATCCATGCACTTTTGCCCGCTTGAGTCTGTTTTGGTCAGATATTTCTCCAGATGTGGAGATGCTGAATCAAAGATTCCTGGAGCTCCAGTGGTCCCAGGAGAAGCCTTGGGACCCCTGGGGAGCAGCTGAGGGCCAAGAAGGGTCTGTGGCTCTGTCTTGCTTTAGCCAGAGCAGCTGGCTTTGACCTTTGGCCCTCGATCCTTGCTGCACATTAGGATCACCCAGACAGTTTTTTAAAACCTGAAGTCAGGATATCTGGGGTGGAGCCTGGAAATGGGTATGTATTTTAAAGTTCTTTGGATTACTCTAAAGCACAGACAGGGTTGAGAAACCACCGTGCTGTCATCTTGGGCTCCGCAGGAAGAGTGTGAGAGCCACTGACCTCTCAGGAGAATGTGGAGGCCAAGAGGAGATGATGTCCTCCGTGAGGCTCCCAGCAGCTTAGGAGCAAAACTGGACCCAAGCCCGGGCCCTTCCAGCCTATATCCTTTTTGCAAATTTCTCTGCCTTGGGATTTTTTTGAATTCATGAGGTAAAGAAGGATGTATTTTCTTCTTTTAAAAAATAAATTCAGATTTATATTATTGTTCCAATTATTAAGGCAATACAGTTCTAATAAATGAATAAGAATCAAAAGATGGTTATGAATAGGCGATTCACAAAAAAAGAAATCCAAACGACCTATAAACATGGAAAGGATCAGTCTCACCAAGTTTTAAAGAAATGCAAATTAAACCAACAATGAAACATTTCCCCACCTATTCCATTGGTGAAGATGAAATGCTTACTGCTGCCAAAAATGTGGGGAAAAGAGTATTCCCTTTAAATTCATACCCATATAATCTTCTAGAGGGAATTTGGTAATATAAATCAAAAGCATTAAAAATGCATTCTGTTTGCGCCAGAATTTCCACTTCTAGCAAAAACACATGTGCCAAGATATATGTAAAATATGTTTGCTGCAGAATTATTTGTCATGATAAACATAACTGGAAAACAACATGAAGGTCCAGAAATAAGGGATTTGTTACAAAAATAAATTATTCTGTATCCCGCAGTGAAACATTAAGCAGCCATTAAAAGAGATGAGGCTCACTGAATTGAATACTTGAAAGTGGTTAAAATGGGAAATGTTATGTTGTGTATATATTACCACAATCAAAATTTTAAAAAAGATGAGGCTGATCTATGTGCACTGACATGGAGAAGGTGAATATATTGTTTTGTGAAAAAAAGCAAGTTCCAATACAGTGTTTGCATATGGTCCCATTTTTGCTTAAAAGTAAAAGTAAATATATGTGTATATATATGTGTGTCTATATGTATGATGATATGTATGTAGTATGTGTATATAAGTGGATGTATATTGTATACGTGTATGAATATTGCATATATGTGTGTATGTAGAAATGCGCGCGTGTGTGTATGTGTATGACTAAGAAGATATTAACTACTAATACTTGTTACCTCTGGGCAGTGAAATTAAAGGGTTCTTTTCCTTTATTTTCATATCTATATTGTTAAAAAATTTAATAACAAAATGTATTAATTTTATAATCAGAAAAAAGTTAAAATATTTTTTTCCTTTTTTGATGAAAAATAAAACTAATAGAAATTTATTAGGGAAAATACATAAAAGCAGAATGCAGAACCCAAATCCCCCTTGGTTCTATTCCACAAAGGCCACCACAATTCCATGTTGGCTCATTTGCTTCTGGTCTTTCTCCTCCACTGTTTTTAGATAGGTGTTGTCACTCGGCATAAATAATTTTACATCCTGTTTTTTTCTCCACCTTACATTTTCATGTAAGAATTTTTCTCTATCCTGAAAAAGCCTTCACAGATGTCACTGTTATTGTCTGTGTAATATTGCATTTTATCACTGTCTCAGTTTTTTTAATAATTTCCTTATTGTTAGGCATTTGGATCTTCTTCAATCTGGTTGTCATGACTAACACCCAGTTAGAATCTTTGCACTTAATGCTTTTCCTGTCCTTAAGGCAAGATCGATTCCTAGCAGCTGAATACTGGGCTAAAGGAGAGGAACATTTTTTAAGCCCCTCCATGCTCACTGCAGACTGTTCTCTGAAAGGGTTGAGGCTGTCTCTACTCCCACCAGCAATACATGCACACAAGCGCTGAGTTTATTTTCCATTTCATTTTCTAATAAGGCCAGTTCCTTCTTTTTAGATCCTCTGCCTGCAAACAAACTGTTCCCCCACTTCTGTCCTCCTTCCTGTGATTTAGTGGACAGAGCAGGGTATTGTGGGTTCAAATCAAGGCTGGGCCTGTGACTGTCTGTGTGACTTTGGGAAAATCACTTAACCTCTCTGGGCCTCCATTTTTCTTCTCTAGCTACTTAGTCCTACCCACATGGCTTGAAAGATGATGTATTTGAACCCACTTTACAAAGGTCAAGGAGGAATGCATATTAATCTCTTTCCTCTCCAGGATAGTGCCAAAATTTTTCCTCCCAGAGACAGGGATCTGACTGAAAATACCCCCTTGCTTTGTAAGGGTAGAGTCCTGGTTTCCTCCCCACACTGGGGATTGCCTCCTACTGAGAGGGTGTCCTCTCTTCCTTTCCTTGGCTTCTCTCCCCAAAGCCATCCTTTCCCAGGAGACGGGGAGCTGTTAAATCATACACAGTCCTGTTTTTTTTAACTTCCTTGGAAATCAGCATAGAGAAGCTGAAAGTAACCTTCCTACTCCTTGGCCAAAAAAGATTCTTACTTAAGACTCAGGACACCAGCACTAGAACCCCTGGATTCACTCACTCATTCATGCATGCATGCATTCATTCATTCATTGAATCACTATTCAACTAGGGTTAATGGAGGCCTCCTACTGGGTGCCTGCCCTGGTGCCGTCTGGGAAATGCTCGGGACCAGATGCTGTGCCTTGGAGTCACATGTTGAGGGAGGCAGTGTGGGACCATCACAGGCTTTCCAAGGCCCTGGAGATCAAGTCCAAATTACCTCAGCCTGCCAAGTTCTGGGCCCACCTCCGCCTGGAGCCACTCACAACCCACTTGACTGGACACCTGATGTTCCTGGAACCTCTGCTTGGAAGACTCTTCTGTGCTCTGCTCTCTTTGCCAGACTAACTCTTACTTAACCTTGGGTCCCATGTAGATCCAGCTCCTCCTAGGCCTGTCAAGTCCAGGTTGTGTGTCCCCCATGTGTTTCCAAGGCAACCCTCCCCTGTCAGTTTAGTCATGTGCTCTATCTATTTGCCCCTTCTTGTAGAGGTTGCCCCCCTCCCCCCAGACTGTAATCTCTTGCAGGCAGGGATTGCATCTGTCTTTCTAAGCCTGGTATCCATTTTATTCAGAATTATGCTTGGCATACAATAGGGGCTCAATAAACATTTGGGGAAATAAGTAATGGTATAAGGAGAACCAAGAGTAGCAGGCAGTGTGATGCATAGCCCTCTGAAAGATGCAGGCCTCAGATACACGGTGGGAGCCAAGTGGGGCTGGGATGAAGCAGGATGTGAGCTGGGTTTTGCAGAGGGGAGGAAAGGCCTCCAGGGGAAGAGAAAGGCAGAGCAAAGGGCAAAGACAAGATGGCGGCACAGCACAACGTGTGGGAGTGGGCCGGCTTGGCTGGAGTGGCGGGCTTGCTGGGACAGGGACTCAATGGGAAAGGTGGGCCTTGTTGGCTGTGGGCACAGGGCTGCCACTGGAGGGGGCATAATGGAGAATCATGAGAGATGAGAGAAGAAGTGGGTCTGGCAGCCAAGTGGATGTGTTTGGCATTAGAGACCCAGTGAAAATTACTGAGCACTCAAATGGCAGTACCGGAGAGATGGTAGATCCACCCTCTGCAGCCCCAAGCCCTGGGTGCAAATCCTTTCTCTACCACTTTCTAGTCAGGCAAATGTTTTTAGTTTCTCCAAATCTCATTTCTTCAACCCAAGCTCCTTCATGCCAGACGCCATCTGGGCAGCAGGGATTCAGCGGTGCACATGGCAAACCCAGGCCTTGTTCTCACAAACCCATCTTTCACAACCGGAAAACCTGCAGTGCGGAGGACTGGGCTGGGAACCATGGATTATGGTAAATACAGTTCTGTCACCCGATGTCATTAAGGAAGAGGACAGCAGATTCAGGCTGCTTGGTTTTGTGAGTATCAGAGATGGCCTGTGTGCGGTCGTTTGTGGTGGTTATGGAGGTGACAGTGAGGACAACAGCAAGAGCTGAGAATTTGGGGCCCAGAGCTGTGTGGGAGGTGGACAGGGCAGGGAGAAGCTGTAGGACGGTCATTGCTTGGTCCTCATGGGAACTTGGCGGCCCCTTGTGAACCCCCTGAAGGCAGGAGCTCTGCTTTACCCAGCACGGTGCCCCCGTGCACCCCAGCGACCCCACAGCACGGGCAGTTGAGGAATAGCTGCCGCGTCTACATCCACAGGAACTCCTGTTCAGCGGGCAGCTCCCGTGTCCCTAAACCCAGATAGCAGCTGTGCGACAGTGAGAGGACACTGAGGAGTGTTGCAGAACTGAACGCAAGCTCTGGGCTGGGGCTGAAGCTTTCGGAACCGAGAGCACTTGTCTGTAGCCCAAACTGGATCCAAATGTCCTCATGCTCGCCTCTTCCCGCAGGCCCCCTCCCTGGGAAGGCCCGGCCCCAGCCCGCGACAGACCTGAGGCGAGGCTGGTATTTGAGTCGGGGCAAGCGCGGGGCGCCTGCAGCTCACTGCAGGGCTTTGGGCACAGAATTACGGGCAAATTATTTTTCTTCCTTTTCTAATGCCTATGGGCTCATGGCCATTTTTTTGTGTGTTTTTCAATTTTTTTCCCAATAACTATGCTTTTGAGAATCATAAAAAATGAATACTTTTTAAATTGATGAGATTTGTAAATAAATGGGTAGAAAAATTAAAACAGATAAGGATTGTTTCCACGTTACAGAGGCCGGGGTTTGGGGCTCACTGCTCAGCACCCAGCAGGGAGTCAAAGTGTTTGCTGAATGAACAACAGGGTGGGGGTGACGGGTGGAGACCACCCTCCTCCCCTCAGCGGCTCTGTGTCCCCTTCTTTGCCACCATCTGTCTGTCCCTGAAATGTCTGTTAAGGATCTACTGTGCCCCAGAAGCCTAGGATCCAGGGGTGAGGGAGCTCCTGAGCAGGTACAGGCTCCAGGCTGTGTGTGAAGGGACTCTTCTAGGTGGCATGCGGGACCCCCCTCACCTGTGGGATTGAGGAAGCTTTCATAAAAAGGAGCTGGATTTAGATTTCACAGAGTCGAGAAGGAGTTTGTGAGCCCGAGAAAAGGGCACTGGCATTCCAAGCCTGAATCCACGTCTTCCCTCCTTCATTTAGTCCTTTACTCTGTCATTCTGCAATGTCTCTGGAGCATCTGCTATGTGCCAAGCCTAATGAAATAGGAGATACATCACACTTACTTACCTTCATGTGGAAGAGACAGTGAATAAAACGTATGATAGAATGCCAAGGACAACCCCCACCCATACACACACACACCCACAAAACCACTGCAGGGAGACAGATACAGAGCGAGGCCTCCCTGCCCACAGGGGCTGCAGGACTGGGAACCCTATACTCCGCTACGGTAGGAAGCAACTTTCCACACACAGTGCTGGCATCACTGCCTGCCCACCCAGGCAGGCTGTGCACACGGCTTCCGGATGCATGGGAGGTGTGCATGTAAAAGGACTTGGGTGGGGTGCAGTGTGCACATTGGGCTACGTGGGAGTCTGGGTTTGAATCCAGCTCTGCTGGGTGACCTTGGGGAGGCCTTTGCCCCGCCCCAGGCTGCCGGTTCTGTGGAACAAGGCCTGTGATCTAGCTCAGTCTAGAGGTCTCAAGGTGCCCTCTCAGCTTTGGGGGTTTCGGTTCCACTTTCCTTGGTCACATGGCTGAGTGCTCTGATCCCCAGTTGGAGCTCGAGCTCCCAGGGCAGGGACTTCAGCTTCTGTTTCTCATCAGGTGCCTTGACCCCTGTGTTGACTGACCCTCTAGCCCACCATGAAGCCTGGGGCTGTTGGCGGATGGGGTGACCAGATGCCCCGATCACTAGCAGAAGTGTTCCAGTTGGGGCAATAAATGAGATGGCTCAGCTCCCCTGAAGGTTGTAGGACCCACACCTCTGTCTCTGGAGGAGGACAGCAGGCGAAGGCCAGAATGCCGTAGTCTTCCGGGCTGGGCAAAGGAACTTGAGCAAGCAGTGCCATATCAGCTGACTCATGGCCACCCCTACCCCACCCTTGATGTGCTGCTGGGCCCTGACCTACCCATGAAAATGAAGGCCTGTTCCAGAAATGCAAGCTGGCCCCTGGCCTGGCGAGGGAGGGAGGCACACAGCAGCTTCCAGCCCTGCTGTGCAGCCTTGCCCCTGGGACTCCCAGAACCCAAGCTTCATAATCACTCCTCTTTCTTTGAGCCCTTTTGTCCTTGGGTAGAGATTAAATGAAAACTCAAATTTAAATTTTTCAGAATATCTCCTGGCCAAAGCCCAAAACAGTGGAAAAAATGTTGCCCAGGGAGTCTAGAAACTTGGGTTCTGTCCCCAGCTTTGGCCCCCTGCTGGGTGACCTTGGAGGAGTCCCTTGCCCTCCCTCTCTGGGCCTCAGTTTCCCCTTCCAGACAAAGAGGCATTGGACTAGGGTGCTCTCCAAGGGACTGTAAATTCTGTTTTAACAGTTGGTGGTGCCTTGGGGCTAGGGTTTCCTCACTGCATCTGTGTCTGCCACCCGGGGGCCCCCGTTGGGGTTCCAGTGAGTCCCCCCACCAGTGAGCCAAGGGAGACAGAGGTTTTCACCCATAGGTCCATATCTGTGGCTTAGCATGTGATCTGCTGAGTCACGCGGCCCACACAAGGCGTTTGCAGCTGTGCAGAAGGTTCTGTGGAGGCCAGCCCTGCGGCATGACTTCCTATGGATCCTGTGACCCAGGCTTTGGGCTGCGGCTTGCAGGGAGCATCCTCAGTGTAACCCGAGGCTGTAACCCGAGGCCAGCCCGTGGGCCTGGTGTGGAGGAGGGACCCAGAGGGGCTGCGTTTGCCCCGGGGTGGGGCTGGTGCTATCTCCCGAGTCCCGCTAAGTATGTCCTGGTTTATAGGGATAAAAAGCCACCACCCTTTTTAAAGTCTTCAGGAGGCTGGGAGATAAGGTTTATATCAAGTCCTAAGGCAAAAGGATTTTTATTCCCTCTGTGCTTTTTCACATTTTTTCAAATTTTGACAGTGAACATCTACTGCTTTGGTAATCAAGAAAAAAAAAAAAAAGACATTACATTTTAATACCATCCCTGAAACCATCAGCATCCACAACTCTGCCCATCTCAGGATTTTTTAATACAGATCCCAGCACTGTGGGGTGGAAAGAGCATGGACTTCAGAGTCAGACAGACCTGCCTGAGTTGAAATCCTGGCCCTAGCGTTTCCTAGCTATGTGTCCTTGGGCAAGTTTCCTAGCTTCTCTGAGCCCCATGATCCTTATAAAATGGGAATAATAGTAACCATCCATCTTATTGAGCACTTGCCATGTGCCAGGCACTGCTCTAATCACTCTACATGGTTATTTAATCCTCACATGGACCTCATAAGGAAGGTACTGTTATTATCCCCATATCTCAGATGAGTCAATTGAGTCAGGGATCGCCCAGGTGACTCAGCCCAGGTGGGGCTGAGTTGGGAGCCCAGGTCCTCCGACCTCAGGGCCTGGATGCTGTGTTCCTTTATTCCTACCTGGCTCAGGAGCTCACCATGAAGTTTAATTGAGATGCAGTGTGCAGCATGCACAGAGCCTTGCACATAGTCAGGCTGCGCTCGTATACTCACTCCTTCCTGGGTCAGAGTGGGTCCACATAGATGCCCAGTGACGCTGGGGACACCTGCAACGTGGGAGCAGTGGGCTTGGGGGCCACCGTGTCACTGTGGGGGTCAAGCTGGTTGGGTCCCGAGTGACCTGCTCCCCACTTCTCTCAGTCCCACTGGTGGTGGGGACACCACAGCTGGAGAAGGGCAGTGACATGTACAAGGTCATGCAGCTCAGCTGTGGTGACCAGGGCCAGAAACCAGGTCTTCTGCTTCCTACCCAGGGCCTATCTCAGTGGACCCCAACTTCCTAGACCAGAACAAGCCCCTGTAGGAAACGCAGGGGGCAGGTACCTGCCATCTTGAGACTGGATGTTTCCAGAACAGCTCCTCAGCACATGCTGGGCGTGGGGTGGCGGAAGCTGGTCAGGGGAGGCTCACGGGAGCACCTGCGGGTTGTGGGCAGACCAGAGGAAGCCAGAACCCCAGCCTGCAGCCAGCAGAGCCACTCCAGCCACCGCAGCCCCACTTGCCCTGCCACCAGCATGGGGTGAGGTAGCGTGGCCTTGAGGCTGTCCCGTGGTCAAGTTTCAGGGCAGAGTGGGCAGAAGGCTGTGGCTCTAGGAATGGGGGGAATCCAAAATTCTGGAGCAGATACAGTCCATCTGGGAGTGGGGGTCTGGCCTTTGGAGAACAACTGTCCCCTGGGATCCACAGGCTCTGGGGCAGTTTCCCCCACTTCTCCCACTTGAGGAGATCTCTTCTTCCTCTTAAAAAATAAGAGGGAGAGCAAAACCCCACCCCATAACTTGCCTGACATCCTCCTCCTCATGGTCCTGGTTTGCTGAATGCCAACGAGCCATGCACCAGGCCCTATGAGGAGGGGCCACTGAGGCTGGGAACTTGCCCAGGAGCTCACAGACGGTGCCGTTATCGACGGAGCCGGGATTGGACCCTAGGTCTCTTTCTCTGGACATTTTAGTGTCTGGATTGTCTCTGCATTTCAAGGAAATATTGTCTTGCCCTGTTTTTATAATATATATTTTTAAAACAGCTCTAAGATGACTGCATCGGTGACTTTCTGCCAGCTGCTGGGTCCGAGTCATGCGTGGGGCACCAAGCCTGCCAGGGGGTCTCCAGGTGCTTCGGGGTGTGGACTTCACCCACGGGGTAGACAGTCACTTGCAGTGGCCAGGTTTGTGTTGACAAGCACTGCAGGAAAATTCAGTTTCTAGGTCATCAGGAAAAGGTGAATGAAACTTTGCTATTGATAAGGATCGCAGAGCAGCTCATGAGTGGAGTAGAAAGTTGGGTGATATTGTGTGAACATGTGGGGGAGCCTCAGCCACCCCAAAGTGCATGTCAACTTGGACAAAGACACAAACACAGGGATGTGTGTTTATTCAGACAGCACCATCGCTAGGGCCGACCAGTACTCTTGGACCTTATGAGGAGGTGCCCACGAGGATTTCGATGTTAAAAATAAAATATGTAAAGATCACTAGTGCAGTGTTTTGAAATTTTATCGAATAAAGGACATTATTATAAAGGGATATTATTATTACAAAAACAATGTTATTGAGATGTAGTTCATATACCATATAATTCACTCACTTAAGATGTACAATTGACTGACGTTTAGTATGTTCAAGGAGTTGTGCATCCACCACCACAATTTTAGAACATTTTTATTACCACCAAAAGAAATCCCCACCTCTTAGCCGTCACCGCCTGCCCCACTTGCTTCACCCC
Source organism: Choloepus didactylus (assembly GCF_015220235.1). NCBI lineage: Eukaryota > Metazoa > Chordata > Mammalia > Pilosa > Megalonychidae > Choloepus > Choloepus didactylus. The sequence goes on along the minus strand of NC_051321.1, from coordinate 68,438,824 downwards.
CTGCATCCCCTGCGTACCTCTGACCTACTTTCTGTCTCTATGGATTCGCCTATTCCGTACATTTCATAGAAATGGAATCATACAATATGTGGCCTTTTGTGTCTGACTTCTTTTATTTATCTTACTGTTTTCAAGGTTAATCCATGTTATGGTTTGTATCAGAGCACTAACAAATATAATTATAGTTACTAAGTTGTTATCTAAATGCTTTCTAACTTTCTGACATATTGTAATGTAGCCAGAAGCAAATTTCTGTAACTATTGTAACTCACTGCACTGTAACCCAGATGCCTTGTTTCTTTAATGCTGATGCATTAAAACTGTTTAATCTTTACCCTGTAACGGGATAGTAACAAGACAACTCATGACTGGCCCCACTTGTATCCCCTTATCTTGTTTTGCAACCTTGAAGTCTGGTGCTCCTGCATGTAACCCCCTTAATGGTCATTAATGAGGTAACGTGGGTCAGCCCAGGACTGACCACTTTGCCCATTATCCTAAGCCTGCCCGCCCTTGTTTGAATGCTATAAAACACTGAAAGTGTTTCCAGTCTGCAGGGCAGATTCAAGGCCCATAGACCTTCTGATCTCCTTGCTTTGCTCTTAGCAATCAATTCTTTCTCTTCTCAAAATATTGGTGTCCACTGATGGACTTTGTGCACATCAGGTGAGGACTCACTTTTGAGCTGTAATGGTGAGGTTGTTTTTAAAACATTTTTATTTCCCACTTAAACCACTTTCCAGTACACAATTCAGTGGTGCCAGTTACATTCACCATGTTGTGCTACCACCACCACCATCCATTACCAAAATGTTTACTTCGTCCCTTTTTATGGCAGAATAATATTCGATTGTATGGATAGCCCACATTTTGCTTATCCATTCCTCAGCTGATGGACCTTTGGGTTGTTTCTATCTTTTGGCTATTATGAATAATGCTGCCAAGAACATTCACAAACAAATTTTTGTGTGGATATGTGTTTTTGTTTTTCATGGGTATATTCATAATAGAGGAATTGCTGGATTCTCTATTGTTTGACCTTTTGAGGAACTGCCGGACTGTTTTCCAAAGTGGCTGCACCACGTTACATTCCCACCAGCAATGTATGAGCGCTCCAATTTCCCCCCATTTTCCCCAACACTTACTGTCTTTGTGAATACAGCCGTCTTAGCGGATGTGAAATGGCACCTCATTGTGGTTCCCCCACTCACTGCCCAGCTGCAGGTAATATATATGCAATATAAAATGTCCCATTTTAACTTCTTTCAAATATGTAAGTCAGTGGTGTTAATCACTCACCATTTCATGGTGCTTTTGATCTGCTTTTCTCTGTTGACTAATGAGGTTGAGCATCTTTTCATGTGTTTATTGGCCGTTTGTACATCTTCTTTTTTAAGAGCTTTAATCTTCTTTCTTTACTTTTTGATTGGGAAATAATATTACATGGTTTGGATTCTAAAGGTTTAGTAAAATACCTCCCTTCTGGTCCCACCCTAAATCCTTGCAGAGACAGTCTTTGCAAATTCAATCAGATATGCATAAGTGTTCTTTTTTATCCCCCTTTTTGGAACACAAATGGAGCATATTAAACATTTCTCTGTGCCTTGCTCTTCCACTTCAAGGAGTAGATTCCAGGTGTCCTGACTTCAAAGCCAGTTCTCTCTCTGTAAGTAAAACTTTCAGACTTGGGTTAGGGGTTTGTTCTGGTTTGCTAATGCTGCTGTTATGCAAAATACCAGAAATAGATTGGCTTTTATACTGGGGCTTATTTGGTTACAAATTTACAGTCTAAAGGCCATGAAAATGTCCAAATTAAGGCATCAACACAAGTATACCTTCACCAAAGGAAGGCCAGTGGTGTCCAGAAAACCTCTGTTAGCTGGGAAGGCACATGGCTGGCATCTGCTGATGCTGGGTTGTGTTCCAGCTCCTCTCTCGGGTCCTGTGCAGTCTTCAAAATATGTCTCTGCATCAGCGTCTTAGGGCAGACTCTCGGCTAGTATCTCTAAAGTGTCAGCAGAAGTCTGCTTTCAACATCTGTCTCCAAAATGTCTCTCTTAGCTGCAGCACTGAGCTCCTTCTGTCTGAGCACTTTTATAGGACTCCAGTGATTAAATCAAGATCCACCCTGAGTGGGTGCGGTCCATATTGTCATGGAAATAATTCATTCAATGTTAACCACAGTTGATTGAGTCATATCTCTATGGAAACACTCAATCAAAGGATTCCAACCTAATCAACACTAACACGTCTGCCCCCAGAGGATTGCATTGAAGAACATGGCATTTTGGGGGACATAATACATCCAAACCAGCATAGGTTTGCACTCTTGGGGCAATCAGAATCTAGAGAGCATGGTTCACTCAAAGCTTTAACAGGATAAAGAAACTCTTGAGACAGGATCATACGTTACGATGACATCTCAAGGAGACCAGAGCTGCTGGCCCACTTGTTTCAAGGAGTCCCAGCCTGATCCAAGAGTTTTCACAGTCCCAGGTGGTGAAAATGGAAGTAGGTGCCATCATGCCTGGCCACAAGGCCAGCTGTGAAGCATCTTGACAGGGTGTCACAGTCCTGATGAAGTGATCATGGTCCGAGGGTCTTGGCCCACCTGACAGAGTGAGAAAGGTAAAGTTTTCAGTGCCCGGAGCTGGCAAAATTAATTAACAAACTTACAAGACTCCAATGCACAAGCCAGAGAAACAGTCCTTTACCTGGAGGAATAGGTCTGTCACCTGGACAGAATTACCTGGCCAGCCAAGCAGCACATTCGCTTTCTGTCATCAGGCCAGTCAGGCAAATTACAGAGTCTGCTCCTGAGCATTGAATTTGAACAAGGAAGGGTGGTTGCTTGATGGCATCAAGCCCTGAGGTTCATTCTTTGGGGTCTGCATGCTTTGGGGATAAGGTGAGACCCCAAGCCAGTGCACCTCTGGACAATTCTGGAGATTCTCGATGGAGGTGGCAGGGCATAGACTTCAGTCTCATACTATCTTCGGTTTGAATTCTGGTTCTTCTAGCTTCAAAGGTATGCTGGGCAAGTCAGCCTCCCTAAGACTTAGTTTCCCTATCTGTAAAATGGGGATAATCAAAACTTGATTTAAAGATTTAAGATAAGGTATGTAGAGTGATCAATAGAGAGCCTATTAGGTGGTTCACGCATGTCAATTATTATTATTATATAACATCACTTTGCTTTTTTGAGTCTTCTCGTTTTCCCCCTAAATTCCAAGCTCCTAAGGAGGACTCAATTTTTCAATATGCTAATTGTAGTTAATTTGATTATAGCCCAGTTCTTGCTGTCCTTTCAGCCTCAGGAACCATTTAGTCTGATCTCATTGTTACTGTTCCCCCTCCAAGCTTGGCCTGGAGCTAGGGCTTCAAGATGCTCCAGAAATTGGAGGAAGAAAGAGATCCCAGAGACTACAGGGTGCAGAGACGCTTCCCACAGGAGGCAAAATGCCTTGAAATGGGGGGAGGTTTTGGTAGGTTTTGAGATGCAGATATTAGCTGATAAATCCAGAGGACTAGAATACAGGAGAGCCAGATCTGATCCCAGTTCTGTTATTTACTGTCTTTGTGATCTGGTTAAGTCACTTCCTCAATTTGGGTTTCCTGAGGATCTTGTTTTAGAGTCCACAGATAGATGCTGGAGGTCTGAGAACCTCCTGAAACTGTGTGCAAAGTGTTGCATCTGAGCATTTTTCTGGTGAGTTTCACAGCTGCCATCAGATGTTCAAATGAGCTCTGACCTCATGCAATTGCAGGCTTTCTCACAGAGAGTGACTCAGCAGCTCCTGTCTGCTTCACAGCCCCTGCTGTTGCTGAGTCACCAACCCACACTCTTTCTCAGCAGCTCCTGCCAGGCCTTCCCAGACAGCACGTGATTGGCTCAGGCAGCCACAGTCCTGCCTGGAAGGAAAGGGAATTTGAGGAAGGGGAGAAGGTATTTGCAGGAGCACATAGACAGGAAACTATGTAGCTTATTTAGGGAATCACAGAGCATGTGGGTCAAGGTGGCTGGAACTGTGGGATGGAGGGCAAGGCTGGGGAGTTTGAGGAAACAGAGATTGCAGAGTTGGGTTAGGGCCAAGGCTTTATGTTCTGAAAAGAGATGGTCAGAGAAGTAGGACAAACAAGTGGGCAGGGGTGGTAGTGGTTTAGTGCAATACCCAGATGCCCCTTTCAGACTAAGGCTCTCATTCCCTGGCTGCTAGGAGGTGGCCTGCTGAGGGCTCCTGACTGTGCCCTCCAGAAATTACTCGCGCAAGGTCATACCCCCACCCCTGGGGCCATATTACCTCTTGTATAAAGGCCCAGCCTCCTTCCCTCAATTGAAGACAGCCCTGCGGGGCCATCCCGGCAATGTGGGATGGGCTGAGGCCTCTGGTGCAACTCCATCACATTTGGTCCTGAGAGCATGCCCCAGTAAACCTTCCACCCACAAATCTCAGCCTCAGAGTTGTTTCCCAGGGAGCCCTGCCCATGGAAGATGGCAAGTGTATATCAATCCAAGCGCCAACTTTCATCGGTTGGTAAAAGCAGCTGGGGGACTGCCTTGAGAAGGCTTCGGAAGTTGAGTTCTGTGGGGAGGGGGCTTGCGCCATCCCTGTAGGGTGGTGGGTGCTGTGTCACTGAAGCTGGAAGTGGGGACAATTGTAGGAAGGAGGAACAGACCCTCTGTCAGAGGCTAGAGAGAAAGAGAGATACCGGAGGACTTTACAATTCACTGTCTAATTTGAAAAAACCATTGGGTGGAGTGGAGGGCTGGGTCAGACTTGGGAGGGGAAGTGGGTGACTCAAGCGGGACAATGAAGGGAAGGTAAGAGAAAGCTCAGTGCCTTAAGTGAAGGTCAGGGGTGAGGAAAGACTCCTTTTAGGATTCTTTAGGAGAGACGTGAGCATATTTGTAACCTGATGGGGAGGAGTCAATGGCAAGGTGGAGACTGAAAGGCAACTGATGGAGCAAAGTGCTACAGGGAAGATATTAAAAATATTTAACAATTGGTAGCACCAAACAATCAGAATGGACAGAATATCAGCTCTGTCCTTGAGCTCAGAGGAGAAGATAAGCGAATGCTTATCTTAGTGGTTGAACTTCAGCCTCATAAAGAGAAAGGACATTTCCACCTCAGAGACAGAAAGGAAGGGATAAAGTTGGAAATGAGAAAGAAGTAAATAAAGATGAGTTGAGGGCTTGAGCACTGTAGAGGAGATCTGGAATGTAACAGAAAACTCAAGTTACTGAAAGCGTATATAAGATATGAGTTCCTTTATGTAAACAAAGTATGGAGGTGGATGGTCTAGAGCAGGTATAATCATCAGGGACACAGTCTTCTGTCTTCTTGCTCTGTTATCCTCAAAAAATCTTCCATCTCATGGTACAGGAAGGATGCTTGAGCTCCTGCCATCATGCCCACATTCTAGCCAAACGGGAAGAAGAAAGGGATTGTATCTGGGTCTTATATTTAGCTGGTACACAGCAGTACAGCTGTACCAGAAGTTAAAATATTGAATTTTTTTTATATCAGTTGATAAATAGCTCATCAACTGATGCTCACCCCATGCAGTCTTGGCCACTCTGGCTCCTCCTCTGGGACTACCCACTCCTCGAAGACAGCAACCTGGCTTGGTTGGGGTCTTGTAGGACATTCCTCCAGCACTATGGCAGTATCGATTGTTGAATATTTCAATTTTTCACTGGATTTCTGCCTTCCTTTTAAGAACAGTACCCAGAAGTCACAAAATGGACAATTGTTCTTTCATTTCATTGGCCAGAATGTAGTCCTATGGTTACACCTAACTGCAAGGGAGGTGACTGGGAAATGTAGTCTTTATTCTGGGTGTCCATGGACCCAGCTAGAAATAGGGGGTTTGATTACTATCAAGGAGGAAGGGAATGGGGAAGTTAGGAAACAATAGCAGCGTCTGCCACAAATGATGGCTAATTAGTTGCTAAGCAGCACAGGGGGCAGGGTTTGGTGAATTCTGGCCGGGAGCAGTGATTTCTCTAGCAGCCCAGGGGAGGTGGGGGTAGAAGAGGAAAAATCAGAAAGTTTGTCTGCCTAAGGCTGGGAATTGGAAGAGAGTGGACTGGGAAGGGCCAAGACTTTCTTGAGTGGTGGTCTGAGGAGTCCACACTGGGCCAGAAGGCCACGCAGGTGTTACCCTCAGAAAATACAGTCCTAAATAGTCAGGCCTATCTGATCCCACATCAAGCAGAGAAACAAGTCCCTTTGCTTTGGTGAGAAGTGAGTTTATTGAAGATGCATCAACAAGGAACTGGAGGCAAAAAAAACTTTCCAAGACCAGTTCAGAGTGAGAACAGTGGTTTGGGCTTTTATAACCCTGAACAGACAAAGAAATGGCCAGAATCCAGAAGGAAAAAAAAGGGAAAAAAATAGAAGACAAAAAGCTGTTTGGTCATATCTCCTGTTATCCTGAACTCCTCCCCTCACTCAGGCTTGTTTTTCAAGAAAAGAAGGCATTGGTTATGGATTATATTCTCCTGCAGGCAAAGCTGGAACAAAGAGCAAGTTTTTCTGTTGTTGTTGAGATGAGAGCAACATCAAATCATTTTAACAAGGGCACAGAATGCTTAGAATAACTCAAGGCTGCTTGAGTGAAGTGACCATAAATTTTTTTTCTTTTTTTAGACTATACCAAGCATTTTCCAGCTAAATCATTATACTGAGTATTTTTTCTACTTATTCAGCTATCACAGGCAGGAGGGCCTGAGAGGTCTTACTGAGGAGGTTGCTGGAGGGGGAAGGAGCCTGAGCAGGTGGGGAAGCGGCAGTGTTTGGACATAGAGACAGGGCCATTCTGGGACATGAGGCCATTCCGGGGTGGCTTTTGGGGAGCCAGAGTGGAGCTTTGGGGCCAGGCAGGTGGGCTGGGCCTTCACGGTGGAGGCCACAGCTGCCTCTGCTGTTTGGTTGTAGAAACAGCACCAGATGGAAGCTCTCTGGGGCCAAAAGGGGATTCATTAAAAGGAAATGGCAGATGGTGAGAGAGGAAGGGGTGGTTTCAAGAGGTCCCAGGGACTAAAAGTAAGAGTCTCATATGGAACTGGGACCCAGAACTGGAAAGCTGCCAGGAACCCTGCTAGGGTCTCTGGTGTGGCTATTTCTGAAGAAAAATATCTTTTTGGTTCCCTGAAAACTTGAGCTTACAGCAGGGTAGAGGTGAAGGGGATTTTTTTTTTTTTTCCTCTTTTCAATTTTCCTGTGTTAATTTTTTTCTTTAAAAATTATAAAGTAGTGTGTAGACATTGTAATGCATGGAATAATGCAAAGATGCATCAGCCCAAAGTCAGTAGGCTCTCCCACCTCCTATTCCCTGTTCCTCTTTTTACTGAAAATCTTCCCACTTCTGAGAACCACTGGCAGGAGGGCCGGGGCTCCCTCAGGGCGCCCCTTCTTCTGTGGTGCCGCCTGAACCAGATGACCCTGAAGCTCCCTCCTCTCAGGCTCTGCGGTCCCCTCTGGGAAGTCAGTTGCAGGGTTTGAACTAGGACATGGGGCTCTGGGCCCTTCCCCTGTCCATATTTTTTGGAACCTGCTTCCTTCTCAGGCCTGTTTCACACCAGCGTTTGCAGCCTCGGTCTCGTGCTTCAAAGCTGCATTGAGCTGGGCCTGGTTTCCTTAGTCATTCTATCATTGTTCAGTGTCTGGGGTTTTTCCAGTTTCTGTTGCTATAAATGGCCCTTCTGTGAACACTTAGGATAAAATACCTCTTAGCTTCTGGATTCTTTCCCCACAGGGCATCTAGCCAGGGAGGGTATTACAAGGTCAAAGGCTACGAATAGCTTCATAGTGCTTGTTGCCTGTGCACAGGTGGTTAAAATATTTTCAGAGGATTTAAGCCTCCACTGACTTGGTGAAAAAGTACAATAATCCACTTACTGCTTTTATATTCTTGATTAAAATTCTGGCCTTACAAGGTTCAGGAGGAGACAGAGAAGTCAGCTTATTACTGTTACGTTACAGGTGAAGAAATTAAGGCGTCAAAAGTTCTTGTCGTAAACACTGAAACTCCTCTAGTCATGAGGAAGGGAGTATTCAAACAGAGGCCTGATTGCTGCAGGCTGTGTGATCAACTAGCTCTGAGTTCTCTTTAACACTGTGATCTTCAGTTTTCTGTATCTGCAAAATGAAAGGGTATGCTCTGAAGGTCTCTAAGAATCCTTTTGGCTTGGAGTCCTGTAACCTGTGCACAGAACACCGGGTGCGTTGCCTTCTCCATCAGCAAGGAGCTGGGGGGAGGAGGGCTTGTCCTAGAGCCCACCTCCACTGCCTTTATGTGGTTGCTGGAGTGGTCTGCTCCAAGCTTGTGCCTAGCCTGGGGAGGCCTGCAGATGGGGCAGCTGGTCTTGTCCCAACTTTACTCAGCTCCTTCCCTACCTGTAGTGACCCATCGAACATTCCCCAATGTGGTGCACACTTCCTCATCCAGCTCCCTGGGGGAAGAAGGACCATTTGTGTGGGAGAATGGCTGGGGAGGAGAACCAAAGTTTCTGAGACCTGTCTGTGAACTATTCCTCTGAGAAATTATTGCAGACTGTGGGAGGTGGGAGAACCCTGGTTTTGTCCCTCCTGGGTCAGGAGATCTGTGTGACCTTGGGCAAATGCCTTTCCCTCTCGAGACCTCAGTTTCCCCATCAGTACAATGATGGAATGGGACTGGATGACCTCTAAGGGCCTGCTCATTGTTGAGATTCATCTTCTTTCTTTCCCTTGGAGTTGCCCTAGAGTTTTAAGGGTATTGAAGTTGCAGGAAGCACATAAAGATATAATCTGGGTTGTTCATCTCTGCTAATCTTATATCTTGAAGGTGATATGGGGTTTCTTGACCCTGATTATTTTGCAATGGGTTCCTCATTGCTCTGTCTTGCACAATCGATGGGGAGGGGGAGGGGAAAGTGACAATGGGGGGAAGCTCACCCCCTTTGCTCCCAGCCAGGCCTGGGTGGACACAAAGCATATCCTGACCCCCAAGCATCTTGGAACCAGACAAAGTAAGCCATAGGTAGAGGGTGAGGAGTTTTATGTGGGCCACTAGGGCCTTTCGTGTTCTGGAGTGAGGTGAGGATAGAGGGCTGAGCTGCGTGTTGCTGTTTCCTTCTCCAGCAAGGCCCCTGGCCCCTTTTTTATCTGGGTTCTCAAATTCAGGCTTTGCTTCTTGCCCCCTTCTCCAACGGCTGAGGCACTTCCTATTCTCTCCCCACCTTACTGCTTAGTCTCTTTCCTGCATTACTTCAACTCCAAGCAACAGTTGGGCAACCATAATAGAGCGTTGGGAGGAGCTGTATATGATATTGAAAACCCAGTCGGTGGGTCACAAGAGCAAGGGAATGTTAAGAGGGAAAAGCAGGGCACAGAACGTAGCTACAGGCTGACGGCAGCCAGGCAAATAATAATAACATGATTTAGGTGACTTGCGGGTCAAGTGACGAGATTAAAACTTGACCGTGAGATCTTGGGTAAGTCATTAACCTTTTGGAGTCTCAATTCTCATCTCATCTGTAAAAATACCTACCTCACAGCAAAAAATGTGAGGCTTAAAAGATACTTTATATATATAATCCCTAAGCGACAGTCAACTAACACCCCTCCCCCTTTTTCCTCCCCTCCTCCTTTCCACCGCCTCGTCGCGCAGGCGCCCTGCGCGGCGCTGAGTCAGGTTGCGGGAGGAGCCCAGGCAGGGCGGGCCGCGGCGTCGTTTGCGCCTGCGCAGTGGGCGGCTTCGGGGCGGCTTCGGGGCGGGGCAGGTTTATATTGGGGAAGATCAGCTGACGTTCTGCATTGCAGACTGCGGAGCCTGCTTGCACGATGTTCGCTGTTTTCCTCCTGGCTAGCCTTCTAGGCGCGGGTAAGCCCCGGCACTCCCGGTCTGGGGAAGGGGTCCCCCGAAGAATGCGGTGTCCGGGTTACCGGCTGTACGGCGCCTCACGCGTCAGCCGGCTCCCCAACCCGTGTTCGCGAGGGGCGCGCAGGTGCGCAGGCGCATGCGTCGGGCCGGGCCCCATAGGGGTGGTCGAGGGGGCTGGAAACCGACTGCCGAAGCTTCCCGGCGTGGCCCGGGGGCGACTGGGCGGAGCGGGTGGGGCCGGGGAAGTGTCAGGTCCCTCAGGGCCTGGCGTGGTGCCTGCGCGGCTGGAGTCTCCCGGGGCCTTCCCTCAGGTTGCCCTTCCAGCCATTGGGGCGGGGTGGCAGGCGACGCCTTCCGCAGCCTTGTTGTGCCTTTGCTGGGCGCACGTGATCGAGATGGCCTGGAGCCCCCTCTAGCAGGACATAATATTGGCCCTTGACCTCAGTTGCCCTAGAATTTTAAGGGTATTGAAGTTGCAGGAAGCACGTAAATATATAATCTGCTGTTCATCTTTGCATATATGTGTTCACTCCTAATCTTACATCTTGAAGGTGACACGGGGTTTCGTGGTGGTGATTATTTTGCAATGGATTCCTCATTGCTCTGCCTTGGACAATCAGAGGTCATTGCCCACTTTTAGCAGTGGCCTTTATTTTTGGGAAAATGTAAGTACTTGAGAAGCTGATGTGTTCAGACAATATTCTTATACCTCTTTGTTGTCCTGAAATAGTGCTGATGGGTGTGAAAACAACGTCGGTTAAGAAGGTGATGCTTGGGAACCAGCTGCACAGCCTACTTGGAGTTAGAAGGGGCCCTCTGCCCTCCCTCTGCCCTCCTGCCCTCCCTTTGACAAATTCTGTACTGTCACATGACTTCCTTCATTTTTCTAACTCTTGCCCTCATATTTTCACCTTGTTGATATCAAGGTAAAGAGAAAAGGAGTGGAATTGCATAATTACCAAAATTCTGTACTTCGATCATTGCAGAGCCAGATTATGAGTTCTTTACTGAGAGATTATGATTTCTATACTGAGAGGTTATGATTTCTATACTGAGAGAATCCCAAGTCTGGGTCTCTGAGTCTTTGATCTATATCCTCTGAAGAAAATAAAACCTGGTCTTATTTAGCTTCACAAACTTCAAATGTTCAGTACTAAGTTACACCGTTTCTTAGTAACTAATTTAGGGGCTAGCTTCCATTCTAACTCATGCAGCCTCCCGGATTTTAATAAACAGTAACAGTAACAAGGTGGATGACAGTGTTGGTAATAAACCAAAAAAGAAGATACTTAATTACGGGTGAAATAGATTGAAATTTTTTTTTTCTCATGTCAACTTTCAGCAACTCCCAAGAACATCTTGACCTTCAACTGAGCTCTTTGTTTTACTTGTAGACTATGAAATTGATCTGCTTATAAAGATGACTTTTGGTTTTATAGTTAAGCAGTTGACACTGCTTGTTATTCCATGGTCTGCATAATAATCTAAAGCTATTGTCTATATTGATTCAAAACAATTTTTGTTGTACGGTATCAAATAATTCATGTTGGCAGTGAGTCATTCTTCACAAGACTTTTAGAATTGTTGAGTCACTCAAATCACCTAATAAGGGACTAAATTGTTTCTTTGGAGATGTACAGTCTACCTCTGGTATATAGGATTATGCCAAGGTTGTGCTGATCACACGGTGTGTGGGTTTGCCTTGGTAGCTTTGGCCCTCTGGTTGTATTTTAGAAATGTTATTCCAAAAAATTCCTACTAACATTGATAGCGTATTTATTACTAAAGGTCCGTGGTGACTGCAGTCAGTGCTCCCTCGGAGCTCTTAGAACTTGCCATTTCAATATGGTGCTCCTTTCCTGTTATAATGACCATCCTGATTGTAGAGTTATTTTTTTAACCTATCCAAAAAAAAGAAAGTGAAGTGATGGTATAAGGAAAGAATTGGAGAGTACCTAATTCAACTTCTTATAAAGGATAAAGACACGGAGGCCGCCAGGGGTGACTCGCCCAAATATTTGATAGGCTATCTTGTGGGGAAGCTAGGACTAGAACCCAGGACTCCTGGTAGTGCTTGCTCTTTTCACATCCCTCCACCAAGATGTACCTCTTATTAATGGTTTAGTGAGTTGTAATTTACATACTGAAAAACATGCAGATTTTACCTGAAAGGCTTGATGGATTATAACAGAGTGAATATACCCACGTAACCAGCCGCCAAGCCAAGGTCCGGGAGTCTGCATTACCAGCACCCAGAACCCATCCACTGCCCTGTTTTACTTGCCCCAGAGGAAAGCACTTTGTTAACTTGTTAACTTCTTAACACCATAGGTTGATCCTGCTGTTTTTGAACTCTGTATAAATGGAATCATGCAGTAAGGACATACTTTTGAGTTGTTCCCTCTGGTGGAAAAAGGCAAGTTCTGTATTAATGAGGTGATATATGTGAAGCGTATGGCACAGTGCCTGACAGGTAGAAAGTGCTCACTGAAGCATAGCTGCCCTTACTCCTAGTTTTTGTGTAGTGGCTAATCTCCTGAATGGTGTTTGCGCACCATTGAGGGGGGAAGGTTCTCTAGGGAATGCGTGGATGTATAATTTGTTGACTTTATTTATTTTTTTATGGGAGACATGACTTAATGATCTAGCCTTCTGAATATCAAGAACTCCGTGGCTCACCTGCCAGGAATTTTGGATAACTCCCTGTTTATCAATAGTAAACCAGTTTTATTCAGTGGAAACCACAAAGGTGGTTTTTTGTTTGTTTGTTTGTTTTGTTTTTTTAAATTAACTAATCAACACATTGGCAAGTCTTTACTTGCATTTTGGTGAATAGCTGCTATGAGAGTGGAAGGGTGTTGGCTTGAGTGGAGTGGATTTTGGTAGATCAGAGGAAGGGGGACTTGCTCCTCTGTTTTCTTGGAGTATGAAACTGTCATGGCCATACAGCTGGCTGGGGCCTGAGTGGAGCGGGAAGAGGCAGGCTGGGGAAAGCCCCTAGTGAGGGATGGGAAGTTCTCTAGCCAAGACCAAGCCACTTGGACAGTGTGTGGGGGGAAGCTTTTTTTTTTTTTTTTAATTGCAGTAACATGTGCAACATAACATTTCCCGTTTTAACCACTTCCAAGTATACGGTTCAGTGGTGTTAGTTACATTCACAGTGTAATGACCATCCACACACTCCGTTACTGTGGCAGCTCTTTGAGGCAGGTTCATTCTAGGTTACTGGCTAACAGGCTCCTCGCCTACTGTCTGTCTCCTGTTTGATTTTGCCACCAGAAAGGAGGGCTTAGATTTTCAACAGAAGAGAGTACTAATTACATCGACCTGATTGCTTTTTTTTTTTAATCATTTTAAAGCAATGATGATAAAAATAGTGATTGGGATGAAGAATTTGGCTGTTGCAAAAGTACTGATTGCTTTATTTTTAATTCCTTGAAGTTCCAAAAAAATCTGGGTTATGGCCTGTGCACTCAAAAAAAATAAAAAAATAAAGAAAGAAACTATCCAAATTCCATGTGTTCTTGTGTAATTTGTGATTCTTTATGTTGGAACTGAGATAATACAGTGGAATAGAGGTTTAACTTTATCGTGTCTCATATACTAGCAGTATGACCTTGGCCAAATTACTTAAACTCCCACATGACTCCCCTTTCCACGTCTGTAAAATGGATTAATCACCGTTCTTATCTCGTCAGGTTGCTGAGAGGCTGTAATAACAAGATGGTATATGAAAGGGAGGTGTTTGCTAATGTTCCACTAATGATAATGCTGCTCCACTATTGTATTTGTCAACGTCCTTGTCCACTAGTACAGCGACTCTCCTCTGCCCTTGATTTTGTGATTTCCCCTGGTCGTCTTTCATCTCAAAGATTATGTCATAAGTTTAACAAGCAAAGCAAAATTAAATCGTCCTGTAAATAGATACTCCGAACATAGTTACTGGGTCACGTGAACAAACCAGGCTAGGCAGACAGCAGTTTGGAGGGTATTGGGAGTTTATACTCTAGGCAGGCAAATTAGGCTTACCTACTAGGTCATTCTGATACTGGAGCAGCCAGCAGATCTCCTGGTTGGTTCCTGGTAACCTGACTGCTCAGGTTCAAGGCCCATTGTCTTAACTGCAGGACCTGGGGAGAGTGTTCAAGCCCTCCAGTCCACAGATGGAGGTGAGCTCTTTAGTGCAGAATAGAAAGGTGCTCTAGTAAACAAGTTCAAGCAGTATAATGGTGTGGAGAAGAAAGTATGGCTCTCTCCCACTGCTGCCCTCCAGGCCCCCCCAGAGACAGCCAGCCTGTTAACCAGCTCCTTGAGGAGCCATCCAGGGGTACACACAGGTGGCTGTGTGCATGTGATTTCCTGTTCATTTTTCTTTTGAACACAAATGGTAGCATAGTTACACTGCTTTGCCCCTTTTCTGTTTTCTAAACTGGAGCATTTTAGGCATCCAGAAAAGCGGAAGAGTAATCCTCCTGAACGCCCATGTATACAACACCCAGGTTAATAAGCAGAACCTAGTCTCCCTCCATAGGGAGTTTTCTGGGCGTGGTGTTTACCATCATTCCCCTGTAGGTCTTTATACTTTTCTACATCTAAGTGTGTATATGTATGTATAGTATGTATGTATGTATAGTCTTGTTTTGCATATTTTAAACATTTTACAGATGCTGTATATATTCTCAGGTTAGTTTGTTTTTGCTGGTGAGGTTCATCCATGTTGTTATATGTAGTTCTGTTTCATTCATTTTCACTACGATGTAGTATTCCATTTATATCATTATATCAATACTCCATTTTATTAATAGACATTAGATTGTTTCCAGTTTTTTTTTTTTTCTGTTACAAACTTGCTACTGTAAACCTTCTTGTACAGGTCTCCTTTGTACATGGACACAAAACTTCTCTAGGGGATATACCCAGGAACACAGTGGCCTAGGGAGCGTTTTCATATTTTCAACTTAACTAGAAATGGCCGAATTGTTCTCCAAAGTGATTTGGCAGTCTATATTCCCTCAGAATATAAAATGTCCAGTTCCTGCACTTCCTCATTAACATTTGATGTTGTCAGACTTTAAATTTTGCCCATTTTATGAGAGTAAAATGGTGAAGTTGTTTTCATTTTCCTTTATTTTCTTAAAATATCTTGGAGATCATTCCATGCTAGTACAGACAAAGCTAGTAATTTTTTTTTAACTTTTAAAATACTGGAATAATTTTAGTTTTACAGAAAAGTTAAAAAATAATACAGAATTTGTATATCTCTTTCACCCAGCTTCTTGTACTGTAACCACTGTACATTTGTGAAAATGGAGAAAATAACATTGGTACAGTACTGTTAACTAGACTGCAAACTTTATTTGGATTTCACCAGTTTTCCCATTGTCATTTTTCTTTTCCTGGATCCAATCCACTGTACCGCATTGCATTTAGTCGTGATGTCTCCTACATCCCCTCCTACCTCCCAACTGTTGAAAAAATAGTGCAGAGTGGTTTGTTGTGTGGCTGTATCAAATTAGTTAATGTCTCATGGACATCTGTGTGATTTCATAAACAGTGAGATGAATTCTAATGACATTCCTAAATTTTAAAATTGTGAATTCTAGCTGTATTTGGATAGGTACTCCTTTTGAGAAGAGGTTATTTATGTTAGAGGAAACTTCATAAATAAGATTGGAAGAGAGATGCTATAGAAAGTTTCTTTGACGAGTCTTCGTGATCACAGTGGAGAAAACAAGTCCTTTAGCAACTGTGATGGTGCACTGCTCTGCACCTGTAGGTCTCATCCAGGCACTGACACCAGAGCCAGGTGGCCCTTTTGCACTGGGAATAAAACCCAAAGTTGGTCCTGCAAGGTTGCAGGTCATCTGGCCCTAGCTGCCTCAGAATTCTCTATCTCTTGTTGGGGCTGCTGCCCAGCCTCCTGGACGGAGCCTGTGTTGTCCTTCTCTCTGGAGCATCTTCCTCCCCCAAATAATGTGGTTGCTCCCTCTAGTCATTCAGGTCCCTGCTCGGAGGCAACCTTAGCAGAATTCCCTTACTGCTGTGTCTCAAACAGCCACGCCACCGTGCTCCAGCCTTGCTCTTTTTCTCTTCTTAGCACTCACCACTGCCTGGCATAGGATGGTATTTGTTGTCTTGGTCACTTGCTGTGTCTGCAATGTGTTACCTGTAGTAGGTGCTCAGCACTGGTAAATGAATGCTGCTGGGAGATGCAGCAAAGTAGGCTTCACCTCAGGAAAGTCTAGGTAGGTTGGTATGTGTGAAACTTAAATGTTAGCAGTGCTGAGTCTTTATCACAGTAAAGCCTTTTATTTACTGAAATTAACTTTGAAAAATTGTTTTTTTTTTTAAATTCAATTTTATTGAGATATATTCATATACCACATACCATGCAGTCATAGAAAGTGTACAATCAGTTGTTCACAGTACCATTATATAGTTGTGCGTTTGTCACCAAAATTAATTTTTGAACATTTTCATTACCACACACACCAAAATAATAAGAATAAAAATTAAAGTGAAAAAGAATAATTAAAGTAAAAAAGAACACTGGGTGCCTTTTTCTTTTCTTTTTTTTTTTTTTGCCCCATTTTACTCATCCATCCATATTCCACGTTGCCAGGGAGATTCACTCCCCTGGGTGTCAGATCCCACGTAGGGGGGAGGGCAGTGAGTTCATCTGCCAAGTTGGCTTAGCCAGAGAGAGAGGGCCACATCTGAGCAACAAAGAGGCATTCGGGAGGAGGCTCTTAGGCACAATTATGCAGTCCTAGCCTCTCCTTTGCAGCAATAGTCCTCCCAAGGGCAAGTCCTGTGATAGAGGACTCAGCCAAACCAAGAGTGACTTTGGGCTCAAGTGTTGACCTTTATAATAGTTCATGTCCAGGTCACGGAGACCCTAAGCCTGCTGGAGAGGATTTATATAGGTGGTAGGGACAGGAGACTAACATAACTTAGGTCTTCCTCCTGACTCAGGTTTGAGGTAAATATGAAAAGGGAACCAGCTGTTGTTTGAGGAAGTTTTTTCCCCCACCTTTTGATTCCAGAAGTTGATTGTTCCTAAATGCCTAGCCTAGTCATTCTTAAACTTTTTGGTCTCTGGAATTCCATACACGCTGAAGATATTGAGGACACCAAAGAACTTTTGTTTATATGGGTTGGATCTATTGATATTTATCATGTTATAAATTACAAATGACAAAATTTGAAAATAATCATTTAAAAATAATGGTAAACCCATTACACATTACTGTGAATATTTACTTTTAATGAAAAATAACTATTTTCCTAAGCAAATACTTGGTCTGAAGAATGGCTTGTTTTACATTTCTGCAATCCTTTTAGCCTCTAGCTGGATTCCCAACAGCTTCTGCATTGTCTGTTATGTGTCATATACCTCTGGAAAATTCCACTGTGCATTTGTGAGTGAATGGGTGAAAAAGGCAACTCATGTCTTAATATTATGAAAATAACTCTAATCTTGTGGACCCCCTGAAAGCATTTCTGGGGCCCTCAGGGTTCTTTGGACCACACTTTGAGAACTGCTTGTATAGCTGGTTGGAGGGAACTGTGGGCACAGTAGCTGACACCATGTACCAGCACTGTTCTAAGTGCTTTTTACGTACATCAATTGGTTGAATCCTCACGACAGTCTTCTAAAATGAGAGCAACTAAAAGCACTGCTGGGAACGTTGTAATATCTTGCCCTAACCCAGGCTTTGGTCTGATTAGATTTCAGTCTTTCAGATGAAGGCATTAAGAATTGTACACATTGAGAGTGTGGAACTAAAATAAGCCAAAGGTGACATTTATAGTAGACACACTCACATGTATCTTAAACTTCTTAGTCCATAAAAAATCATATGACAAGTAGAGCATACTGAAGTCCCTGGGTTGGCAATGGGACATGGCTGCAGACCTGCTCCCTTTCAGCTGTCACTGCATGTCTAGAACCACCTCTGCCCACCCCCCTCCCCCACCTGTGCCTGCTCAGCTGGTTGGAACCCGGACAATCCTGCCAGGGTTTGGGTTTTCATGGTCAGATGTTGTGGCATAATCTTATCTAAGGTGATTTAAGTTCATGCCTGATCATCACCTGATTTGTTGACATTTAGAAGAAGAGCTTTGTTTTAGCAGAAGTTTTTGTTGGACTGGAGTGTTCTTGAAAGTACCAGCTAAGATTTTGTCTTCCCCAAATGAATTAAGCTCATTGCATCACAATCTAAAAAGATTGCCTTCTTGCTCCCCAATCTCTCGGTCATTACTGGACAAGGTAGCATATCTGAGGACTCGATTGCCTTCTCCATGTTGATAGTTTCTTGCCCTGGAATGATCTGACTTGGGAAGAAAATGAAAAATCAAGGCTGTCATGGGAGGGGAAAAGCAGGGAAGAAAGAACCTTTGTCTTAAGTGACAGTTTATTGGTGCCAAAGGTGATGGATGTCAGCCTAGAGAGTGTAAAAGCTTCATTGTCACTGATTTTTTTAATGCAGTTTTGTTGAGATATAGTCGCATACCTGTCACCCAAAGTGTACAGTCATTTGTTCACAGTCTCATCATATAGTTTTGCATTCATCACCATGATCAGGTTTTTGAACATTTTCATTACTCCAAAAAATAAAAATAAGAATAACAATAAAAGTAAAAAAGAACACCCAAACATCTTATACCTGCCCCCCCCCCCATTATTCATTTGCTTTTTGTCTCCATTTTTCTACTCATCTGTTCATATACTGGATAAAGGGAGTGTGAGAGTCACAAGGTTTTCACAATCAGACAGTCACACCATAGAAGTTATATGGTTATACGATTGTCTTCAAGAATCAAGGATACTGGATTGCAGTTCAATAGTTTCAGGTATTTTCTTGTAGCTTTTCTAATACATTAAAAACTAAAAGGGATATCTGTGTAATGCTAAGAATAACCTCCAGAATGACCTCTCCATTTCATTTGAAATCTTTCAGCCACTGAAATTTTATTTTGTTTCATTTTGCTTCCCCCTTTTGGCCAAGCACTGATTTCTTTTGTGATGAGACTTCATTTCCTCCAGATTGAGGCAGGCTACCTCTGAGTGCTATTCTGAAATTAAATGGATGGTGTTTTTATTTTGCGATGCCCACTGCTTTCCAAAAGGATTCTTTAAAGAAGAGACAAGTGCTCTTTGTCATAGAATGTGCTATTTGAGTAGTCGGTGGTGGTGTTGAGTGCCATGCATTATCTCCTGCTCTTAAGGGTTTTAAGTGCATGAATTCCTCTGAGAAATGCCTGCGTGCAGGGGACCTGAGGTGGATGCTGCCCTCCTGGGGTTGATCTCTTGGTTTCCTAGCAACCTGCCTGTTGCCATGGCAATGTGTTACCCAGGCAGCAGATCCACTGTCTTGTGGAATGCCTGCCTGCTCTGGTTGTGCTAGGAGGCTGCATGCATTTTCTGTTATATCTTTTTTTGTTTTTGGTAGCCAGGCTTGAAGAGTATTTAGTATGTTACCTAAAATATTCAAAAGGAAAAACATGCAGCAGTATGACTGAATAATAATAAAGGTTGTCTCCTTCCTTCTTGAGATTTTTTTTTTTAGGTTAATTTTTGGAAATCTTTAGTAATTTCCTTGTGGACATGGGCTTTTAAATATCCTCAATGGAAGTGAGCCTAGTAAAGATTCAGCCTTTTGGAGACTAGTGAATGTTGATTAAACTGGTATATTTAGGATTAGGTTTGACTGCAAACAACAGACAAAGAATAACAGCGACTTAAATTAGATAGACGTGCTTCTCTGTCATGGGAAATTCAGGAGCCAAGTAGTCCAGGGCTGGTGTGCTGCTCTCTCCTCCCTGAAGTCTCCAGGGCCCAGGCTCCTTCCAGCTCAGCCCTTTTCCTTCTCATCCAAGATGGCTGCTAAAGTTCTAGCCTGTCTTTAAAGGAAGATGTGAAGGCCTTTGCTTACATCCTATGAGCCAGAACATGGTCACATGGCCAGACCCTGCTCCAGGGAGACTGGGAAATGTAGTCTTTAATCATGGCAGCCATGTGTTGGCTAAAAATCTGTAGTTCTATTCTGAAGGGAGATGGAGAGAGTGGACGTAAGGGAGCAACTTGCAGTTGGATGATAGTTGTTAGCCCCCAAACAGGTTGTGGGGTTTAATTATTTTTTGATTGCAAAGGTAACAAAAGAGGAAAATTAAATAATTCCAAAATATAAAAATTAGAATGTGACTGCCTCCCCTTGTTACTGCCCCTCAAGCCCACCATTAACAGCTGTACAATTAACAGAGAGCTTCCTAAGTACCAGGCACTTGTTTTAATTGTGGTAACATGTATACAACATAACATTTCCCATTTTATCCACTTCCCAGTTTATACAATTCAGGGGTGTTAATTACATTCACATTATTGTGCTGCCATTGCTACTATCCATTACCAAAGGTCCCAGGCACTCTTAAAGTGCTTTCTCATTTAATCCTCACGGGATTTCTGAGAAACAGACACCATCATTGCCAATATTTCACAGATAATTGTGGCGTTAAGTTGTCTGGGTCCTGGGACTACTAAATGGCAGAGCAGGGGTTTCAGTCCAGGTCTGGCTACCCCCAACACTCAGGAAGTAATCACGTTGCTTATTACCACCTCACCTCTCCAGAAAGGGAGAGGTTTTGAAGTAATGCAGCTCTGGAGTGGGTCTTCCAAAAAAGGTGGTGGGTTCTGAAAATATTTTGAACAATGGCAACTTTGTTGGGACTGGAGCTCTTTGCATATTGTTCAGCCTGAAGCACCAGTGGCATGAAACACTGAGGCCCTTCCACCTGCCGTTAGTGTCCTGCAGGGCAATTCATCCTCTCTCGTGAAGAACCACTTAATCAGGACATGGAGGGAGGCACACTCTAAACTCCCTTGGCTTGTTCCAGTGGTCTGTTTCACTCTTCACCTTCAACTCCTGGGTCTTGAATTGAGTAACAGACAACTTAGGCTGTTGGAATATGCTCTCCAGGTCCTTGAACAGACTATTTGCAGAGAAAGCAAACGAGCAACCTCGATTCAGCAATTTATGGAGCACTGTTCTGGGAAAGAGAATGATCAGAGAAAAGATCCCACTGTTGTTCCTGCTACGCTTTTCTTGAGCTTTTACAGTGTGCCAGCACTGCCCTTTGTGTTTTACAATCTTGTTTGATTGTTGTAGACCCCTTGGAGTGGGTTCTAGGATAAGCCTACTTTCCAAGTTAGAAGACTGAGGTCTCAAGGTCACATGATCAGAAGTGATAAAGCTAGGATCTGAACACTGCTCTCTAATTTCAAAGCCAATTTGGTAGGGGAGTTGAGATAAGTGGACACAGAGAAATGGTAAGGACGTAATAGTTGGGTACTCGGGAGTTGAAAGGGTTTATGTATTATGATGTTTTGATTCTCACACCAATCCAGTGAAACCAGTGGCATCCTCTTCATTTTACAGATGAAAAGAGAAGCTCTGGACAAGTGATTTGCCTAAGGTCATTTGGTCAGAAAGTTGCAGAACCAGAAGTGGAGTCAGATCATGTTTTCTTTTCTCTATACCATGTTTTGAAATCCATTTAGATCGTGTGTGAATTGCTATAGAAGCCTCATTCTAAGATGTCACAAGAGCACCCCAGCACACACACAGTACACACACACAGCTGTAGGGAGCTCGCCTTGCACATTTGCTTCACTGAGTTTTTTCTTTAGTTGAGATTGGAGCCAACACGCAAGCCCACAGCAGATGTCAGATCTGTTTGTGGCAGC
The DNA here is from genome assembly GCF_015220235.1 of Choloepus didactylus. Lineage (NCBI taxonomy): Eukaryota > Metazoa > Chordata > Mammalia > Pilosa > Megalonychidae > Choloepus > Choloepus didactylus. Next base: position 68,417,205 of record NC_051321.1, on the reverse strand, counting down.
CATTCTCAATACAGTAAAGTCCCGTTGAGACCTGTTTTTGATAGTGACCTACATGTGGAGTGGTTCGAGAATGTGTCTTTTTTACTTCTAGTTCTGGGAAGTAAACAGGCAACAGAGCGTCCATCCCTTTCCTAAGGAAATACCATTGAAGCCTGAGAGTTAAAAAAAAAAAAAAAAAAAAAAAAAGGAGGCCTGCCTTTCCTTAATGAAACTGTAAAACCCAAGAAATTTGGCATTCTCCTGCAGGGTTTTATTGACTCTGAAGAGGTCTTTTTATAATTGCAGCCTACACCAGCATTTTGCCTCACATGCCCTCTCTTGGACTGGGATGTGCTTGATTTGCTTCAAGCGGTGTTTGTGTCTTAATGTAATGACACACTGTAATCAGAAGTCTCCAGGGGGCCAGGCAAACATTCTAAACTTTTTCTTAGAGGTCAGTGTAGTGCCTCAGAGAGGAGGAAGTTGGTATTTGGGGGCAGAGTGTGGGAGGATGAGAATAGAGATTAAAGCTTTGCTGGGAGCGCATTTTGAGAAATAATGTGAGAAACAAGCACTGTTCCTAAAAGGGAACAAATGCTCACCCGATTGTGGAGAAGAAAAGAATTTATTCACGGTCTTGCAACAACGGGCACCCAACCAAATGTGGAGGTTGGTGCACAGAACAGTAGATTCAGCAGTATTTATTCCCTAAACCTAACTGCAAGTCCTTCCCCTGTTTGTCCATTGGCTGGATATTCCAGAGTTTACATTCTATTGGACAAGCCTAACTAGCCTGGGCAAATTTGAAACATGCAGCCCGCCTAAATTGGAAAGATTTCAAATACTGTGCAAATTTGCAACATTAGGAACCCTTGGAACAAATCACCCCTGACCATAATGGGTATGCCCAGGCCTCTTTAGAGCCAGTCTGGGCTAGTTTGGTAACAAGTTATGAGGCTATTTTGAGAACCTCTATTCCGAGGCTCCACCCTGCAAGGATAGTAGATAGTGGGCGGATATGCAGGGGGACTGACTGGATTACAGTTTGTCTTTTTAACCTTCTACCAATTCCTTAACTGCCCCACCCTGCTAGGCACACCTGTCCTGTGTGAAAGCTAAACTTAATCTCATTCTCACAATAACTCGTCAGAAAATGGTTTAGGGTGATTCTTATATAATGGTTATTTATAAATAGCGCAAATGTCATTTCTCTCATTAAAAGACTTAAGACCTGTAGCCTTGTGATCTTGTAGTTCAGTTTACCACTCCAAGGATCCCTGTTACACAGAATTCTTTATAGGTTGGGCATTTTGTTTCTGCTTGGTTGCTTCCACTGTTGGAGAGGTCATCACCTAAGGTCGTAGTCCACCCACCCTTCCCCCCTTTTTTAAACTTTTATTTTAGTAACTTATGTACAACATAATATTTCCCATTGTAACTTCTTTCAGGAATACAATTCAGTGGTATTAATTACATTCACATTGTTGTAGTACCATCACCATCACTCATTACCAAAACTTCCATTCATCACCCCAAGCAGAAACTGCACTAATTAAGGATTCACTCCCCATTTGTCACCCCTGCCCCAAACCATTCCCTTTCTGTATTCCTGTGATTGGTTGTTAAATATGTTCCTTACTTTGAGCAAGAAGGAGGCAGATCTGCTTTCCTGTAACCTCTACCCATTGGCCTGAGGTCTTTGGTCTGGAACCACACTGAACAAACCTGTTTCCATGTGACAGATGGAAGGTGTCCACATCTGTTAGAAGATGACTGCATTTCTTTGAAACATTCTCTTTCAGTTCAACATTTCCAGTCCTCTTGGGGTCTCCTTGGATTGGTTTCACAAGCCCTCACCTTGCTGACTCTGCTGTGCCCTGATTTGTCACCATCTCGCTGGGAGCAGAGCATTCAGGTGTGATCTGCCCGCTTCCTGTGGCCTAAGCCCTGCCGTCCCCTTTTGCGGGATGAGAGCACTGCAGTTTTTGACCACCATTTCCATCCTTGTGTTGCGTATCTTGCTGTTTCATATCTCTTTTAGCCCCAGAGACCTCACATTTAACCCTGAATTTTATTTTCATGTCTGTCATTCCTTTGGAACCTTTTGGTTTGCCTCTTACTGCTTACTGCCACCATTTCTTGCTTGAACTTTTTTGAATTAGCATTCCAGTTGGGTGCTCGGTCATCTGTATCTCCCACATTCTTTTTAGCTCATCTTCCACACCGCTGCCAGTGTTGTACTTTTAAGGTACGAACATGAGCCTGCTTGTCCAGTTCTGCTCAGAAGGCCCCACTCAGGGTTAATGGCTCCTCTAAGATTGCCCACAGAACGAATCCACCTCTTAGGGATGAGTGTGGTGGGAGAGGCCCTTCCCAGTGAGCATAAGACGTCTTTGCCCTTGTGGCCTGGCTTCTGCCCCTTCTCTTTGCCCCTCTCCTGAAAAGAGAAAGGAAAACAATTTTCCCCTTTGCCAAAAAGAACTGCTCTCCTCACATGTTTGAAGCTCCCCACCCTCCTCCATGTAGCCGTGTTTTGTATTTCCCATCTTTCAGATGCCAGTTCGAATTTCGCTTGGCAAAGCCTCCTCTCCCTTCCCCAGGCTGCTTGCCATTCTCTTTGCTGTCCCCATCTCGCAACCCCTTCCCCATGCTTCTGTTGATTTGCGCATCATACCATGTCACCATTAGCTAGGTGTCTTCTCTCTTGCTTTTAGAGGTCCAGGAGCCCAAGCCTGTTCACCTTGGTCTCCCATGTGTGGGCCTTGCACTTGGCCTGGCCAGTGGGATCTGTAATTGCACATTCATCTAAGTTGTTTATCCACCTGTGGAGAAAAAACATCCTTGCCTCCAGAGCTGTGTGGTTAAAACCACGCCTGTTTTGTGCCCACGAGCCCTGGAAATGGTGTGAGAGTTTTGTGTGTAAATACATTTTCTGGGAAAGGGATCCACGTCCCAAAAAAGTCCTGACCCACTGTTTGCCACACATGCCTGTCCCTGTCAGGAGATCAGCGCTCAGTAAGCACGGGAGCCCCCCGACAGCAGGGAACTCACTGGCACCACCCAGCCTTGCAGCACGTCTCCCAGGGATGTGCAGCAGCCTTTCTCTGTCCTCTCGCTCATCTTAGGCCCTCAGATCTCTCTTGTGTTCCTTGCATCCACAGAACATTTTAATAATATGCACCTTTATAAACCTGGCTTTAGGTTGGAGGGAGATGGGGATGCCTTGCCAAGCACTGAATTTCTAGGAGCTAGGACTGAAGTTTTGTTTCTCAGTGTCCATGCAATGTTTTAGATTTGGACTCCTGATGACTTTACAGGTCTACCAGAATCACCGTGGCATTCCTTTTACCTTTAGCTCTGGAGGAGAGGCTTGCCCACCATGTTCTTAGTTTTTTTTTCTCCCTAAGATTCATTTGGCCAGTGATTAACAGCAACCTTTAGGGATTAGGAAATGACAGCTCTGGATTTATACTAGCTGGACCAATCTCAGATAAAAGGAGGTAGATACCCAAGGATTATTTCAGGTCAGAATAACCAGGCCAAAACAAAGAACAAAATCATTCCTGAAAGTAATTACTGTTTCAAGTTCCTAGGAGTTCCTAGGAGTCGTCAGCCTATGACGACTTTTTTTCTTTTTTGCTTAGAGCTATGATGGTGAGCTGTGGTCCCCAAACCTACAAAGGGAGCTTTAAGTCACTTATTGCCAGTTTATGGTTAGAGACAATATCTAGAGACAATATCAGGCTAAGACGCCAAGCTGTCCTGGACTTGAATGCTTCTCTGTAAGAATGGAGGAAGTGGCCAGGGTTGTACAGAGGCAGTGGGAGGAGAGCAGCAGAGGACCATCTACCTGCCCCTGTGTTTCTTGATGAGTCCTCGCCCTGGGCCCTGGTTTGCTGGATGTCCCATCTCATCCTCTTTCTGGCTTCCCTGTGCATAACTGGAGAGATGTGCGTTGCTCTGCCTGGTTTGCCAAGAGACTCATTTGGTAGCTTCCTGCTCGTTATTTGGGCTTCCTCGTCATAATTTGTAGGTAGAGCCAGGCTGCGTAGCTTGGGAGTACTAGGAGGGCGTGGTGGGAGCTGCTGGGTCTTGGGGCTTCCATTCATGCCATCTCCATGTTCCCCTACTCCTCATAGTCTTTACCCTCAGGAGCTCCCTGGGAACCTCAAACCAGGTGCTGGACCACATAGCTCAGCCCTGTTATGGGTTAACTAAACTGTGAACCACCTGGGGAGCTTGGTACTGTTTTGAATCTGGCGCATGTTTTCCCATGGACACGAGTCCAACAGCTTTTGGAATGTGGCCAGTTGACAGTCGAGTTTGTGAACTGGTCGTGTTTGTGATTTTGGTTACAAAGGCCAGGGAAGGCTGTAAACCTGGGCGGCAGCTTCATAACTCACGCTCTGGCATCTGAAAGGGCACAGGTAATCTGGCTGGAGCTCTCAGGGGACCTGTGGCTCATTCTTTGTGTGAATAGCTTGTGGAACTAATAATGGCAGGATTTCAGTTCCTTCCCTCCTGAGAGGAGAACACCTACCTCCAATATACATGTGTGTGTAGTGTGTGTTAAATGTATGTCGGTGTGTAAAGAGTGGAAGCAACATACAGCATGGCTCTTGTGGCTCTAAAAAGGTTTCTTAGGTGACTGCAGGGTTTTCTTCTCAGCCTTTCTTATTTATAGCTGACCACATTTGTCCCTTGGAAGGAACTTGGCAATTCACTAAGTAGATTTTTTTTATCTTGGTTTCAAATTTAAGTTCTGGTACCTTAGTGCTTTTCCTTTGAATGGACTCCATGGGAAAAGAAAGTTGCTTTAACACTGCTGCTGCAGTTTGCCACTGAGAAATCGGGTATCAAAGCTTGGCCTCATGTCATCTGTTCCTCTGTTTCTGAATAATTGAGTTAGAGGTGAGGTGTGAGCTTGAGGGTCTCCCCCTCATTTTCCTGTTCCAAAATCAAGGATACCATAGACCTGTTTTAAGAAATATAGGCATTCTTAAGGCAGTTTGTAAAATAGTACAAAAAATATATACACACATCATAATGTTGTTAGGTACTACCAAAAAAAAAAAAAAAATCTGGTTCCACCTTGCTTTGTTTTGTGTACTCTTTTCTGATCTTTGTCTATGCAGCACCTGTATGTTTTGATTTTCTCTTCTTAAATTTAGTTTTCTGTTGTATGCTTTGTAAGTATATTTTTCTTCTGTACTGTATCTCAGTGAGAATGCCATTGATTTTTTTCCCCAGTCTTATTTTTGGCCATTCCGATTACATCTTTTTTAGTATTGTAAATTACACACAATATTTGTGCATGTCATATTTTATCTCTGAATTGCTGTTTTGTTCTGGTGTTTTTCTAGAAGTGGACTTACTTTTTGAAGAGGGATTTTTTTTTAACTTCTTAAAATAATTAGCTATGAGCTTTATAAGAATACATCTTTTACTACTGTCACTGTCAGTTTAGGAATTCTTAAACATTTTTCTTTTTTTCTTGGTTCATTTAAATTTCAAAATTTGGTATCTTCTTGATTTTCCCTTGGTTCCAGGTGAAGTTGAACCTTTTGTCTGTACTGTTTCCTAATCCCTTTTTTGTGTGGGTAGCTTCTGCCCAGGTTCTTTCCTCAGTTGCCTCAATAGAGGAAGCTCCTTTTACTTGGTTTTATCTGGACGCATTCACTTTTCACGTACAAGTGGCTTTTATGGCCTTTTCTGCTAGCAGATTTGTCCATGTGCAAAAAAAAGGTTCATACAGTAGAATTAGATTCTTTAAAGTCCTCTTCCACTTGAACAACTTTAAGAATCATTGTTCTGTGTTACGAGGATGTGAACTTTTTGGTGTCTTTGCTACAGATTACATTTTTAAACTTTGGCTGTTTTTCATTCTACAGAAGTTAAAATCTCCACAGTGAAGTCTGTCAGTCTTTTCTCCTGATTGTTTTCATTTCTTCCTGGAAACCTTTCAAGATTACAAAGATGTAAAGACCCGATACTGTTTCAATATAGTTTGAAAGGAAAAAAGTGTACTAGATAAATTAGTCCCTTCCAGCCCCGTGGCTTATATGAAAATACAGCTTCTTGAGGTTTGTTATTTCATGTTGCTGGGTTAGGGGGCCCAGCTAGCAGGTCCAGTGGAAATGCCCTGAAGCTGAGTAGATAAGGAAGGTGGACCTGGTGTGTTGGGAAAGGCCTGCTTCATCTCCTTGGTTTTCCTTGTAGCTGTAGCCAGCCCCGTCCTCGGCCTCAAGGAATGTACCAGAGGCTCGGTGGTGTGGTGCCAGAATGTGAAGACGGCGGCTGACTGCGGGGCTGTGAAGCACTGCCTGCAGACTGTGTGGAACCAGCCGTCGGTGGTGAGTGCCCAGCCACCCCCCATCTGGAGCCCCCGCGCTTCCCAAGGTTCCGTTTGTACTGTCCCCGCTGCTTGTATAGCTTAGGCAGTGCATTGCCACTCAGAGCACTTTCACTTGCCTCGTTTTGTCTGCTCCTCATGGTGACCCCGCGAGGGAGGCAGGGCTTGTCGGCAGTTGTACCCATTTTACCACGGAGGAAATGGAGGATCAGAGAGGTTAAGCTTCTGTTCTCCCAGGGTCACCCAGTCTCTCATGCTGAATGGGCGGGACCACACCTCCATGGAAATTATCCAGCCAGAGTTATCACCCACAGTTGGATGGGCGCATCTCCATGGAAACAGCCTAATCCAGACTTTCCAACTTAACAGTAATACGTTTGCCCCCACAAGATTGCATCAAAGAGCATGGCTTTTTCTGGGGGACATAATATATACAAACCCGTATACCCCTTTTGATATTTGTTCTTCCTTTCCTTCCCTGCCCCTAGATTCAGAACCTAGAGCACACTGGCTGTTATTTTAAAATCTTATTTCCAGCTATAACCAAACTGATTTTCATCTCCATGATGTTGAATATAGTATATTGATTTAATGTGGGATCTGTAACACCGTGGGGAATAAGACAGAAACCGAATGTGCATTCTTCACGCATCCTCAAGCCATTGGGAGACGCCAGAGTTTTGCTGACAGCACCAGCAGAATACAGATGTTGCTCTCTGCTTGCTCTGGGATTTGTTCAGTCTGACAACCAGCATGTGGTACAGTCTGTGTTCGAGCCACATTTGAGTTCTAAAAGTTGTCAGTTTGGCCACTAGAATATCTTCAGTAAGAGAAGAATACTTAAGAATGTTTAGTGAACACAGCTCTTTCTAGAAAAGGATTCTGAATTACTCACTGCAAAATTGCCTCTGTGGCCAAAACTTACTTTCACATTTGGTTTCAGTCTTGTTAATACCGCTTCCTCCTTCCAAGTTTGATGTGTGGCAGGTGAGGACTTTAGATCTTACTGTCTTGATAGTGTGGTCTTGTGGACGCCTGACACTCTTGGTTTGGCCCCGTGTTGGACATTAGCCTGACTAGGTCTGAAGGTTCAATTTGGTTTCTCTAAGTGCAGCTAAGTCCAAGGTTAACTGAAGCCCAGACCTGCCTGGGGGTGGGAGGTAGCTGTGTGGGTGAATGCTCCTGGGTGACTGTGCAGAAGCACAGGGGCTGCCTGGGGCTTGTCTCCTGACTCCATCCACCATTTACTCTGGATGAACCACTTCACTTTTCTGAGCCTCAGTTCCCCCCAAGAATTGTTGTGAGGATTAAGTGGGGAAATTTGACCTGTACCATGTGCAGTGAGTAAGGTACTGAGGGGTCGAGGGCATAAGAAAAATCTATGCATTCCATGGAATCACAGAGTATTCTGGTAAATCACACCTAGTAATCTGGTAAATCCTACCTCCTTGATGTCCCAGTGCTTCTCATTGAGGCTGTGGAACCAGGAGGTCACAGTCGGGGGCCCTTGTGGGACATGACCACTGTCATGTATGTCCCTGACTAGATAAAATATGAAAAACCAAGGTTGTTAATTTCATCTCTGTGGAGTATGAGTTGTGTCCTGCAGATACAAGTATCTCTCCCTCACTTTCTTTCCCTTTAGAAATCCCTTTCCTGTGACATATGCAAGGACGTCATCACTGAAGCTGGCAACTTGTTGAAAGACAATGCCACTGAGGTGAGCTGCGGGAGCGAAGGCTGTGTGTGTGTCACCAGGCACAAGGTTCCTTAGGAGCTGTGACTGGGGGAGGGGCAGACTCAGGAGCAGTGGACTAGGCCCAGGGGTAGGCAGGCTTCTTAAAGGGCCAGGTAGTAAGTAAATATTTTAGGTTTTATGAACTACATACTGCCTTGGTCACATTCTTCTTTTTTTAAATCCTTTAGAAATGTAAAATCATTCTTAGGTCCAGGCTGCACAAAAACAGGCTGAGGGCTGTGGTTTGCTGGCCCCTGGACCAAGTGTTAAATACTCAAGATTAACACATTTTTTTATTGTGTGCTGTGAGCTTTTAGATCATATTTGAATATCTGCTCTCATTTCCCTGTGCCTGTTCCCTAAGGGCTGGCTATTTCCATCCTTCTGGTGTTGTAGAGGGCCTCTTGCTTCAGTCCATTTTCAGGGAAGGGGCCCATCTGATTCTCCCCTTGCCTTGTGTCCGCATAGGTGGAGATCCTTACTTACTTGGAGAAGACCTGTGACTGGCTTCCTAAGCCAAACTTGTCTGCCTCGTGCAAGGAGATAGTCGATTCCTACCTCCCAGTCATCTTAGACATGATTAAAGGACAGATGGTAAGTGATGGGAGAATAGTCTCTTCCCTCAAGGCACTTCTGGGGCCAGGCGGGTACCAGACCAGGCTGGAGCCACAGAATAGAAAGTCACAGATTGATTTCCTCAACCACCCTTCCCTGTGGTTCTGACGGGCAGAAGGTCTTTGGCATAGCAGAACACTGCTCGTAAAGTTAGTGAAAGTCGGATTCTTGCAGGGGAAGAGGTTGGGCAAGTTGTTGTACCCACAGGCTTCTTTTCTAGGGTTGGTGAGGGCTCAGGAAGTGGGAGCTTGTAGAATTGCTGAAGGAATGTAAACTGGCATATATAACATATATAGGTGCCTATTTGATAACTCAGGTCAGATCCTTGACTTTTTTTGAGCAACCAATTAATTTCATTTCTGTGAGTTTATCCTAAGGGAAAGTACCTTGTGGGTTCAGCTACAAAAATGTTCATCTTCCCTTCAATAAGTGTCCACCACTACGTGCCAGGGGCTTGGTATTCTGCAGTGATTAAGGAGCCAGTTTTGTGGAGTCGGGAAAGGCCCTGAGAAAGAAAAGGTGTTTAAAAAACATGCCAGAGTGTTGGAGAAAGGACTAAGGCTTTGGGGAGGTAGACCAAGGTCATGTCAGGCAAGGCCTTTCAGGGATGTTGAAGGATTCCAAGGGCAGCGGGGTCACCCTCAGAGGTTTTTAAAGAGGGGAGTGAAAAGTCACATGAGTGATGTGTGTTTGGTCCCACTGATTTGGAGTTGCAAAAGGGTAGGCTGGCAGGACGATCAGGAGGTTGTCGGACGGTGAGCGAGACCTGATGGAGACAGTGGAGACGGAAATCAGCAAATTCTGTTTTGGACCTGCTGATGGAGGAGAGGGAAGAATTTTCAAGGTTTCTGACTGGAACCGTGAGGGAAGATGGGTGATGGCGGGGCTGTTTGCTAAGATGGAGATGGAGTTGGGAAGTAGCAGGTTGTCAGGGTGGAATTTGAATATTAGTTATGGATGTAAGTTTGTGGTACCCGTCAGGTGGGTATGTGGATGTGAGTCAGGGTAAGAGATGTCAACTCAGGAGCCGTCAGTGTATGGAGGTATTTAAAACCAGTGGATTCTTTCCCAGGACAGCTGATCCCTCCCCCCACCCTACCCCTCATCCCCACCCAAATCAGGCATGTTGGAAGAAGAGCTGATTGGGAGTGGAGATGAAATTTTTTATTCCTTCTCAGGTACACTGAGCAGAAAAAAGTTTTATTTCTTGGGTTTAAAGAAAGGGACTAACTCCAAGGAAAGAGGTGGCTTGCTTCATTTCTCTGGGAAGAGGATTTTCACCTGGACTTCTTTCCCCTCCAGAGCCGCCCCGGGGAGGTGTGCTCCGCTCTCAATCTCTGTGAGTCTCTTCAGAAGCACCTGGCAGAGCTGAATCACCAGAAGCAGCTGGAGTCCAATAACATCCCGGAAGTGGACTTGTCCGAGGTGGTGGCCCCCTTCATGACCAACATCCCCCTCCTCCTGTACCCGCAGAATGGGCCCCGCAGTAAGCCCCAGCCCAAGGTAAGCCTGGGCCCTGGAGGGCTTGGTGCTGAGGCCTGAAAGGGGCAGGGGAGACCTCCTGGAGTTGTGTATGTGGTCGGGGGACTCACCCCTTCGTTCTCTGCCATGGGCCAGGCTTCTAGTAGTTGTGCTGTGGAGAGTCTAAAGAATGGGAGATTTAGGATGCAAAGATTTTCCCGAGCCCCAGTTGATTTTAAACCTGTATAATTTTAAAGCCTTGTAAAAGCACATTAGGAACTGTTCTAGTTTGCTAATGCTGCAGGATACAAAACAGCAGAGATGGGTTGGCTTTTATAAAAAGGGGGTCTATTTGGCTACACAGTTACAGTCTTAAGGCCTTAAAGTATCCAAGGTAACACATCAGTAATCGGGACCTTCACTGGAGGATGGCCAGTGGCGACCGGAAAACCTCTTTTAGCTGGGAAGGCACGTGGCTGGCGTCTGCTCCAAAGTTCTGGTTTCAAAATGGCTTCCTCCCAGGACATTCCTCTCTAGCAAGCTTGCTCCTCTTCAAAACATCACTCACAGCTGCACTCAGTTCTTTTTCTTTGAGTCAGCTCATTTATATGGCTCCACTGATCAAGGCCCACCCTAAATGGGTGGGGCCACGCCTCCATGTAAATATCCCGTCAGTTATCATCTACAGTTGGGTGGGGCGCATCTCCATGTAAACAAACCTAATCCAAACTTTCCAACTTAATCCCCACTATTATGTCTGCCCCACAAGATTGCATCAAAGAATATGGCTTTTTCTAGGGGACATAATACATTCAAACCGGCACAGGAACTGTTTAGTAAGTCAGCCCCCCACCCTCACCCCCAGTGATGTGGTCATGATCTCTAAGGACATTTTCCTAGGCATTTGAATCCTCTTAGTTGCCATAGGAATATGCAGTATTTATAACCTGAACCCCATCTCTGCAGGCTGGTGGGGATGTCTGCCAGGACTGCATTCAGATGGTGACCGACATCCAGAATGCTGTAAGGACCAACGCCACCTTCGTTGAGGCCTTGGTGGCCCATGCCAAGGAGCAGTGTGACCGCCTGGGGCCTGGCCTGGCCGACATGGTAAGCCTGATCTCATCACACACACACACTGGAGAGTGTTCTGGGCCAAGGAGTGGGGCTCTGGAGACTGTAGCTCATCAATTCCCAGAGTGCTCATCTAATTGCTTTTAAGGAGAGATGGGTCAAACAACTCCCTTTTCCTTTTTCCAAAAAGCAGCCAGAGTAGGCTGTGGGTGCTTAAAATACTTTGTTGGTTAATTGAACCTGATATGCAACAAAATTCTTGGGGCAAAAATAGTGGAAAAAACTACTTTTGTGAAACCTTTTTCCCCTCAGTCACCACATGTATTGGGAACACATTAGAACCACTTACAGCCCTGCTGTTGAGACTGGTAGTTTTGCATGAGACTCGGATGCATAATTTTAAGTGGGCATGTGGGTGTGTTGTCTGCAGCAAGCAGGGTGATGTTCATGGCAGGCTGGTGGGAGGTTCACCTGGGAAGCCTTCATTACTTGGGCCCAGACTCATTTTGTTAGTACCTTTCATGGTTTCATTTCTGGGAGCCTTGTCACATTAACCACACTTAAGTTGACCACACTTAGGAGACTGATGCATCAATCCAAAATGTCAGCTTAGTACTTGACAACTGAAAAGCTTGGATGTAGGAGGTCAGTTGTAATAACTCCTTGGGTCTGGGATCTAGAGCTGACTGTTTCATGTCTTTCCTAGTGGGAACAGCTGGCTCCAGGAGCTAAGGTTTCCTCTGTAATGACACACTCTAGGAATGTTGTGTCACAGTAGCATTCAGTTTATCCTGAAAACCTGGGTGTCTTTTAGTCTCATCAAAGTATCTTTGTGTATCGCTGTTCTAATAGGTTTCTCCAGTTTTGACCCTCTCTGAGGGCTCTCATATCACCCTTAGTCTTTTCACTGGAAGGTACCCCAAATATGACAAGAAGTATTTTATGAGGTTCTCCTGAAAATACATTTGTATGAAAATAGGAAGTTTTGAAAATCATTATTGCTTGGTTCTTCTGGGTTAAACTTTTTAATCCTGACCAAGAATGTGTCAGGGGATTTGACGAGTAATCTTGGGTTCTTAAGCACTGTATCTTGTAGCCACATTCACTGTAAGTTGCTACTGAGTAGTTGTAACAGGTTTGGGCCATAAAATAAGGCAGATTGGAGGATATATCTCTTAAGATCCCCTTAAGTGGCCTTGAAAATATTTTCAAAACACCTACTGCACATATTTACCTATGATAAGTTACAGAATAACCAGATTGTCATTTTTACCTTATGCAAACTGCTTAGAGCAGACATTTTACAGTCCCATTCTTGGAAACTTATTTGGTCTCCAGTTGACCCAGTTGGAAATGCTGGGGTTTGGGGTGCATTTTTGCAGTAAATAGTTTAACAACTTGTTTCTTTCTCCACAGTGCAAAAACTATATCAACCAGTATTCTGAAATCGCTGTCCAAATGATGATGCACATGGTAGGTGGCAGGAGAAAGCCCTTATCAGCACTGTTCTTTGTTTCACACTTTGCACCTCCCAGGAATTTTGAAAATTATGGCTTAGCTCCCCTTTTTACCTCAGGGTACTGAATTGCACCAAAGTGAGTTCTCTTTGACCAACAGACTCTCCACTGGCAATCTCAGGAGCTCCCCTTTCCGAGGGGAAAGGCTGAAGCAGCTCGACCCCCCCAGGGACTGCCGGGACAGCTTCCTGGCAGTTTGTTTGCCTGTGCATATGTGAGCTGACCATCAGAAGCCTAGAATCTGGCTTTAACCTGGGGACCCACAGAAAGTTTGCTCTGTAGCAAAGTCAGGCTTGAGATTTGCTGTGTCACAGCCTGAGTCCTGGGGGGCAGAGCACCCTGCCTTCCAGAGCTCATCCTGTGCACTGCAGCAGTATTAGCTATAGCGCTGCTTGAGCTCATAACTCCCATGCTTGCTTCCAATGTATCCAGGTGGTTCCATTTATTCATTATCAGAGGTAGAAAATATGGATCATGCTCTTACATTTCCTTCCTTGTGGGAAAGTAGAAAACAGAAAACAGCAAGGTAGTCTGAAGGCATCCCTACACTGGGAAAGTGCACTAGCTTCCTTAGATCAAGGTGACATCCTTGAAATGATGATGCACTTGTCCTGAACCATCTAGCTTGTCTCAGCAAAATCTTATGTCGGAAGTTCCTGAAGCTGAGGGGTGTGGGATTTATTTGTCCCTGTCATAGTCCTAGAGCTGGTTCTGTAACCTAGGGGTCAGCCAACTATGGCTCACTACATGTTTTTGTAAAGTTTTATTGGAACACAACCATGCCCACTCATTTAGGTTTATCGTGCACATTAGTTGCAACAGAGACCTCATGGCCTGCAAAGCCCAAGATATTCACGATCTGGCTCTTTGCAGAAAAAGTGTGACCCCTGGTCTAACCACTGAAGTAATCCATCCATGCACAAGAGTTTGAGACTATTCATCCACATCTTGCCTTGTTCTAAAAGCATTTAAAAGCAGCTTAACAAAGATATGGATCTAAAGTAGGTAAACATAAGCCTTTGATGCAGCTTAGTTACTTCCTTATAGCTAACTTGAAAATATTTTTCTCATTAAAAGTTATACTGTGTAGAAATTTTTGGAAAATATGAGTACTACTTCCCAAAGCAAAAATCATTTGAGGTTTTTGAAAAACATAAGTAGGGTCATATTATATATACGTCTTTATATTTTATAGCTTGTATTTTTTGCCTAAAAATATGTTGGTTATTAAATATTTTTAAACAAACCATTTTTAATGGGCTGTATAATATTTCACTCTGTGGTTAGAACATCATTTCTATAATCAACCCCCCTGAGCTGGATGTTTAGGTTGTTTTGTCCTTGGAATAAAAAGCATGAATGAACATCCTTCTAGTCAAATATATACGCATACCCCTGTTTTTTCATTAATACAGATAACTGAAGCTGGAATTGGTGAATTAAAGGGCAAGCCAAAATTTAAGACTGTTGATAAAATGTTGGGTCATCCTTCCTGGCTGCCATTTGGGCCACTAGGGCCAGATTGCCAGGAGGCCCAGGGTGGTGAGGAGTCTGTGGTTCAGGATGTGTGATCCCTCTGGGTGTGTTTATTGAATTATAACATGTGCCCCTTATTTGTGCAGCCCCGTGTCTCCGTTTTGTTGCTGCTCAGTAACCTGTGGGAAAGCCTTTTGAGTCTGGCAGGGTTAAGCCTCTTGAGGATGGAGACTGCTTCATCAAATGGCATTTTTTGGGGAGCTGAGACCTGCAGCCCGGTGTTTTGAAAATGACTTGCTGTGTCAGGGATGTGGGGACAGGGCACACGAGCGGAGCAGTGTGGTCCCTCCCTGAGGGCCAGAGTAGCTTTCAGGCCCCTGGAGACACAAAAGTAAGAGCAGGGGGGTTGCTGATGTCTGACTGCAAGGGTGTTTTCCCTAAGCTTCTTTGTGACATCCTTATACCTGGTTAACTGCTTGATTGTTATTTTTATTTTTCTTAACTATTGTGTCCTTTCCTTTCTCTTATTTTCACCTCCGATCTCCTGTTTTTTTTTTTTTTTTGTTCTCAACAGCAGGATCAGGTATGTGATGGGGAATTGGCTTGAAGTAGTGGTCTACTGCTTCTCTTAGTTATTTTTGCTAATCTTGTTTTGTATGGTGTGACCAGCTCTGACAGATACAAGGAGTGAGTGGGAAAGGCAGGGTTTTCCTCAGTAGGTGGGGGAGAACTTCACCTCTCCCCTGTGCTTCAGAACATTAGGTGTTGGGGGTGGGGGTGGGGGTCCCATCTCATCAAGGCGCTCTGGTCAGAATCAGTGCACGACACACCCGTATGCAGGCCACCAGCATGACAGAGGGAACGGAGCCAGGAGAAGCCCTGGAGGCGCTGGGCATCCTCGAATGCAGGCCTGACTTCCGGGGGCCCCTTGTGTCTGTCATGACGCGATTGATAACTGCATGTCTTTAGTCCTGTTCTGTTTCTCATAACCCCAGAAATGCTTCTGCTGCTTGAGCAAATAATTTGCAATCAGTGAGCAGACAGTTCCCCTGCCTGTTGGATCCAGAGAGTGGAAATAATCTCTTGATTGTGGCTTCTGTCCCTCTGGGTGATGGGTACCACGGGATCTGGAACCAGTCGGACCACTTGATAAACCCAGCCCGCGGTGGCGTGACACAGAAACCGGGCCCCCCACCGACCATGCTCGATCCTTCGTTTAATTAGTGCTTAATCAGAGCCGCAGGGCCACTCTGAGCCAGTGTCCTTTTGGGACCATACTGATTAGAGTTAAAAATTATTCAAAGGTATTTTGAGGTCTGAAGAGAGAGGACCTTGGCTGAGATACTGGAATTCCTCCTTGGGCCTCTTCAAGGGGTTAGAACAATGCTGATTCTGAATCTTACCTTTTTTTCTAGAAAGCTTACTGTATCTTCCCCATTCTGATTTTTTTTTTTCTTTTTCATTCTAAGATGTGTCACAATTCATGGTACTTGGATGTACTTTTCAGATTTGTCTGACCTTATATGATTTTAGAGCCTTCTGGATATTAAAACACGATGAACCATAGCCGTGGTCCAGCTTTCTTCCTTTTACAGGGCTTTTTTTTTTTTTTTAGCCATCCTGCTCCCACTGCTTTAGGGTTTGGTGGTGGGGCAGGCAAATGCCATCAGGCCCAGAGCTAATTGCTGGTTGTATTTGGTTGACAAAGTATACAAAGCATGTATACTTTCCTCTCTCCCTTGGCCATCATCATGGTCAAGATGCTGTTCCAACTAGCTAGTTCTCTGTGGCTTGGAGTCTGGCTGGTGAAAGGGAAGATCAGTTCGGGGACCTTGTGAATTGAAGTGATTCACCAGTTTGGGAGTACTGGGTTTTTGAGTACTGTGTGCTGTTGTGGACATAGAATGTGGTTTATTAAGAAGCCAACATTTCCCCTTAATGCATCATTTTAAAGGGTCCTGCCACAAAGGGATGGCATGGTTTTATTTCTAACAAATTTTGTTTTGGGCATAGATTATCCTCTTAAAAGCATTCATTAAAAGCTTACTTCCTCTTGTAGAAGGAACTAGCTCAATTGAGAAACAGGTTCTAGAGCAGACCAGGTCCTTGGGGATGTTCTAATGGCCTCTTAAAGGTACTGGGAGCTTGGCTTCCTTGGGATGTGCCCGGGTTGGAGCCGCAGACATGGTGGTTCTGTCTGATCTCTCTTCAGAGCTTTGCATGGCCTCTTCCTTCAGATGTAACTGAGATGTATGCTCTGGGTTTGGACACGAACCCCTCTAAGTTTAACATGGAATCTGTCCATCTAGTGGGAGTCAGCCTTGACGCTGGGACTAGGGTGCCCTCCAGCACCCCTGCCTTTGTAGAGAGAGGAGGGGTGGCGAGGGGAGGGGCACAGCCGCACCTGACTGGTTTTGTGTGCTCTCTGCAGCAACCCAAGGAGATCTGTGGGCTGACTGGGTTCTGTGAAGAGGTGAAGGAAATGCCCATGCAGACTCTAATTCCTGCCAAAGTAGCCACAGAGAACGTCATCCCTGCTCTGGAGCTGGTGGAGCCCATTAAGGTACCCAGGAGGTCCCCATAGAGCTGTCTTGCCCCATACTCCCTATCGTGTCATAGCTGATAAGTCACACATTTTTCCTGCCTGGATCCTAAAGGTAATGTTTGAGACCTCTAGTTTATGGCATTCTCCATTTGAAAGCAGCCCCCAGAGTTCTTAAAAATCTTTGATCCCCTTGGTTATAAACCCTAGTGCCCATGGGATCAAGTCTGCATTTCTCAGCCTGCCGCACATGATTTTTCAGTGTCTGGCTCCTACCTAACCTTTTCATATGTGCTTTCTGGGTTCTTCCCCACCTCCTTCCGTGTACTGTTTGTCCAGAGTAGAGTCTTCCCAGAACTACCCCCCTGTGTTTGTGTGGGAGCCTGTGTGGGACTGCTGCCTGCTGTTCATGTATATTGTGTTTCCCTAGCATGAGCTTAATTCATTTCACAAAAAAATTGTATTTGGCACAGATTTTGGGCCAGGCACTGTTCTAGAGGTTTAGGCCAGAGTGGTGAACACATGGTGTCCTTGTGCCCATGGGGCTCACACCCTCCCTATTCAGGGTCCTGGCTCACATGGTACATGTAGACACATCTTGTTCCAGAGCTCCCTCTCTCTGCACATGCAGAGGGTCTGGCCCACAGGAAGGGCCCTCGGATGGAGTCAGGGAAGCATGGCCACCTGCCTGTCTGCCCCAGCTTCCCTGCTGACCTAATCAATGGCCACAGTGCCTGAAGGACAGTTAGAGTTAGCCTCTGAAGCCATACTGGGTTCAGTTCAGTAACCAGTAGCCATGCATGACTACTTAAATTAAAATTAAATTAAGAATCGAGCTCCTTTGTTACACCGTTTCAAGTGCTTGAGAGAGACGTGGTACAGGTAGAGAATATATCCATCCCATTTTCCTAAAGTCCTGTTAAGTAGGGTTGCTTTATTAAAAGGAGGCTCTGGAAAAGTATTCTCAGTTGCTGTGAGACTTGGGAGATGCAGGAGCAGACCTGAAATGTGACTACAACTCTCATTTAAATAGCGTTAGAATCCTTCACTTTGTTCCAGCGTCCCCTCCCCCTCTGCCAAATGAGCATCGGATGGTAGTACAATTATAACAGATGCAGCTTCATGTGGGCAGCTCTTTGAGGTGGAAGGAGGCTGCTGGGGGGCTGTTTCTATCTCCTAAAGCACTCATTGTGGTGGTGTTTTGGAGGGCGAGCATGGGGAGGTGGTGGTGATAGGGACCAGGGAGGGGGGTGGGTCCCCCACTGAGCTGAACCTGAACAATTGGGAAGAAGCCACATTTCATTTTGAACTCAGTCAGCAGTGACCCTTTGTGTGACTCTGACCAGCTCACCTGCCCTGGCCTCTGGGTCCCCTCTTCTTTAGAGGCCCGAGGGCGAGGGTCTCAGCATTTAAGTGTTCTCCTACCCTTTCAACAGAAGGACCTGGTCCAGGTGAAGGCT
This sequence comes from Choloepus didactylus, assembly GCF_015220235.1. Classification (NCBI taxonomy): domain Eukaryota; kingdom Metazoa; phylum Chordata; class Mammalia; order Pilosa; family Megalonychidae; genus Choloepus; species Choloepus didactylus. The sequence goes on along the minus strand of NC_051321.1, from coordinate 68,398,991 downwards.
GATATTTACTGTGAGGCGTGTGAGTACGTGGTGAAGGAGGTTGTCAAGCTGATCGACAGCAACAGGACTGAGGTGTGTGGATGTGGCTGTGCACCTCTCCTAGGGAGGCCCCTCTCCTGTTCCTGTGAGCCAAAATGTCCTAGTGGGAGAATCCAATGGAAGAGGCGCCTTTGGCTCCTGCTGGGGTTTAATACCAGCTTGGGGATGTGTATAACCATTTCCCCACCAGTGGACCCCTCTGGGCTAGGGGTGGGGATGGGGACCGCTTTGTCCCTACTTTAGTGTTTGGGGCAAGGAACAGCAGCAGCTTGCTCTTGACTGGTTTTGTATCATGTTGGTATTTTCAGACTCCCACCCCAGCCCAGCTCCCAGCTTCTCACTCAATCCTGTCTTCATGTGTTTCAGGAAGAAATAATCCACAGTTTTGAGAAGATGTGCTCAAAGTTGCCCACCTCCTTGTCTGACGAGTGCCAAGAGGTGGTAGACACTTACGGCCGTTCCATCCTGTCGCTCCTCCTGTTGGAGATAAGCCCTGAGCTGGTGTGCAACATGCTCCATCTCTGCTCCACCCAGGGGCTGCCGGCCCTGACGGGTGAGCTCAGGGTGCACTGTGGTGAGGATGGCCACCCCTGTTGGTCTGGAAGGGCCCTGCCGGCACTGAGCCTGTGCTTTCTTCTGTAGCACATGTGACTCGGCGGAAGGACGGCGGCTTCTGTGAGGTGTGCAAAAAGCTGGTTACTTACTTGGATCACAACCTGGAGAAGAACAGCACAAAGCAGGAGATCCTGGCTGCTTTAGAGAAAGGCTGCAGCTTACTGCCTGACCCTTACCAGAAGCAGGTGTGCCCTGGACTGCTTTAGGCCCCAGTGTCAGAGCCGAGCAGGGAATGTGCAAAGGCTGGGATAGGGTGGTTCATTGATTGTACTCTGATGGAAAACCAGCTACTCTGCCTCCAGGCATGGAGTCTTGTGAGGTTTTAAGTGCTCTGGCACAGCCAATAGGAGAAGATAACCTGAGAGCTAGTGAGGGCGGGGGTAGGGAGGGCGTGGTATCTTGGAAGGGAGGCCACAGGGCCCACGGGACTGGGAAAGTCAGGGACCCTTAAGCAGAGCATGTTCAGTCCCCCTCCGCTGTGCTTGGGCATGCTTAGACCTGCCCCGTATCCCTGTTTTATTTAACAGTGTGATCAGTTTGTGACCGAGTACGAGCCTGTGCTGCTGGAAGTGCTGGTGGAGGTGTTGGACCCTTCCTTTGTGTGCTTGGTAAGCCTCCCTGGGCGGGTGTGCATTCTCTTGGGCAGGTCTAATCTGTGAGATGCTGCATGGACCCTGCACAACAGGTTCCTCTGAGAGACTTGACCATGGGCAGAGTCTCTAGGGGACGAGTGTGTGAGAGCAAAGAAGTAGGGCCCTAGGCCCCCTTGCTTTACTCAGCACTGATTCTAGCTCCTAGAGGCTGATAATCTTAGTTTTGAAAAGGATTAGGTGGGCAAATCTAATTCTTCCCCCTTCCTTTGTCCTTTCTTCACCATATAGAAAATTGGGGCCTGCCCCTCTGCCCATAAGCCTCTTTTGGGGACTGAGAAGTGTGTGTGGGGCCCAAGCTACTGGTGCCAGAACTTGGAGACAGCAGCCCAGTGCAATGTAAGTAGCTCCGTGGCCTGTTCAATATGCCTGTCTTGTGAGTAGGGCAGCTCTGTGTTAGAACCCTGTCCTCTTGATCTTTGGCTTTGATAGGAACCTTAGTGATCAGCTCGGTAAAAAGACTGAGGCCGTGAATAGGGATTAGCCTTACCCATGGCCACCCAGCTAAGGTGTAGTAGCAAAGGTAGGCTGGTGGTACTCTTGGCTTTGGGGAGTCTAGGCTGGGGACGCTAGTTTGTCTACTTTCTTGCTTTTGTCTTCACTTCCATCATGAGTATCAGCTCTGCACTAGGTCACCCCCAGGGATTGCACAAGGCCTCTTGCCCTTGGGTCACATTTGCCCCGGCTGGAGCCTGGCCTGGATCTTCACTCCAAGGCCAAGCAGAGCTCTGCTTCAACGGCCCTGAGCATTGGCCTCTGCCCAGCAACTCCAGGGTGCTGAGGAGCTGTCTTGGATGGACAGCCACCCATTGGGTGGCTCATGCTGCTTTCCTGGGTAGGGAGGTTTGGACAGCCCTTGTTGCTTAATGTTCCTTTGTGCAACTTTCTCTTCCTCCCTGGGGTTCTTTGTGACTAGTGGTGGCCCGACTACCCGTGTAGGGGAGGTTGCATCATCTGAGTCGTGGGCCACTGTGGGGAGGGGCACAGAAGTCTTCCCCCCGCCAGGCCTAGTCCATCTGTGCCAGCATGGACAGTGGGGAGCTGGTTTCTGCTGCTGCCTGGGCAGTCGTGCCTGTGGGTCTGCTGGTGGGGGGTTCTGCCTCGGGGCCTTGTGCAGCCTACCCTGAAGGAGTTAGGAGCAGACCTGTGACCAGGTGAAGGGCTCCCAGGCCCTTCCTGCATGGGTGCTCTTCTACCAGGGACTCTCTTGCCTGTGAGTCCTCAAACCTCAGGCCACATGCTCCCAGGTTTTAAATGAGATACTGTCCTGGGTCTTCAGTATCTGGGGCATTTGGCTGACATAGGACAAGAAAATGGATCCGCTTTCTGGGTGCTCTGATACACTGATAGGCCTGGAATGGATTTTGTCATCTGAAGACTAAAACCAGTTTCCTCTCTCCTACCAGGCTGTTGAGCATTGCAAACGTCATGTGTGGAACTAGAAGGAACGTTCCATCTTGGAGAAGTCACAGCATGTTTTTCTACTTGTGTGTCTGGGGGACTTAATGCATAGAGCTCTTTGATTTTGTTTTAAAAATAGGCCCCTCCCCTCAACCTGTCTGTTGTCCCCTTATTGTAGCACTGCTGTCAGTGTGGGACCATGCCTCCCCCCCGCTGACATGGCCATTTTGATGTCTCTTTTTTCTTGGCTAGACAGGTAACGTACTGCCTTCTGGAGGTCTGTAACCTGCGCTTGCTTGGTGGTTACCTGGAGGAGGCGGAGAGAGCTTTTGATTCTGTCATGAGCCAGTGCTTCTTGACAGACGGCCATCCATCCTCTTGGTGGCTGGGGCCCTGTTCTGGGCCCTCTGAGGCCCCTGGCCACGCTGAGGGGGTCCCTCCCACTTCCTGGGCCTATTGACGTTTTCCCAAGAAGCAAAACAAAGGCAGTTTTATGTGAGAGATGCAAGCTAAGCTTTTCAAACACTGTAGTTCCTGCTGTATTGGCACAGAGGTTTTGGAAGATGCTGCTGGTGACTCAGGGGAAGTGGTTGAGGTGGAGGGTTGCTATCCCTGGGTCACCTCTTGATTTTGCTTTCCTGTGTCTTTTCCTTGTGATGCCTTGTTTGGGGGTCTGTGGGTTTGGGTGGGTGGGTGGTGGTGGGGAGTTTGTGGGAATGTCTCCTGTGGGCCTGGCTTGTGTGTGTGAGCCTGTGACAGTGGTGACCTCCTGTGTTCTGCATTCGTGTCTTTCCAGCTATTGAGGACCCTGTCACTAAAGGCCCACCATTGCTCTGGGCAGTCCCAGCAAGGCCTGTCTCGTAAATGCTCTTTGACCTTTCTTTTCAAATAGATGTGGATAACAAGCTCCTAAGCCTTGACTTCCTGTTAGAGGGGAGACAAGCCGAGGAGTGTGCTGGGTGTGGGGTGGGCACTCTCTGCGGCCTCGTCTGCTGCCTGCTTCCTCTGTTTGCCTCAGCTTCTGTTCTGTTTTTGGTTGCCAGGAGGTGGCAAGACATGCAGTTGCTATTAAGTGGACTTAGTGATTTGTTTTGTTTGTTTTGCACTAAAGTTTCTGTGATTTAACAATAAAGTTCCATCATCCAGATCTGGGCCCGAGTGCTTCTGTGACACCTCAGTCAGCTCCGAGGCTACAGTCCCTTCAGTGCCCTGCTGTCCCACAGCCCGCTTGGCCAGAGCAAACAAGCAAAGTGTGTACAAAAGTCAGCTCCCCCTGGTCTTCCCAGAGAGACCCAGGGCCAGCAGTCAGCCCTGCCCCAGGCCAGTTCTGCCCTGCTCACCCCCGGCCCAGCCCACTGTCCCCCAGGCCAGCCACACAGGTTGTTGACCAGAGCCAGAGTGTATTGTCAGTTCTTTGTGAGTCGCTTTGCTTTTTCAACAGACCATTCCAAAAGCTTTCAAGGAGGACCAGTTAAACACAACCAAGGGAAAATGAGGAATAAATTAATTTGAAAAAGGAATACACACAAACACTCTACATTCAAAACCCAAGGGAGCATCAGTCATTTCTCTTTATAAGCTGGGTACATTTGGGAAGCCAATGAAATGGGGAGGATGCTCTGTTTGCTGTCATGGACGTCCAGCCAGGGCTGTGGCAGGAAGGCAATGGGCCTTGAACTCATGGACGTCCAGCCAGGGCTGTGGCAGGAAGGCAGTGGGCCTTGAACTGAAGCTGAGTTGGGCTGGGCTGGGGCTGCCAGCTCTCAGCCTCCCTTCCCCAGGTGCTGAGCTCCTGCTCCATGGGGGGACAGAGATGTCCTTGTTTGTTGGGGCTAGAGAGGGCCAGGGACGAGGGCTTGGCCTCTGAACCCCACCTGAACTGAGTTGGTCATCCTGGGCCCCCAGTGTCCCTCCTTACCTCATCCTTAGATGCTTAGTATTTTTGTTTGGTTTTCTTAAAAAAATAACAAATTTTATGAAGATAGAGATCAGATGCTGAGAGCATCTGGTAAAGATGGAATCCATCTGAGCAGCTGGTGCAGGCCCCAGGGCCAACCTGAGGGTCGTGCACCCAGAGCCGGCCTGGCAGGGCCAGACATTGCTGGCCCTGCCCTGCCCCTGCTCGGGGAGGAGAGGGGCGCAGTGGGACAGGCTGCTCACGCCATCAAGGCTCCCCCCGCTAGTCATAGCTCGGTGATCTCCAGAGGGCTCTCCATGATCACGTCGCGGAGCTTGTGCAGAGGAGTGGACTTGGCAGACTCGGTGCGCGCGTTGCGCTCGAAAGCACTGGCCTCAGCGGCTGTCAGTGTCTCCAGCGAGCGGCCCAGGCCCTTCTGATCATCCTCGGGCAGGCTGTTGAGGTCGGTGGCCAGCAGCGTGCCTGAGCTGCCGTGCGCCACGTGGATCCCATCGGGCCCCTTGAACTCCATGGGCGGCTTGTGGCGGAAGCGCAGGCTGCCCTGACCCGGACTGAGGTCGCCCGGCTCCTCCTCCAGCTCCGTCTGGATCAGCTGTAAGAGGCAGGACCCCCCACCCCCACTCCAATGGCTCAGAGACCCCCACACGGCTGGGGGCATGCTTCAGGGGTGAGGCCCAGTCCCTGCTATGTCCCTGTTTCCTCCTGACCCTGCACAAGGAACCCCAGGGTCACACCACAGCAGGCCAGCCCAGCCTCTAGAAGTGTTTCTCAAACTGGGGCAGAAGGGAACCATGGGTCCTTAAGGTGCTGAAGAGGGGTTCTCGGGTATAGCTCCCTATGAGAATTGTTTTTATATTCATTTTGATAATCTAAAAATCATGCAGATGATAAAGTTTGGAAATAGGTAGTGGTGATGGTTGTAATTTCACTGAGTCAAACACTTAAAATGATTAAAACATCAGTTGTTTTAACCATTTTGTTTTGTTACCACATGCACACACACACACACACACACACACACACACACACACACACAACCAATTCTGCGATGAAGTTGTGTTATCTGAGTTTGTTACTAAGTTGACCTGAAGTAGGAGCAACTCGAACGCGTCCATGGGTGGAGCTGAAGGGGGTTAGCTGAGGGTGGTGGGGCCCACCAGTGGCACTTTTATCCAACCTGCGATCCTGCTCTAGCCAATCCTGGTGGGGAAGGTGGGCCCAGCTGGAGTTCTGGAGTTTCACATATAGTCTGGCTACTTGTTGATGTAACGATGCTCATGATCACTGCAGGCCAACCAGCAAGTGAAGGACTACTTGACCCTGACAGCCAGTTTTCTTAAAATGAAATCACTCCTCAAAGGTCTCTTCTTGGGGTTCCTCAAGTCTGAGAAACACTGCCTTCGGAGCCCACCTAGTCCCCTGAAAGCCCACTGCAGACCCCACTGACTTCCTGGACACCCCCACCCATTGCTGTCTTTGGTCCTGGCCGCTGAGCACCAGAGTCACCGAGAAGGGTGGCAGGAGAGCAAAAGACAGGGAGCATCCCCAGGGCGGGGCACGGCACACAGCTCCCGGCCCGCCCCGCTACCTCAGAGATGGAGGAGTGGCAGGAGGAGGCTTTTTGCACCATCCGCTGTGCAAAGAGCTTTTTGAGCCGCAGGTAATCCTCCAGGACCACCTTCAGCAGCGAACCCTAGGGGAGGGAAAGGGTTAACCCCCCACCAAGGCCCTCCCCTGCCGGCTCGCCCCTCCTCCTGGTTCCTGTAAACCCTGACTGCAGCCTGGAGGGGGGATGGAAGGTAACGAGTCACAACTCCAGAGGCATCTGTTCCAGGGCGGAGGGTCCGGAGCAGAGCCTGGTGACAGCGGCCACCAGAACCCCCGGGGCTCAAGCCCGAGAGCCAGGCCGCAGCCACTGCAGGCGGAAGCAGCTCCTTAGCAGCCAAGTGGCCAGGACCCTCTTTCTGCCTCGGTGGAGTCCTTGCCCCAGGGGAAGGGCAGGGTCTGGCTGAACCGGGAGATGGACAAAGCTGTTTCCTGGGAGTCTCCCTCCTCCTTCCCTCCTATGGAGCAGGGTCCAGGCTCAGCCAGGGGTCTGGGTGCAGGCCCCTGTTGGGGACAGGGTGGGGAGGGGAGAGTGCAGGGGCCTGCAGAGCAGGCCTCACCTTGATGGGCCCCTCCCGAATGATCTGGCCCAGCTTGGCAATGTTGTCGTACTCCTGGATGGCTGCCCGCAGGTACCGGTCATCCTCAGGCTTGACTGCTGCTGGCTCACGCCCAAAAGTTCCCTAGAGATGCGGGCCATTGGCTGGAGCCTGTTCCACGCGCCCCCACACCTCCACTCACCCTCAGGGACCTGCCCCCCACAGAACCCAGCTCCCCAGACCTCCTGCCCCACCCCCCCGGCCCCGCGCTGCTCCCGCCCACCCTGTCTGGCCGGGGCTCACGTGGGTGCGGGTGGGGCTGCTCCACAGGTCGGCGATCTCACTCAGGTTCTCGGGCAGGTCGTCCTCGTGCTCAGCCTGGGCGGCCAGCTCCAGGTTCCGGCAGAAGGGATCCAGCCACACAGGGTTGGCCCTGTGGTTGAGGGTGTGGGGCAGGGTAAGGAGGGAAGGCCGGCGTGGACAGACCTCTCCCGGCTGCACTCCTGCTCTTTCCCTGGCCGGCTGCAGTGCCATTCACAGAATTGGGTGTGCAGGGGCATGGAAGGCAGGCCCTTTGCCTGCGTCTCTCCCTAGACTCCCGCTAGAGCCAGGACAGCATGTCAGTCTGGATCAGCTTCGGTGCCCAGGCCTCACCCTGCACCAGGTGACCAAAGGCTACGCCATTCCCACCCCCACCGCCCCACCCTGATCAGGAGCAGGGAGCCCAGCTCAGCGACGTTTCTGGAGCGGGGTGAGAGGGCGGCCAGCCCACCAGGGGGCGCACACACCTTAGGTTTAAGCCTGTCCCTGTTTCCCTTGGAGCTTCAGAGGCTGTAGGAACCGTCTACCCCAGCTGGGTCTTCTGCAGGGCTCCCCCAGGTGGCCAGGGCAGGGCTTGGGGACCCCACTCACCCATCGAAGGAGTACTTGTTAGTGTTGGGCATGTCCATGATGTCGATGAAGCCGCGGTTCCCTGAAGGGAGAAGGGGTGGGAGAAAGGAGTCCCCAGGGAGGGTTGGGGTGAGAAGGGGAGGTATGCACCCAGCTGGGGCAGGGTGGGGGAGCGTGGATCCAGCCCAGGGCTTGAGCCAGCCTTGTGAGACCCCGGGCAGGCACTCTAGGCCTCCAGGGGCCCCTCTCACCCTCTCTGTTCCCCACACTCATTGCTGCCTTCACCCACCTGCAGAGCCAGCCACAATGGCTTTGAGCTTCCTCTTGTGTCTGGAGAGAAGCAGAGAAGAGGGCTGGTGAGGAAGGCTGGGGCTGGGCTGGCATCTCAGGGTTCTGATGACCCTGCCTGCCTCCATGGCTGTCCCAGAAGTGGAGCCGGCCAGTCCCTGTGTCAGGGTGGGGGATGGGGACTCACACAGTCCTGTAGTACCAGTTCATGAGGATGAAGAGCATGGCGGCCAGGAGGAGGAGGATGGCCAGGACGATGGTCGCCATCTGTGGGAAGAGGTACAGGCCTGATGGGTGGGGGCACCGGGGCCAGAGCCTGGTGTCAGTGGAGGGCAGCAAGGGGGCCGTGGGGACTGCCTGGGGTACCTGCAGGGCGGACATGTCATCGGGCAGCCGCACAGAGATGGCGGGCTGCACGTCCAGGACGTTGTAGTTCCGGAAAAGATTCCTCAGCTGCTCCTTGTTCTCATCAATCATCTGGATCACCCTGGGTGGGAGGGTAGGGCCTCAGCACCCATCCTCAGCCATCCCCGGAGAGCTTGCCCCACCCAGGACTGCCCCGCTGCTGCCTGGAGCCTCCAGAGTTCACTGTCCACTGGGCTAGGAGAGCTTTGTATCTGACATGGCTTGTGGTGCCTTCACATGGGATCCCATCTGATACCCATTTTACACACGGGCAAAGTAAGGCTCATGTCCCCAAGCAAGGCTCTCCTCTGGTGCTGCCAACTTCTGGAGGGAAGCCTCACATGGCAGGCCTGAGGGTGCCATCAGTGCCTCCCTCCATGGGTCCCCTCCTCTCCTCCAGGGCAGGGAGGCAGACAGACAGACAGTCCGAGCAAGGGCCCCCGCCCACCGGTCCACGTCCAAGATGCGGTTGGTATCCCGGTTCACCACGTGGATGAGCAGCTCTGTTTGTGCGAAGTTCACCCGCCCCTTCTTGTCCACGTGGAACTAGGCGAGAAGGAGCACTGTCAGGCAAGAGCTGGGAGGGGCAGGCCTCTTCTAAGAATCCCTCCTTCTCTATCCCAACAATGAATCCCTCACTACTCAGTGTCCACCGAGGACCGACACGGTGCCAATCGTTCATCTGCACTGGGATGTTTTACAGGTGAGGAAATAGGCCCGGGGACCTGGGAGGACTCTCCCAAGGCCACACAGCTAGGAAATGGCCAAGGATGGCATGCGCCCCGTGTCATGCACCCCCCAGCAACCTCTCCACAATGTCCTGTCCCTCCTAGTGGCCTGGCCCCAGCCCCTCTCTTTCCCTCCCGCTGCCCCCAGCCCCGAGGTGGGCCCTGTGGGACACCTGCACATCGTCAGTGTTGACAATGGCACCAGTGATGTTGGAAAGCAGGCGGATGAACTCCTCCTCGAAGCCACGCACGCGGTCGGGGATCTCGTTAATGACGATCTTGACGCGCTGGTCATCCCTCAGGATGTAGATGCCGATGACAGCCGTGTCGTTGTGACCTGCCAGGTCCCGGGCCACGATGTCCACCACGAAGTAGCCGGGGCTGTAGGCCATGAAGAGGTCGAAGGTGCGCAGGATGCCGTCCACACTCCCTGTGGAAGAGCCCATGGGCAGGCCACAGCTCAGGGGCCACCCAGCACCCCCAACCCCGCCGGGAGGGGGCAGGGCAGGTGGACACACCCGGGGGGCAGCAGCGGCCCACAGCAAGTCGGGGTGGCAAAGGGGACGGAACCAGAGTGCACAGGTGCTCGCAGGAAGGGGCAGCCGCTCTCGCCACTGCTCAGCTGACCGTCGCCACAGGAGTGCGGCCCCGCACTGCCCGACCCTTACCTTCCCGAGAGAAACTGGATGTTTCCGTTTTAATGCAAAATCCCCTGGCTTTTAGCTACTGGCCTAAGTTTTATTTTAAACACTGCATGCTAAACAGAACACAACTGTGGGCTGTGCTGCCCCAGCGATGGTTAGTTTGTGACCTCTCCTGCACCGTGCTGGGGTGTTCTGGAGCGGAGCCTCCTTGTGTTGTCTGTCTGTCTGTCTCACATGTACTTCAGAATTCTACAAGCTCAGTGGAGAGATGACTAGAGGTGGTGCAGCGTCTTCTCTTAGAAGACAGTAGACCTGGGTTCACAGTCAGACACTTTCCGGCTGTGTGACCTTTAGCATGGCCTCTGCACCTTGGTTTATTCAAATGAGAGCAGTGGAGCTCGGAGGGGAAGAACAGTGCTGATGGTGTGATCAGAGAGGGCTTTCTAGAGGAGATGGCATGTGAACTGGATTTCAAAGAATGGGTGGGGGGAAGGGGCGGGTATCAGGAGGCAGAGATGGGGGTTTTGATGACATTCCAGGAAGTGAAGACAGAGGGAGCAAAGGCCCACGGGAGGACGGTGTGGAGCAGGCTGACGGGCTGAGCAGCTTGGCTGGGCTGGGCATGGGGCGTTAAGGAGAGGAAGGGGGTGTGGGACCACAAAGAGGGATCAGGAGGAGGACCTGGGGAGACCTGGGGAGATGGCACCACAAGGAGTGTGGATTGTCTCCTGCAGACAAGGAAGAGCGGGAAGGTGTTGGGGCTGGAGATAAGGTAACGTGACATCTGCAGGGACACTGTCTAGAACCTGACCCAGGGAAGCTTAGTCATCCACACAGGCAGACTCACATGCTGTTACGAACAAGTGTGCACTGTGAGTTCTCCCTCCCCAGTGCCCAGCACAGTGCCAGACACAGGAGAGGGTGAGGTGCTCAAATGGAAAGATGAGTGGATACACAGAAAGGAACATGGGAAGACGGATGGAAGGACAGACTGGTGGAGGATGGAAGAAAGGATAGATGGATGGATGGATAAATAATGGGTGGATGGATGAGGGGATGAAAGAAGGAAGGGCGGTAGATGCAGAGATGAATAGGAAGACAAAATAGAGAACAGATGTATGGACAGGTGCATGACTGGAACGATTAACAGATGATGACTAGCTAAATGGACGGCTGAATGATGGATGGATAGGTGGATGAATGGAAGGACTGACGGGGGCTGTCTGGGCAGACAGATGGCCACTCGCACACCGTGGGGCCCACAGACCCATCTCCTCCAGACGACAGTGCATGCAGTGACTGAAAGGCCTTGGCTGTTGGCCACCCTTGCACGGCCAGTTTCCTACCCATGGTGAAGACCTGGCCAACATCCTCGGAGTCGTTGGCAAGGGCCCGGAAGTAGCGGATGGCCAGGATGCTGTAGAAGACGAGGCTGTTGTTGCCGATGTCTGCATCCAAGGCCAGCACCTGGATCAACTCTGAGCCCATCTTGGCATCGGTGGCCACGCCTGCAGGAAGGGGCAGGTGGGTGTGAGTGGTGGGGCCAGGGCCACCCCACGCCCCACACCCACTCTCCAGTCCCTGCACCTGCAGTGTACTCGGCCTTGGTGAAGCGTGGTGGCTGGTCATTGATGTCCTCTAGCACAACGCGCATCTCCTGCAGGGTGAGGTCAGCGACCGGGTCGAGGGCTGGGGAGGGCCCACGGGGAGGCGTCCAGCTGCGGTTGCTTGACGCCTTGACAATGAAGGAGAAAATGGCCTCGCGCTCCCGATCCAGGTCCCGCAGCACCAGCAGGCGCCCGTCGGGCTGCAAGTGGAAGTTCTGCTCTTCGTTGCCAGCTGAGGGTGGGACCGAGGCATAAGGTGAGGGGCAGGGCCAGGGCCCATGTGGTCATCTCCAGCCCAGGGTAAGCCGGGTACTAAGTCTGCCAGGCCCCACCTGCGATGAAGTAATAGACAATAGCGTTGGGGCCTTCGTCTGCATCCACCGCGCCAGTCACGTTGCCCACGAGGGTCCCACGTGGCGAGTGCTCAGGCACTGTCAGCAGCTGGTACTGGGGGCTGCCTTTCTGCAGGGGGAGGGGGCCGTCATCACAGGAGGCCAAGGGAAGACCAGAGCTCCCAACCCTTGCCAAAGTGCCCCGGCCAGAGCCTTTGCGCAGGAGCTGAGGGCATTTATTGCCCATGCCTTGTGGGGTGAGCAGAGCAGATGTAATCTCAAGGGAGCAGCGACCAGGAAACACCAGCTCTGCCCTCAGGGAGTTGCCTGGAGGTGTTCTCCATGAGGCCAGTGCTGGGCAGAGTGGTGGGTCTGTTGAATGTGTTTGAATCGGGGGGCACATACTCTTATGTGTGTGTGTGCACAGTCACCCAAGAAGATCACATCACACGTGCACACAAGAGGAAAAAACACAAAACCAAGCTAGAAAGTCTCAGTCCACATGAATGGCCTGATTTCCTTTCAGCCCCAGTTCAGTAAAGCAGAGGTGATTTTCATGTGTGCATTTGTGTGCAAACACTAGAATACCAGGTCCTTGAGGTTAGGTATTTTTGTCTGCTTTTTTTCTTTTTAACTGTTGAAGTAGTAGGCACTCAATATTTGTCCTCATGTTGGCATGTAACCACTGTGTGTGCAGGGTGTGACCCGCGTAGGGGGTGTGCGGGCTCACAGGGGGCCTCACGAAGAGGGGCTCGTTGTCGTCGATGTCCTCCAGGGCCACCTGCAGCGGCTGCATGGTCTCGTATGGCACCGGCTGGCCCAGGTCGCTGGCCACCAGGATGAGCTGGGGGCGAAGGAGCGCGGTCAGCGGGGGGGTGGTGGGGCGGCGGAGGACTTAGGGTCCCAGACAGGCACTCCCAGGAGGCCAGGCCCCCACGACCTTCTAGGCGGGAAGGCGGGCACCCAGCCCCAAGCTAGGACAGTCCCGCCCCGGCCCCGCCCCCCGCGCCGGGCCCCGCCCCCTTACGCTGTACACCGCCTGCTTCTCGCGGTCCAGGCGCTGCGCCGTCTGGATGAGGCCACTGATTGGGTCGATGGTGAAGTACTCCCAGTCCCGGTTGCCCGTGGTCTTCAGGAAGCTGTAGCGCACGGCCCCGTTGAGGCCCTCGTCGTTGTCCGTGGCATAGACCTCGTACACGTTGGAGTGCAGCGGGATCTCCTACGAGGAGGCCCGGGGAGGGAGGCTCCTGGACATCTGAGGGCAACCCAGCTCCCAGGCCCTGATGGCGCTGTTGTTTTCTTCTCCCCTAGCAGGATGTGTTTGACACCCTCCAGTATCCTCAGGAACGCCTGCCTGCTTGGCTGGCCTCCCCTGGAGTCTGAGCATCTGCTAGCTGTTCCCCTTGCACCAAGCCAAGGCTGCTGTCCACTGGCAGTCCAGCCTGGGCCTCCCAGGCTGTAAGCTTTCTCAGGGTGACCGCCCTTCCTGGAGCTATCCCCCCTTCCCTCCAGGCCCATGTCAAGCGAGGCTGAGAGGACAGAAGGGAGTCTAGGAGCTGAGGCCATGGCTGTGTCTGCCGTGCTCTCTGTACTACCCCAAACGCAGGACCTCTGGGTATCCCCAAACAACACCATCCATCCAAGGGGGTCCTAGAAAATGGGGGCCATGCAGGCAGGGTGACACAGTGGATAGAGACTGTATCCCTGGCTCCTACTCTGTCACTAATTCACCATGTGCCCTGGACATGCCATTTCACATCTCTGAACCTAGGTCTCCTGAATTCCCTTGAGTTAAGTCTAAGATATCAAAAAACCTAATAGAAATTATACAGTGATACACAATAAGGCTGCCTGGGCAAAAAAAAAAAAAAAGAAAAGAAAAGAAAAGAAAAAAAGCAAGGGAGCACAAGTTGGTTTTGCTTTCAGTTGAAAAATTATCTGCTCAGCAAGGTTTCACCGTTTAACTCATTGACCATGACAATCAGATACTCCAAATACAGTTACAGCTCATTAATAAAAAGCAGATGACAAATAGATAATTACTTAACAAATGCTGGTTGTTTGGGAGACATAAATCTTTCCAAATATGGGGTCCTTGAAGGGAGAAAACCTTAGTAAATGGGGCCTTTGGTGTGGAAAATAACTAGATTATTAATTTACATCCAGCTCATTCCACAAAAAAGGATTTGAGGCAGCTTACAAAAATGTATGAATTATAATAAGATTAGAAGTTAAAAATAAAAAGTAAAAATAAGAAGTTTTAAAAAATCAGGGTATCAATTGAAAAAAAGACTGAAGAAGTCATGAAGAAAGGCAAGACAATTCACTAGGGAATCATGTCCAATTGCTGTCTTTGTAGTACTCATGTGACATGCAGTCAAAGTTTAAACACAGCCTAAGACTGTAGTAGCACCCTGAGAAAAACAGATAGAGAGGAAAGACAGAGGAGAATGGACAATATGTGTATTATTGGCATGTCTGAAAGAAAATTCCAGTGCAAGTTGAAGAGAAGCAATATTTAGAGAACAGAATAAAGTTTTCTTGTGCTGAAGGAAAACATGACTCTTCAGATGAAAAGGCCTTGCCACAGTCAAAGCAAAATTAACAAAAATTGTCCAATAGCTGGAAGTGAACGGCTGAATTTCAAAGATTAAGAATGGCACTGATTTTTTAGGATGAAAAAAGAAAATAAAGGTCTGTGATCAGGCTGCCCCTGAGTGTCACAGAATGACAGCTTACAACAGGACAGCATATATAACGTGTTGAAGGAGAAAGTCTGAGTGTGACTCAATAATTCTTTATCATGTCATGTGTGAAAGCCACAGAAAATTTTTCACACATATATGGGCTCTGAAGATTCTACCCTCTCTGGAAAAATTATCTCACAGATGTATTTTATATGACTGAAAGTTTAATCAAAAAGTGTGAAGTATAAAAAAATTCCCCTGGAAAAAAAAAAAGGTTGTCAGGAAGGTGAAAGCTGAGGAGTGGGAGGTAAGGTGTGTACCCTAAGTCCCTGTGGGGTTACTCAAGATGGGCTAACCACTCTGAGCTCCCTAGTAGGCAAAGCAAAGAAGACCACTCAATCATTGCAGATGTAAACTAGACACAAGGTAGAAGCCAAACATAAAAGTAAAAGCACAGTATTTCCTAGAGCTCAAACCCGGGAGAAATTTTTCCCATGGGAACTCAAAGAGGGGACAGAGAGTGACAGCATGGACTTAGAGCTGACATTCTGAGATGGGGAGACTTGCTGCAGTCTAGTGGGGAAAAAAGCACATAGAAGACACCTCAACTCTATTACCAAGGAGCATTTTGGGCCTGGAGACAAAGGAGTACTTTCCCCATCTTTACACTGTAGACCAAGGAATGAAAAGCAGAATTGGAAAGATTCTGGAACCTCGACTACTTCCACTTGTTACTTATTTTGATGTTCATCTTCAACTCCCAGTCTGTCTCCACATTGGCCTCAGCCAGAACAATAGACAGAGAGAAGGGGCATGTGTGTTTATTTTGCGATAAGTATGGGGGAAGTGGGTCACTGTGATTGTCCTTCTTGGCAGACATCTAGGGGCAAGAGATGGGACATCTACTATTATTATTCTCATTCTGGAGGTGAACAAACAGACTCAGAGAAGTCACTTGCTCAAGGTCACTTGGCTGGTAAATTTCAGAGTTAGACCTGAACCCAGATCTTTTTGCCAGCACAGCCCATACTGCTAACCATGTTCAATACTGCCTTACGTAGCCCTGGGCAAGTCAGATTTCTTGTATAGCCTCAGTTTCCCCACCTTCATGATGGGGGGCCTTCCACCCTCACAGGCCACACCTGCAGGATGAAGAAGGGGGCTGGGTATTGGAAGGGGGGTGCTGGTGGGCAGGAGGCCCAGACCTTGGGCCCTGGGGGGCAGCAGTACCTCTCTGATGTGGAGGATGGTGCCATTGGGTGGACGCACGAAGACGGGGCGGTTGTCATTGACGTCGATGACCTCCACCAGGAGCATGGTGGTGCCCCAGAGCGGGGGCTGTCCGCCATCTGTGGCCACCACGGTCAGGTTGAACCTCTCGTAGGAATGCAGTGGCCGCTTTGTGGTCACCAGTCCCGAGTCCATGTCCACACGGAAGGCCTCTGCCAGGTGGGGCAGGAGAGTGGGGGCTTGACCCTGGCTGAGCCATCCTTCCCATCCCTCTCCCTCCTCCTCCCGGCAGGCCTCAGGGGGTCTGGAGCAAGCCACGTACCCACGCCAGGGCCCTCGAGCGAGTATGCCAGCTCGCCGTTGGAACCCTCGTCCTGGTCGGTGGCCAGCATGGTGATGACCGAGGTCCCCACTGGCTCGTTCTCGTACACGCTCGTGCTGTACTGGGGCTTGGAGAACTGTGGGCGGCAGTCGTTGACGTCCAGCACCTGGATCACCACCTGGTCGGGGAGGGAAGCGAAGCCTGACGGGGCCGCTTCTAGGGACCTGGTCACATAGGAACCAGCTGGGGTGGAAGAGGGACAGGTAGCCCTGGGGGTCGCGAACCAAAGCATCATCCCCCCATATGCTGGAGTCTGACCTTGAGCAACTTATTTAACCCCTGAGCCTCAGTTTCCTTAGCTGTGCACTGGGGATAATAGTATCTTATCTCTCAGGGTTTCGAGACATCCGTCTGTGGGCTGGAGCCTTCACACTGTGCCTGACCCGAGTAAGGGTTCAGAAACTAGTGCTGAGGTTGATGGGTGTTGGGCGCCTGGGTCCTGAAGCAGGGCACCCCTGGCTACTCCCCACGGCGCCCCTATAAATCCGTCTCTAAGCTCTGGTCCTCAGTGCTGGACTGCTTGATTCCTCCACTCCCACAGGCTCCTCTTGA
The DNA here is from genome assembly GCF_015220235.1 of Choloepus didactylus. Lineage (NCBI taxonomy): Eukaryota > Metazoa > Chordata > Mammalia > Pilosa > Megalonychidae > Choloepus > Choloepus didactylus. The sequence continues at coordinate 68,382,478 of NC_051321.1, read as the reverse complement.
CTGGGATTTGTGTCTGGCCTGGGCCTTGGCTCCCTCTGCTGCCCCTGTAGCCCATGGCAGGTGTTGTGGGTACGCCAGGCCCTGAGACCCCTTTTCCTCCCAGTTGCTGTGGTCTGGCCAGACGGCATCTTCATCAGAGTCCTTCACGGCAGCATTTCTTAGAACCCCTTTCAGTGCACAACACACTTTCCAACTCCGAGTCCTCACCACCAGCCGGGGTGGTCAGCAGCATTACTGCCCCCCACCCACCCTTTACAGATTTGACAACTGAGGCTCAGAGAGGTTAAAAGACTAGTGCAGTTTATGGATGGATGAGTAGAAAAATAGGGGAAGGAAACAAACAGACAAAGGTACCGTGTTCTTTTTTACTTCAATTGCTCTTTTTCACTCTAATTATTATTCTTGTTATTTTTGTGTGTGTGCTAATGAAGGTGTCAGGGATTGATTTAGGTGATGAATGTACAACTATGTAATGGTACTGTAAACAATCGAAAGTACGATTTGTTTTGTATGACTGCGTGGTATGTGAATATATCTCAATAAAATGAAGATAAAAAAAAAAAAAGACTAGTGCAGTGTGCTCAGCTACTGGGAGCTTAGTCTTCTGACATCAGATACTGTGCTGTGCTTTTCCCAACACAGCACGTGCATATGTGGCAGGGAGAAGGTTCCAATATATGAGCCCCCCAGGCTTTCCCCTACCTGCCCACCTGCTTGAGAAATCTGTACTTTGCCCTTTCCGCTTCTTTCTTTCCCCCTCCCTTCAGGAGAGTTTCCTTTCTGCCCTCTGGCTCATCAGATTATTGTGAGGGAGATTAGGGAGAATGAGTTCAGGAAGATAGGATGGAGAAGGCAGGGAAAAAAGAGGAGGAAATTAAGAGAAAGCAAAGCCTCAGGGCTTGGGTCTTTGGCTAGCAACAGGGAGAGAGAACTTGGGTGACACCAGCCTCAAGCAGCTGTGTGGCCACTAGAACTGGAAGCAGAGTGGCTTTGTAAATCGGATCCTCTTTAAGAGACATAAAACGCCATGATGACTTCATAGTCATCATTTGCTTGCTGGACTGTTTCTTTCAATGTGACACTACAGAGGTGGCAGGCCACATGGAGCCCCGGGCTTTCTTTGGGTTACACCTGGGTATGTTCCGCTGCCTTAGCAAGGGTTTGACATAGAGCTTTCTCCCAGAGAGTCCCTCTCTTTCTAGGCCACAGCCATTGAAAGCCACCCAGCAAACCTCTTGCCTGCTCCTTCCTGCCATTTCTCTGAGAGGGTGGTGGCCCTGCTCCCCACAGCAGACATTCTCTAAAGGCTTTGCAACCAAGGCTGCCTCTGCAACCCCTGGAGTCCCTGTCCCAGGCCAGAGCCCCTTACCTGCACAGAATTTTCCCGACGGTTACTGGCCACATCCCCAGGGTTGTCTTTGGCCAAGGCAGTCAGGATATAGTGGTCCTTCTTCTCCCGGTCCAGGGAGGACAGCACATAGATGTCACCCTAATAGGAACAGGGTGGCCTCAGGCTCGTCATTCATCAATCAGTTGTTTAGTGAGCATCTACTCTGTGCTGGGCACTATTACAGGCTCTGGAGACACGGCGGTGAGCAAAGGAGCAGCCACCCCTGCCCCAGTGGCACTCAGCCTAGTGGCTCTTTGTGCCCCCGCCACCCCAGCCCTCCTGGAATGGGTTGAACAGCCCAGGCTGGAGCTCACTGCCAGGCCAGGCCCTGGCATACAGCAGGTTCTCCATAAGTACTCATTGTTCTTAGTGCCAGGCCAGGAGTCACATCCGATTGTTCACACCAAGTAGGAAGGAGTGAATGCAACAGAAAGGGCAGAGTGCAAGGGAATGTGGCAGAGGGGGGCAGTGGGGGTGGGGTGGGGTATCGGTTCCAGCCCTAGCAACTTGGGGAGGACTTGCCTGGGCAACTACCCCCAGAGCACAGGGCCCCTCTCTCGGTACTGAAAGAGCAGAGCTCTGAAATCATTGTTCAGGTTTCCTCCTGAGTTTCTGCTGTTTCACAAGCTTGGGGCTCGTGGGGGCATGGGGTGGGGGAGGTGTGTGCCCTTAGGGCCTCTTTCCTTCCCCAGCACTGAGTATAGGGCCATGCATACAGTAGAGGTGCTTAAATATTCAGTGTCCACTTTCTTCACAGTCTTCCATGCCTCTCCTTTGACAGTCTCAAAAAGCAGTCACTTGCACCTGAATCAAGTTCTTTAGATGGATGGGGACACTTCTCAGAAGCCTTATGACCACAAAGGGCTAGTTTCAAAAGACTGTGGCCACTTCCCTCCATGTCTGCCTGCTGGGACAAAGAGGCCTCCATCTACAGGTTGTCTGGAACTCCAAGAACAGGGTTTACTGAGTTGGCTAAAGAACCTCTGAGTCTGTAGCATTCCAGGTGGCAGGGCCCAGAAAAAGGGGGATGGCTGCAATGACTTTTGGCGGCTTCTCAATCTTTGACCCTGGGCCCTTCCCACCCCCCAATACCAGGTCCCCCCATCCCAGTCCCCCTTTACCGTAGTGGGGTTGATGGCAAAGTTGCCCTCTCCATCCCCAAGACTGTACTCGATGAGGGCAAAGTTGCCCGAGTCAGCGTCAGTAGCAGTGACCGTCAGGATGACCGTGCCCACTGGCACATCCTCAAAGACAGCTTCCTGGAGCCCGGTGGGCAGGGAGAGAGAGGAGGTCAAGGTCAGTCCCTGAGCTCCTGTCCCCTCCCCAAGAGCTCTGATGCAGGGAGCCCAGGGGTCAAGTTGCCCATGGGCCGGTCATTCCCAGGGGGCTTAGAGGCTGGCAGGATGGGAGCAGAAGCTGCCCAATGGGCCCCAAGGAATGGGTGCAGGTCCTGGACCCAACCTGTTGGACTGGCCACCCACCTGGTAGGAGGGCTGGTCAAAGATGGGGTTGTTGTCATTGACGTCCACAATCTCCAGATAGACGGGGATCTCAGCTGCCCGGGGCGGGGACCCATTGTCCGAGGCCCTCACGGTGAAGTTGAGCCAGTGCACCTCCTCGTAGTCCACTGTCCGATTGGCAATGACCTTTCCTGAGACACAAAGGCACCCACTGCCATTTCAGCCACTCCTCCCTCATGGCAGCTCTCCAAAGTATGAAGAGAAGGATCTGGAGCTCTGAGGGACAGATGTGGTCAGAATTCGCCCAGTGACAGGCGAGAGGGCTGAGAGGGACCAGTGTCCAGTTGTCCTCCTAACCAGAGGGGTGAAAAAGCTTCCTGGAAACCACAGGGGCTAGGACCTATGATGAGACACTTCCCTCTTGACCTTCCTGCTCCCTAAGTGATACTAATAGGAGCTTGAGGTGGTGGAGATGGTGATGGACTATTTCTGGACTAGGCACAATGTCCTTTTCTCCGACATGGGCATCCGAGAGTGAATGGAATATTGGCCACCTTGGAGGGACAGGGTGGGGGCCCAACTGGAGGGTGACAAGTGGGCCACAGTCCCTCTTGGAGGCTAAGCAGGTTCGGACACATCTCCCCCAACCCTCCTCTGTCAGATTTCCGACCTACCGGCTGAGGGGTCTTCAAGCTGGACGTAGCCTGGGGGCCTGAGGTCCAGCAGGGTGTAGGTGACCAGCCCATTGAGGCCCTTGTCAGGGTCCACGGCAGCCACAGCAATGAGTGTGGTGCCTGGGGTGGCTCCCTCCAGGATCCGCTCTGTGTAGTAGGTGATCCCAAAGGGCTTGAATTGGGGCGTGTTGTCGTTGACGTCCAGAATGTTGACCGTCAGCTTGGCTGGGGGAAGCAGAGGGTGGGCCGAGGTGAGGGGCACCCGTGGGGCGGGTGAGCCTCCCTAAGCCTCAGCCAAGCCAGGGGAAGGTGGCAGCTTCTCACGGCCTTCCCGGAACTCCCTGAAGCTTGAGCCAATCCTTCAGGTGGTGGCAAAAGACCCTTCCCTCTGGGCTGTCACTCACTCTTCCAAAAGGGGAAGGGACCTGGCTTCCACCAACTGGCTGGGTGACCCTGGTGGAGCCCCTGGCCTTCAGTGGGCCTCGGTTTCCCAACCTGTTCAATGACGTAGGACAGTATGATCTCTAAGATCCTTCCCATGACTCAGCCTCTGCTTTCCATCAGGGTTGTCCCCTCTATGTCACCAGCCCAGGGCTCTTTGCTCTTTGAGGTTGGGACACAAAGGGGATGAACAAGTCAGCCCTTCCTTCCTGAAAACTCGGGCCTCTGGGTTGTGAAGATAAGTAGCCAAGATCTGCCAGTCAGGCTCTCCACCCTGCCAGCTGTCCTCGCCTCATCACAGAGGCCATTTGATGTGCCCTTTGCCAACTCAGAAGTCTAGCAGCAACCTTTCCCAGCTTGTGCCCAGGCTGCAGGCAGAGTGGCCTGTGTCTGACACACAGAAGGCAGCACCCACACCCCTCTTCTCTGCCACAGTTCCTGTACCCCTCCCCACCCTACACTGTTATATCTGTGGCCTCAAGTCCATCTCCCTGCTCTGTGTCTGCCCCTCAGGCCCCCATCAGATCATGAGGTTTTGTCTCACATCCCAGCCGCACCTCTTCAGTTGTGGTAACTGGATTCCTGCCCAGTCTCTGTTAACCCATTCTTTCCCCAGCCCCCTGCCAGGCTCTCCCAAGCCTCCTTCCCACCTCTGAGCCTTGGGGTTCTGGGTGTCTGGATCCCCCCACTGCTCAGGTCTGCCTGACAACTGGGACCCACAGCTACCCCGAGCCCTCCCTGGCCCCGGTGTTGCCTGGCTACCGGCTGCTGCTCCTCCCTGGGGGCCAGGCCTGAGTGACCAGTGGGCGCTGCCTGCAGGGGAAACTTACCATTTGGCACACTGACGGAGTGCTCCGGCAGGTCGCTGGCATTGTCAGTCACCGAGAGAGTGACCTCGTAGGTGGCAACCAGCTCCCGGTTCAGGGGGGACTTTACCATGACAGACCCTGTCGACCAAACCAGGTCAGGTTCAGCCCCAGGGGGAGCCCGTAAAAGCTGGGTCTCCCAGGGGTGCTCCTGGCCAACCCTCCCAACCCCCCAGAGGGCAATGCTGGTCTCATCTTTGGCTGGGATGGGCCCACAGCCACCCACAAGCTTTGCCCCACTCCAGGCTTACTGGCTGTGCAACCTCGGGCAAGTTACTTAACCTCTTGGCACCTCCCTTTCCTCACCTTTAAAATGGGCATGATTGCAGTACCTGTCTCGTGGGGTTACATTGAGGATTAGAAATTTAAAATGAGATAACATTTGTAAAGTGCTTAGAACAGCACCTGGCACAGAATAAGAGCTATGAAACTATGTGTTTTTAAAAATGCTGAATTGCAGGGAAATCAAGTATAAAGGAAGGTCATGGGGAGCTGAAAAGTGCTGGGTGGGCACAGGGGAGGAAGTCCCTGGAGGGGCAGTGGTGGAACAAGTGAGGTACATCAGACCCCCCAATTTATACTGGTTAAGTGGGAGTGGTGTGGACTGACCGTGAAAAGGAGCGTCAGGCTTTATTTTAGCACCAGCAAGGGGTTGCTTCCTTCTCTCCTACCTGCTGCTCCCAGAGCCCCGGCCTGTCCCCCAAAGCAGAGGGGTGCCCTCCAGAGGCTTGGGGCTTGGAGTGAACAGACCCCAGGGCTGGCTCTGCTGGGCACTGGCCCCATCCTAGCCTGAAACCTCCTCCTCCCTTTCCGGCTCCATCTCAGGCACTGGGGTCTCTGGATTCCCTTCACCCTCAGCAGACCACCCCCTTGCTGGGCTTCTGTCCTCCGCGCGTCCCTGGCCATGGGGTGGTCACTTACCCTGGGCCGTTGCCTCCTCCTCCTCCTCTTCCTACTCTCGCTCCCCGTCCCCCCAGGCTGGGGAGCGAGGATGGGGAGAGGGCGGCTGCGTTCAGTCTGCAAAGGCTGGGCCCCGGCCCCACAGGGCGGGAAGGGTGGTGGGGGTGCGGTGGACATGGAGGGAGGCAATGGGGTGAAGCAGAGAAGAGATGAGGTGGGAGGTGACAGAGAAACAGAGCTCAAACCTGCGGGCCTGCCAGCCGTGAGGAAGAGAGAAGAGGGTTAACATCAGTTAGTTCAGGGTGCAGTGGGGAGGCAGCCGAGCAGGGCATGGGGGAAGGTGGGGCTCAGAGCTGCTCATGGCAGGAGGTGGGTGGGGGAGAGGTGAGAGCAAGGAGGGGTGGCAGGGGGAGGGAAAGTATGAGATCAGGTGGGAGCCCAGTTGGAGTGAAGAGATCAGAGAGCTGAGGCTCTGGCAAGAAGAAAAGGGAGGGAAGGTGACAGCAAGGGAGGTGGGGAGAGTGTAAGGAAGAGGGAGCAGAGAAGACACTGGAAAGAAAAATAGACAGAAGAGGGTCAGTGAGAGAGAGAACAGAAAAGAGAAAAATGGGAGAGGCATCAGTGGGCATAAAAGTGGGCAGGGGCTCGGAGCAGCTCTCCATGGTCCTGAACCACCAATGCAGCCCGGGGATTTGCTAACCTGGGGCATGGGTGATTCTATCTAACCTCTCCTGGTGCTCATAGTTTTTCTTCCTTCTTTTCCCCTTTGGGCCTCAGGTGCAGATTGAGTTAATTGTATTTGTTGGTTCATTGCACACTATGATTGCTGGCACCGCTCTTGTTTTATGTACATATCTATTCCCTTTTTTTCTCACATCCCTTTCCCCCTTCCTTCTCCTATTGGCAACCATTGTAATGCAGTGAAGTGTACTTTTCATTTGCAAGTGTTCCTTTATATCATATCGTGTATTGTTTAGCACGTGTTTTACATTTATGCAAATAGTTTTTGGTACATAGCTCAGGCTATTTCTTACTCTTTTCAGTAACTGCCCCATGGTGGGCACCCACCACATTTTACTCTCCAGTATCCTAGGATGGACACCCGGGAGTCTCCAGCTTGCCCCCAACACTAATAACACTGCAGTGAACATCCTTGTATGTTCCATTATTGACCTGGGAATTCTGGGGGGACGTACACCCAGGGGCAGAATTGCTGGGCTATAGAGTATGAGTGTACATCTGTCCAGATGGTGGAGTCGGTCTAAACTCCTACAGTAGTGCATGAGGGTTCTGATGTCCCTACATTGTCACCAATACTCAATGCTGCCAGCATCCTAATGTCTGCTGATCACCTCTTTACTGCTTTACTATCAATTTCTCTGACTACCAATGGTTTTTCAGCATTTTGTCATAACCATGCTAGTTTTCCTGTCACCCCCTTCCTACTTTCCCAGAGAGGAGCAAAAACACTGAAATTTTGGAAAAATAATAAAACTGTCAAAATTTCACAAAATCCACTGCATAAATTATGAAAGATAAGCCATGATTCTGTTTGTTTTGTGAGAGTGAAAAAAAAAATCACTAAGAGGACAAATATAATTTATAGGAGATTTTAAATAGCTAGTGTGCATATGAATAAATTGTTCAACCACCTAGTTATCAAAGAAATACATATTAAAACAAGGCACCATTTTTCTATAAAATTGCAAACTTGAAAAATTTATATTTAATGTTGGCAAGACTGTAGGGAGTGCACACTCTCATACAATCCTGGTAGAGTGAGAGACTCAGAAAGGAGAGAGGGAACTGGTCAAGCAAGAAGGAGGAGGAGAAAGCAGAGGAGAGGAGCAAGGGGATGGAAAGGAGAGGGAAGGACATGGTGTCCACAGGGGAGAGAAGTGAGTGGAAAGAGGAACAGACGAGGGAAAGTGGGTTGCAGAGAAAGAGAAAGAGTAAGAAAGAAGAGGGGAGGGTACAAAACAGAGCAGACGGCAAGGAGCCTGGGACAGGGAGCCAGGTGTGAGGGGCAGGGGGCGAGCAGGCCCTTGTACCTGTGTTGATGTTCACAGCAAACGCATCCTCCTGGTCAGGCACCAGGAGGTCAGTGTCATCCTTGGCCATGATGCTGAGGATGTGGTACTCCAGTCTGGGGTTGAGGTCGCGGTCGATGGCGGTGATGTTGGCAATGACAGTGCCTGGCTCGGCGGACTCCAGCACGCTCACTGTCTGGATGGGGTTGATGAACTCGGGTTGGGAGTCGTTGACATCATCGATGAGGATGGTGATGATGGCTGTGCCTGAGAGGGGGACGGTGCCCCGGTCTGTGGCCACCACCATCAGCCTGTAGGACTCCTGCTCCTCCCTGTCGATGGTGGCATTGCCGACACAGATGACGCCAGTGAGTGGGTGGATGAGGAAGCGGTCCTGAGCCCCGGCTTCTATTCGGTAGACCAGCTCCCCATTGAGGCCACTGTCCTCGTCCGTGGCTGTGACTTGTAGCACTGAGAATCCTGTGGGGTGGGAATGGGCAGTGGCTGAGCACCCCACAGTGGCCACTTCCCAGAGTTGCCCGAGTCTCGGCATTTTAAGGCTGGGCGTTCTTCACCAACTGGATTCTCCTCAAGGTCACTTAAAACATGAGGTTTAAAAATTCCTTGAGAATGGTCCTAGCAACTAATTCCTAGAGCATCCAGGATCTAAAAAAGACATTAAAAACCATAAGCCCTAAAAAGATAGATAGTTCAACATAAAACAAGGATAAACCACAAAATAAGTGTGCAAGTTCAACAAATTCTGAATTTTCCCATGATGACTGACTGCTTCGGTATGTATTGAAATGTCCAATATCAACACCTTTCGAATGTTATTTTCAGTGATTTTGCTGATGCCCTAAGAAAATTCTCAGCCTGCTGAAGGGGTGACTTCACCCCTAATTGCCAGAGAAGCAATTAGTTATCCAGCCTGTAATTTTCTTGTCTGAACCTATCTTCTAGAACCATTACAATGTCAGTGTGGAAAAGACCTCAAAGACCATCTAGTCTAACCCTTCAACAAGAAACCAACCAACCAACACATTTTCCCTTATAATAAAAGTAGTATATGTTTCCTAGAGAAAACCTGGATTTATAGCCAAAGGAAAGCATGAAAACAAAAGCCGTGTGTAATTCCATATACTAGCAAGAACCATCACTATAATTACTTCTGCTCTTTCTTCTGTACATATATTTTCCTAAAAAATTTGGATCATACATGGTTGTACAGCTTTGTAACCCATTTTTCTGAATTATATTATCAATTTAAACCATCTTTGAAATAATTTTAATGGCTAAATACCATTCCATTATAAGGATGGACTATATTTAACCATGTCTTGCTATTGGATATAATTTCTATCCTATTTTTCACTCTTATAAATATCTCTGTAATTAACATGTGTACATAAATTTAATAGCATCTTTGAGTATTACCTTAGCACAAATCTCTAGAGTGGAATTGCTAAGTAAAAGCTTGTAATGCTTAATTCCAGCATGTCTTCCCAAAAGATCTTACCAAGATACATTGATGATGCCCTTTCTCACCAGCCTTGCCAGCATTTATCTCTTATACATTTTTCATGTTTCCGCTTTTATAGGAAAAGGTATCTTATTTTATTTTACATTGTTTGATTGTTAGTGAGACTAAACATTTTAAGTATGTTTAATGGTTAATGGTTTCTTCTCTTCTGCAAATCATCTGCTCTTGTCCTTTGCCAATTTTTCTGTCAATTCATACAAATTATATAATTATGATAACTGGTGACAAACATTTTCTTTTCAGTTTTTGTTTGCCTTTTAATATTGATTATAATTGTTTGATGTAAAAAAATTTAACTTTGTATACATCAAAATTTAATATTTTTCCTTTCACGATTTCTTCTATTTCTTTTATGCTTAGAAATATCTTGTCCAGAAAATCTGATATTCACATAAATTTTCTTTTCAAATTTTTAATGTTTTGTATGCTTACATTTTCTTTATAATGCATCTGGGTTTTATTTTGGCATCTGATAGGGGATGAGAATCTGTATGAAATATCAATAGGTTTTTTGCACACTGAATGGCTAGTTTCCCTCATGGTTTCACTGTTTCTTGTATGACGTAACATTACATTCTCTAGTTTACCAGCATCTGTTACTGGGCTCCTTCACCACAGAGTCTTGTACGCTTATCACCTGGTTTTAAATATCGTAGCTTTGCAATATGCTTAAATACCTGGTAAGGTAAACCTGTCTTTATTATACTTATTTTCCAAATTTTCTTAGGCTTCCAGAAAATGATCTTTATAATCAATCAAATTTACCCATGAAGTCATACTTTGACTTTGATGGGAATCACATTGATGGACTTTCCATCCAGGGACATGGATGGAATATTTCTTGATCTTTTAAAGGCAAGACGCTGAGGATCAGAGAAGGGGAGTGAGGGGACGACCCGGGCCCCCTGATTCCCAGTGCAGTGCTCTTTCCTCTTGCCCTGCTGCCTGTCTTTGGCCCCACCAGAGAGTGAATTCTGCTCCAGTCCCCACCCACCCCTACCAGCTCCTGCCTGGGGGCCAGGACTGGGGCGTGACCCCTGCTCACCCAGTGGGCAGTTCTCCAGCAGGTGTACGGTGAGGGTAGCAGGGCTAAACATGGGCCAGTTGTCATTGTCGTCCAGGATGGTGACGAGCAGGTCGGCTGTGCCGTTCAGCAGCCCGATGTCCTCAGCCAGCAGCAGCAGCTCCAGGACGGGGGGCGAGAAGGCCTCCCGGTCAATGACAACACCTGACCTCACCGTCACCACGCCTGGCACCCAGTGCCACCAGCCGGGGAGATAAAAAGGAAGAGTGTGCAGTGGAGACACAGGGTGAGAGCCAACAGAGAGGGGATGGAGAAAGATGGGGACATGGCTGGGAAAGAGAAGAAAGAGGAGCAGAGGAAGCAACACAAGGACTTTCTTTCCCAGAGGTTGGACAGCCAGTATTTAGCAAGGGCCTCCTGTGTGCCAGGCATGCTGCAGCCACTACATCTCCCGGGGCCTCCCGTCCCCAGGTACCCTCTGCAGTCCTTGAGTGTCCTTTCTGGGATGTGACCCAGGGCAGAGGGTTCACGTGCTCCACTAAGAGATGTGCCAGTGCAGCCCTCCCTCAGGATGCCTGCTGCCAAACCAGACGCCTGCCTGGGACAAGGCTGATGTGAAGTGGTCCCTGGGGAGCTTTGGGTTTGGTTTGAGGACAGGAAAGTTGCTCGGGCTGCTTCTGGCTGACTAGAGGCCCGAGCCTCTGGCCTGGGTCTGGGGAGATGAGGGATCGGGGTGGGGGGCTGTCTGCCTAGGCTGAGGTTTGTGCAGATCAGGCCTCTCCAAGCCTCCCGCCGGGGTTTCCTGCCCTGGGTGGCCTAATCCAGCTGCCAGATGGGGGCTCTGGGCAGTGAGAAATGGGGTCTCCAGGCCACATTCTCCATGGAGAGCCTGGACTCAGCCCATCTGGCAGGGGGCCCAGGGGAAGACTCAGAGCCATGCTGGGGGTCCGGGTGGTGCAGCAGACTCACCAGTGCTGTTGTCGATGTTGAAGAGGCCGCTCTGGGTGCCCAGCAGGTGGTAGGTGACCACAGCATAGATGTCGAGGTCCACGTCCAGGGCCAGGATTGGCCCGTTGAGCACCAGGAGCGGGGTCCCTGGCCAGGGGGAGAGGGGTCACTGCAGGGCCGACCCAGCCCCCCGCCCTCTGCCCGCCCCCAGCCCGGTGAGCCATGGCTGACGATGGATGAGAGGGGAGGGAGGTGAAGGGCGGGGTGGGGAGGCCCCAGGGTCGGGCTGCGGCAGCCTTGGCAGACTGAACGCAGATGCCTGGGGAGCGGCCTCAAAGCCCTGCTGGGGAGAAAACACAAGAGTGGTGAGCAAGCCCCTCTGGCCCGCCCGGAGCCACACCTGCCTTCCCAGCAGCCTTTGAGGCGGGCCACTCCGCGGGAGGGGCTGGGGGCTCCCTGACGTCCCCTTCCCGTGTATGGGTCCTGTCTCGCTGTGCACACCCAGCTCAGTCCGTCCACACACGTGTGGATACCATGTTCTATCTACAGGTGTCTGCCTATTCATGGCTAGGAACACACACGTGTGCAGGACTCTGTGTTCACGTGGCACAAGCACACACGGGGGCACACTCATGGGTGTGTGGTTCACCCCGGTTGGGCACTTGGCACCTCTGCAGGTGGGCACATTTGCACACACGTGCACCGTGTGGGTACCCAGGGGCCTACGTGTGTGTGCATGTGTGAGCATGTGCATGTGCCGTGATATGGGCACACAATGGCACATGTGTGAGCATGTACCGGGCAAGGTTTAGGAATCGAATTCACGCAGACCGGGAGTGTCGCAGCTCATCTCTGACCCGGAATCTAAGCTCCAGGGTGGGGTGTGGAGGAGTGGGAGCACTGTCAGGGGGATATTAAAGAGAAGACTGTCCCTTTGAAAGGAGGTGAGGCTGGTCAGTGCATGTGTGCAAGGAAAGAGCTACACTGGTCTACTCAGAGGCTGCTGATCCCCACCCCCCCATCTCCGATGACAGCTGGATGCTCCCCAGAGGTGCCTCCAGAAGCCTCCAGGATAATCTGCACTCCTGGGGGGTAGGGAGCAGGGAGTCCCACCCTCCTTGGGGACCAATGACCACAACTGTCTCTTCCAGCCAGATCCATGGCCTCTCTGGTGGCTCCCCAGAGGCCTGGCAGCCCCAGCCCCCCAGTCCTTCAGAACTATGCCCCCTCCTTCTACCCACAGGCTGGGCCCCCATTGGGCACAAGGGGGGTCCTCAAGCACCTGAGTGAGGCCCAGTGGCACCGGGCAGCGACAGGGTTCCCAGTGGGGGGGGGGCAGCACCTACCAGCAGGGGAGTTCTCCATCACCTCCGCCTGGTAGGTGCTCTCGGTAAAGAGGGGGTGGTTGTCATTCTCATCCGCAAGAAAGACCAGCAGCAAGTCAAAGTCCTGTGGGGGCCAGGAGGGGAGGCAAGTGTGGGCCCTGCTCAGGCCATGCGCCCCTGTGGGAGGGTGGCTGGGGGGTGGGCAGGGCTCAGAGTGGATCATCCCAAAGCCCGAGCCAGAGCTCCGGAAAGCCGGGCCCTGCTCTGCTCGCTGGGCGGCCTCTGCAAGTCGTCTCTCCTGCTGGGACTCCCTTTGCCGCCTTCACGGTGTTGTGAGGTTCCCAGGAGGCAGCGGGTGCAACAGGTATTTAATCACGCCCCGTCTCAGGTGAGGAGGACCTCAGGCAGGAAGATGAGTCTTGCTTTACAGACTTTCAAGGCCCACCTGGTGCCAAGCTCTGACCCCCAGTGCTGCACCTCATGCCTCTGCAATCACACCCACATTCCTCATGTCGGGGAACCTTCCGGTACCCCTGGTTACTGTCTCCATTTTAAGGATGAAGAAACCAAGGCTTGGGGTTGGGGGTGGGGCAACTATTTGAAGTCACACGGCAGAGTGGTGGCTGGAACCCATCTCCCGACGCCCACCACTCAATGCTGCCACCTCCCAGGATGACTCTGGCCCCTCCTAAAGCACAGGCAAAGAAAGGGGAAATGAGAGCAATCCAGAGAAAAAAGCAGAGGGGGGAAATAAAGGGGGCCGGAAGCAAGAGCAGGAAGGAAGGGAGAGGCACCCAGAATGAGAGAAGCTAGTGGCTTATGGGTACCTGCAGCCTGAATTCTCATCTGGCTACAGAGATGGGGAAACTGAGGCCCAGAGAGAGCACTGTCTTGGCTGCGCCACACAGGAGCAGAGCTGGGAAGAGCCAGGTCCAAGGACTGCCAGCCCCAGACCTCATGGGCTCCAGAGAGAGAGGTGACCCTCCACTCCCACAAAGGGCCTGTCTGCAACACCCACCTCCTCCTCATAGAGGGAGTCAGAGTCTTTGGCGTTTGAGGGGAAGGCCACTTGGGAACGCACAGTCTTTGGGGACCTCAGTGTATGCGTTGTGAGTGCATGCTCATATGCAACATAACAGGCACGTGCCCAGGTATGGGGGTTTGGGAAGGATATTGATAGCTGGCATTTATGGAGTGTTTGCCATGTGCCAGGCACTGTGCAGAGAACTATATAAATTGGCTCCTTCAATCTCCTCCACATCTTTGGAGTAGGGGTTAGCTTTGTTTTGCAGAAGCAAAAATGGAAGCTGGGAAAAATTAAGTTGCCAGAGCAACACACCTAGTGACAGGTAGAATTGAGATGTGAACCCAGCATGTGCTGACTCCAAAGCCTGTGCATTTAACCCCTGGGCCACACTGAGTCCCTGGAGGGGTGATGTTTGTTTGCTCCCACCCGGGCCCTCCAGCCTCACCCTCCTGGCTATGCGTGGGTTCTCTGGGTTGTCCTTCACGGAAATGGTCAGCTTGTACTCTGGGATCCGCTCGCGGTCCAAAGGCCGGTTCACGGTGACAATCCCTGTCTGGGATATGGAGGCTGGTGAGTCAGGTGGTGACTGCTGCCCACTTCGGGCTCTGACCTACAGATGCCCAACTGCTTGGCCCACAGCTCCAGGGGTGGCTATAAATTCCTTCCCTAATTGCCAAAGATAAGGTCTAGAAGACTAAGAATGGACAAGCTGGGTCTTGCCAGAGTGGGAAGGACCCACCAATGCCCAGGTCTCGTTGTCCCGGGGATGTGCCCTCTGATGACCCAGGGGGTCGGCAGCCTGGTAACACTCCGAGAGGCCAAGTGACGACCTGCCAGGTCTCCTTGGTACAAACCAACCAAGTGGCACCACCTCTGCCCATGAAAAGCCTCAGGAGTGATGGGGAGGCAGGGGTGGCTCTGGGCGGACCCCAGAGATGGCTCAGCTGGGGAATCTGAGGCTCTGTGCTTCCCCCAGAGGCTCCCTCGTCTCCCTGGGGGTGGGAGGGGGGTTGTGCCTGATGAGAAAATGGAACCAGAAGGAGCCCAGAGAGTGGCAGAAGAAAGCTTCCAGGGCAGGGTCCTCTCTTTCAGGAAACCCCCCAGTGGGACTCCCTGGGGTCCGTCGTGGCCCTACCGTGGCATTGATGAAGAAGGCGCGGTCGCGGTTGCCCGCAGTGATGTTAAAGGTGAGGAGAGCGTTGCAGCCGCTGTCGGCGTCACTGGCCAGGACCCGGGCGACGAAGCTGGAGACGGGGCTATTCTCGCTGATGGTGATGTTCATGGGCAGGTTGAGCAGCATGGGGTCATTGTCGTTGATGTCCAGCACCCGGATCCCCACCAGCATCTGGGGGCCAGTCGGAGCAGGAGGAGGGAGTGGTGAGGGGCACGGGGGAAGTGGGGGGTTGCAGGGGAGGAGGAGAAGCAGGCCGGAGGATGAGGAAGTGACGGTGGACGCGGTGGCAGAGTTGGAAGAGGAGGTGATGGACGAGATGGAGCAGGATGGCAAAGGGGTGGTGGTTGAGGGAGAAGAGACAGACTTAGGTGTGGAGAAGAAAGAGAAAGAGGAAGAGGAGGGAATGGCAGTAGGAAAGGCAAAAGAGGATGAAATGAGAATGAAGAGGGAGGCAGAGGTCAAGAGGCAGAGGAGGGGCAGAGAAGGGAAAGTAACCAGGCAGGGACTGGGTGCAGAGGCCTGGCTGAAAAGGACACCTCTCCAGCGATGTGCTGGAGAGGAGGGGGCTCTGAGGAGCTACAGCTGCCAGGCCCAGGGCCAGCCTCCACGAAGTGAGACCCAGAGGCCCCCAGAGGTCTGCTAGGGACTCCAAGGGCCTGGACTGGCTCCAGAGCATTCTGTGTCCTCTCCCGGCATGAGGGTGGCCGTGTATACAGGAGATGTTTCTTGGCCAGTAGAGGAGACTCTATGGAGAGTACAGGGTGCAGTGAGGTGAAGCCAGCAGAGTGGGGACCCCCAAACTCACCGTGGAGCTGAGTGGGGGCACCCCCCGATCGCGAGCACAGATGGTCAGGTTGTAGAAGGCAATGGTCTCCCGGTCCAGCTCCACATCCTTCCGGACCCGCAGCACACCCTCCACGGGAGAGATCAAAAATTCCCCTGGGTGGGGTCCGGGAGACACTCGAGTTAGCTGGGAATGGCCAAGAGCTGCTGAGAGCCCAGGCCTCCCCCTGCTCCTCTGGCAAGACTTGCTCCCCAGGGGAGGGGCCCATCCTCATGGGTCCTGCCAAAGGCCAGGAAGTGCAGCAGCAAGAGGAGCAGGTAACGGCTAGGGGTGCAGGGGCGTGTGCCCACTCCTGCTCTGACGAAGCTGCGAGGCCCAACCCTCAGTCTCTGTCCTCTGCCTGGGTGCCCATCTGTGGAACAGGCAGGCCAGCGGCTGACCCTGGCTGAGATGGTTATGTTGAAAAACTGGGGCTCCCTTTCTAAACAAGTATCCTCTTTCCAGCCACTGCTGAACAGAAAGTGATTAAAGAAGGTATTGAACACTTGTATTGTGCAGTCCCTCTTGGATATCAGGTCTTATTAAAAGGATTTTGGGGAAGGGCAAAGCCTAATGTGAAGGAATGCCTTGGCTGCAGTGCTTGTCCTGACCTGGCGAAGGGGCTGGCTCTCTGGAAATGTCTGAGAACAAGACCCCTGGATTCTCAGACTGAGCCGGTAGGGACCTCAGAGACCATCCAGTCCAAATGAAAATGAAAAATGAAACGGGTCCAGAGAAAGCTCCCACAGCAAGTTAGTGACAGAGGCAGGATTTGAACCTGGGGCTCTGGGTCTCGGCCCACTTCATTTCACGGCACTTGTGGTCTTTCCAGAGAACATTACTCAGGGTTGACAAGGGCAGCAGGTACAGGAGGCAGGGGTGAGAATGAGGGAGAAGTGAGGGGAAGGAAACCAGGGGAGCAAGTGGGAGCCCAGTGGGAATGGAAAGGTCAGGGGGTGAGGCTCTGGCAAGAAGAAAAGTGAGGGGAAGAGAGGAAAGGATGTGTGGGAAGCCTGAGGAAGAAGGGGCTGCCTATGGGGCCCGGGAGAACCCTCTCTGTACTTCCCTAGGGAACAGGGAAGAAGTTACTTCCTTCACTTTCCCTTTTGACACTTGGGGAAAATGCCTGGAGTGGGGCACTGACTTGCCCAAGGATGTAAGCACACAGGGCAAGGCAAGGCCAGAGGCCCAAGCTCCCCTCCACCCTTTTTCTCTGTCTGCCTCTTCTCCCCACCCCCAGATCCTACCACTGTACTTTTAACGTCCTGCCTCTGGAAGGGCTGGCTGTTCAGGCCCCCGGGCAAGCTGGGGAGGGAGGACAGTGTGGACTTGGGGCCTGATAGAGTCCCTCCAGGGTCAGGCTGCAGGTGTGGGAAGGTGACCTTGAAGCTGAGTGCCCTTGGGTATGTCGCTTCACCCAGTGGTATGCTGCTAAACTGGCTCTCTAGGAAAAGAGGCCCGATGTGTAGCATCTATTGATGTTTTTCGAGGTTATAACAAAGTAGCTTGAAGCCCATCTGACACAGGGAAGAGATGTGCGGAATGGATCTCGTGGCCTGTACAAGCCAACTCGTGTACCACTGGGTGACTTCAACTGTCTGGGCCTTTGTTTCTCAATTTTGAAATGTGGGCAGTGCTCGGTGACTCCTGAATTATCTTTGGGCTGAAAGCATCAACTTTTCCTTCCTGGGGGGAGGGAGCCCCAGTCCAGGGTCAGGGGGACGCTCCCTGGCCTCTCTCACTCCTTCGGGGAGTCTGCCTCTCAGTCTCCTGGGTCTCCCCAACTTTGGAGCTCAAGTGCCTACAGCTGACCCCTGGGCATGTGGGGATTTAGCCCAGAGGTTTTGTTCATGACTCCAAAGGCCCTTGGCACAGAGCAGTATTCACTTCACTGGGGCATAATTGTGAGCCCTGTACCGGGAAACTGGGGTGCAGAGTGAGTTTCTTAATGGGGGGGGTGGGGCTCAGCTGCCCACCCAGCAGCCACCAACCAGCCAGGCCTTGGCATCCCCCTGTACAGGAGCAGGGACGCTCATGAAGCCACAGAACCTCTGTGCTTGGGAAAATGGCAGAGAAAGCTCCTTGCTCTGTGGTTTCAGAAGAGGAAGGCACAGGGCTTGGCCAGAGAGGACACTTTTGAGACATGAAACGGTGGCAGGTCAGAGCAGTGGAAGCTCCAAGACTGGACCTATAGAAGTGGGTTGTTTGTTTTTTTTTTTGCCTCTTGATTGTGGAGTAGCCCAGGTTCCATCCTTGGGCCTCTCCTCCATCTAATTCCTTGGTGCTGTCCTCCAGTCTCGTGGCTTTAAATATGATCTCTATGCAGACAACTCCCAAACACCTATGTCCAGCCCAGACCTCTCTCCTGAACTCCCAACATGTACGTCCAACCCCTCCAGCACATCTCAATCTTAACCTGCCCCAAACGGAGCCCCTCACTTTTCCCTCCAAGCCTGCTCCTGCCACAAGCTTCCATCTGTTGGTGGCAAACGCCATCACCATGGGGTCATCCTTGACTTTCCCTAATATCCCATATCCTATCAATCACAAATCCTGCAAATCCTATTGGCTCCACGTTTGAAATCTACCAGCACCAACCACCTCCCATCACCTCCAGTGCCACCACTCTGTTCCCAGCTGCAGTGTCTGTGGCCTGGGTGATTGCAACAGCCTCCCCCCGTCTCCCTGCTTCCACTTTGTCACCCAACAGTCTGTTCTCAGCACAGGATCTGAGTGGTCCTGTTAAAACCTAAGTCACAGCATGCCCCTCCCCTGCTCGAAGCCCTTCTATGGCTCCCATGGCACATGGAGCAAAAGCCCAAGTCCTCATAAATGTCCTCAAGGCCTGACAGCATCTGGCCCCCCTACCTGTCTCACCTCCTCCCTTCCTCCTCTTCCCCTCGCTCCCTTTTACTCCACCCACAAGGGCCTTCCTGCTCCTCCACGGGCGTGCCAGGTGTGCTCCCACCTCTGGGCCTTTGCACTTGCTGTTGTCACTGCCAGAGGGCCACGTGACCTTCTCCTCACTTCCTTTAGGTCTTTGCTAAAGTATCACCTCTTTGCATAGGCCTTCCCTGAGCACCCCAAAATTTCAGCCCTCTCGCCGGCACTCCCCATCCCTGGCCGCCTGCCTTGAGACCTCCCTTCTCACCCTGCTCCTGAGTGGGGTGGGGGAGAGGCCCTCTGGGTCGTGCCCGCCCCCTCCCCTGGCTCAGGCCCACTCACCCAGAGGGTCTCCGTCCACGATGCTGTACTCCACCTGCCCGTTGGGGCCTGAGTCCCGGTCGTGGGCCAGGAAGGTCCACACTCTGGGCCCCGGCTGGCCCTCGGTGACGTCGAAGGGCCCCTCGTAGTCCCGGGGGAAGGTGGGCACGTTGTCGTTGATGTCGTTCACGTTCACAAGCACCTGGGGTGGTGGACAAGCTTAGCTGCCCCCTGCCCCTGGCAGCCCTGGTGCCGGGCGCAGCCCCTGCCTGGCCTCAGTGCCCTCATCTGTAAACTGGACCTGATAATCCCACCTCTGGGGCTGATGCGGATTTGGGAGGGTCTTCTGGGCCATGCACATGGATGAGCACTTATTGTCAAAGCCTTCTGCTGGGCATTCTAATCACACTAACAATAAAGCCACACACTTTTATTTACTGCTGTGCCTGCTCATTTCACATGGTCTCCCCTGCTCCTCCCACACCCTGAGATGCAGTTTTTACTATTCCCCCTTTACAGGGAGAAATCGAAGCCCAGGGGCGATAAGCGACTCACCCAGGGTCTCACAGCTAGGAAGTAGAGAAGCAGGGATTCGAACCCCTGCTGGTTTGAGGGGAGGAAGGCAGGTGTCATAGCCTGTCTGATATGTCAACCACCCAGAGAAGTTCAGTGACTCCCTCAAAGTTGCACAGCAAGCTTGTGTGAGTCATAGAGACTGGGACCAGCTCTCAGATTCAGGCATTTCCCCTGGACGCACAATCTTTTGCTCCCCCTTCCCCCCAGAGCTTTCTGGGCCAGTCCTCCCCCCATCCCCAAGGTGGGGCTGTGCTCCACCCACCCACCGTGGTGGTAGAGGTGAGGCGGTGGGACAGGGTGGGGCACTGGTCCGTGGCGGTGACAACCAGCATGTAGCGGCCATGGCTGATCTCGTAGTCCAGCTCCTTGGCGGCAGTGATGACACCCTGAGGGGGCAGAGAGGGGACAAGGGTGGGCCAGTGGGTGGTGGGTCTTCGGCACCCTGGGAACCTGGTCCCTCACAGGGCACCTTCTAGGCCACCCCAGGAATTAAGCCCTGACTTCCTTGGCCATGATAGGGACCCCTGCTGCCCTCGAGACCAGACCCCACCCCACCAGGACTTTTCATTCTCCCAGCACTGACCAACCCCAGCACTTCCTCCTGTACTCCATTGACACCTCTCACCCAGCATGTCACTGAGACCCACCAACCCCTGGACCCCATCACTGGCTGCTGACCGTGTGTCTGTGGATTCGGAAGGTGTTGAGGATGTTGCCTGCGATGATGGCGTAGGCAACTGTGCCATTGGGCCCCTCATCTGGGTCTAGTGCCTGGATGGTGACGAGGCTGGCATTGACCGTGTCTGGACCCTCATCCAGCAACACCTCGTAGTGGGGCTGCTGGAACATGGGCACGTTATCGTTCTCATCCATGATGGTCACGTACACATGGGTGGTGGCCTGCCGAGAGAGGCACGGTTCCTTGGTCAGGTGGCTAGAGAGTGAGATGGAGACGGCTGGAGGTGCTCCTAGGCTCGACTCACTCAGTGTGATCCAACACAGTGAGGAAATGGGAGAAAAAGGATGGGAGGGAGGGAAGTCACAGGCCAGTGGAGGAGGAGAGCCTGAGGCACCACTAAAATCCAGGCTAGGGAATGGCTTAGGTCCAAGATGGCGCTTGCACCACTACTCCTCTGTCCTGTGCCCAGAGCAGACATCACTAATCAATCACAGCACTGCTGAGGCTAGGGCAATCTCAGGGTACTTCTCAGCACAGTGAACTAGTGAATAAAACTGGCAAAGGAGCTGAATTCCAGTGGTCACCCCCACCTCACAGTTTTACCTGGGCCAGGGTCTTACTAACCTTAGGCCTCCTGCCAGACCACAAAAGGTGAGAAAGTGGGAATACTTAAAGTATTTAAGCCTCATCCACTGTTCATGCACATAGAAGAAATACATATTTACAGCATTTTTAAGGGGAAGGGCATTGGATTTGGGGTACTTTCATAGTTAGAATTTGTTGAATTGTGAAATTAAAAAAAACTCACAAAACATGACTTCATTGCAAGAATGGTTTCTGCAGCCTGTACTCCTGGGACTGGCCATCTCTCGGACCACAATAATATTCAGTGAATCAGAACCCGGAGCCATTAGTGATGGCTCATGTGGCACTTCCCAAGCAGGGTAGAGAAATGGAACGGGGAAATCAGCCAGGTGTGGTGTTCTCCATCCCTCGCCCTGTCCCCTTCACTCTCTGCCTTTCTGCACCTGAGAGGCTGTCCCCCACAGACCACCATACCTGGCTCCCTTGCCAGCTGGCTTCCTGATGGGCTTAGCTAACGGGAAGACAGAAGGAGGAAAAGAGAAGTTTTGGCATCATCCCTCGTGTAAATAGTCCCTCCGTTAAACTCTCTTCGGTTGAGGCCTTCCTGAGTGTGCCATCTGTTTCCTGCCAGGATCTTGACTGATACAGACCATGATTAGTGGCTAACAATAAAATAACTAGGTTACGACAACTGCAAAGACATCTGGGTAGAGAGAACATGACTAAGCCACTGTCAAGGCCACAGAACAGAAAAAGTGATACAAAAAGCTGGATGTAGACAACTTGAGTATGACTTTTTCCTTAGGCCTGGCTAGTTCTTTTGCTTCCTGTGGAGGGATGGACGGATGGGCAGACGTGGACCCAGAAGGACTGGCACTGTCTCCAAGGAGGCAATGATTCCTCTGAGCTATAACCCTGCATCTTAGGGAGTGGTCAGTGAAAACTGTTTCCAAAGCCGGTGGGGCTGGCAGCCTTGAAATGGAGCTGGGTGTCCTTGGGCAGCTCACATGCCCTCTCTGGACATTTTCTGTCCAGAAATTAAAGGACCTGACTTGATGTCAAAAGACCCTTCCAGCTCAGACACTTTGGGGATCTGGCCTTCTGTTGTCAGCCATGTGGACTAAAACCCCACCATTCAGGAGACATTCTTTTGGGTCTGAGAGTCTTAAAGAATTCTTTCTTCTTTTCAATTCAGTTTTATTGAGATATATTCACACACCCTGCAATCATCCACAGTGTACAATAAATTGTTCACAGTACCATCAAACAGTAATGCACAATTTTTGAATACTTTCATTACTCCAAAATAAAATAAAATAAAAATAAAAATAAAATACAAGTAAAGTAAGAACACCCAAAACATCCCATTCTCCATCCCCTCAATTATTCATTTAGTTTTTGTTCCCATTTTTCTGTTCATCTGTCCATACACTGGATAAGGGAGTGTGAGCCACAAGGTTTTCACAATCACACAGTCATACCATGTAAGCTACATAGTTATACAATCGTCTTCAAGAATCAAGGCTACTGGGTTGCAGTTCAACAGTGTCAGGTATCTTCTTCTAGCTATCTCAATGAATTCTTTATTAAAGTACAAACATCCAGAGAGGGAAAATGCATTATTTTAACATTTCTCAAATTTTTCCACCAAAGAGTGGAGCAGGAACTTGCGGAAAGTATGGGAGAGCAGCCTGGAGGATTTGTCTCAGGAATGCAATGTCTTTGAAATCTCTCATGTTGTCTTTGACGGTTTATGCGGATGTTACAACCTTCTCCGTAATGTATTCGTGATAGTTTTCATTTTAAATAGCAGTAGGGGCCCCAAATATTGGAGGAGCGATTACTGTTAAGGAAGGTCCCCTGCTCAGCTGTGGGTCTGCCCCATCCTGGATGCAGCTGTGAGTCCTCCCCCCTGAAGCAGAGCCCACCTCGAGTCCTGCTGAGCCCACTTCTCTGCCTGCAGGAGCCAGGGCCTTGCAGGAAGGGGCCTGGTTGCAGCCTCACAGTGGGGGACAGGGGTCCTGACATGCTCAAGGATACACTTTTCAGACTCATGTCCCAGATTCCCTGGGAGTGGGTCTCACAGTTGTGAAGTCTGCGGGGCTGGGGGGTCTAACAGAGTCGTCCCGTGGGGCCACTCCTGCTCTGAGACCAGCCCAAGGTGGGTCTGAGCAACTCTGGCCTCTAGAGTAAGGAGGATGACAGTGCCCCCCAAAGGCCCTCTCAGCTGAGCCCTTCCTGCCTGCCCTGGCATTGAGGAAGCAGTGCTTGAGCTTTCTGGATCATGCCGGCACATTGGGCAATGCCTCCTTCCCTCCTGACCTCGGTGGCTCACCCTGATGCAACCCCAAGGAAGGAAGCAAGAGGAGGGGCTGGGCCCAGCTCAGTTGCTCTAGTCCCCTGGGGAAGGGGTTGACAAAGCAGTTCTCCCTGGGCCCCCCTTATATACCCCTATTCCTAGGTTCTCCCCACCCACCCACTAGGCCCTGGGATGGGGGTGTTGGGTTTCAAGAGTGGACTGGGCCAGAAAGGGGCTGTGGGAGAGGGGTGAGGTGCTCCAGGGTTCCACTCCTCAGTGGCCCAGCCTCACCTCTGCCAGAGGTTGGCTGGGGTGGGAAGAGGACCCAATGCCCACGGGACTTCAGTTCTGGCTTTGTACCTTCTCTGGGTAGAAGACAGCTCACGCTCTGCCCAGGAAGAGCTCCGTGCTATCTCCCAAGATGGAGTCACAACGTTAGGGTCATACCCAAGGACCTGAGGTTATGTCCTGGCAGCCTCTGGCTCCCATCCTGGTGGGGTTTCCTGGCTCCCAGGTGGCTGGCCCTGCACAAGGTCACCTGGTGAGATCATGAGGTCCTACTCTTCCCCTTTTGTAGCCTCCCCTGCCCCTGGAACCAGGGCAGGGAGGAGACCCCCTAGGAGCCCCTAGAGAGCCTGTGACCTCAATCAGGCCACCCATGGGGCCTCCAGAATTCCTGGCTCCCATTTAGTCTCACTATCCTGATCCCTGACCCAGCTGGACTCTGTCCTTCAGCCTGGGGGTCACCTGTGAGCTCAAGACCCCAAACAGGCCAGCAAAGTCCCGGGAAGTGGTGGCCAACCTAGGGCAAACTGGGTAAAATGGCTGCGCTCTCCCCTCTCCCCAAGTAAGCCACGGTCACCCCTACTCCATTCAGGCAGTCATTGGTCTGTCCATTCAGACAAGGGGGCACCAAATCCCCTCCCCATGCCCGGCTTTGTGCCAGGGGCTCAGAAGCATCAGGGAAAGACCCTGGTCTCCAAAGCTCATAGCCTAGCTCGGGAGGGGCTGTGGATAGTAAGGACCGGGGGGCACTTTGTTAAGTGGGGGCGGGGGGGGGGATGGGACTTGAGTTGAGCCCAGAAGGATGAGAGAAATGTGGACAAGAGGACAGGAGAGGAGAGACATCCCCAGTGGCGCTGGCAGTGCTGGGAGGGGATGCAGAGCTGAGGCACTTGCCGCCAAAGTGCCTGAGCGCCCTGAGGATATCGAGGACAGCAGGGAGCGAGAGTTGGTGCAGAGTGGGAGAGGAGCTGCAGCCCTGTGGGGTGAGGGTCTTGGGTGATACGCTACAGGACATGCTGATGGATGTCAGACACACGTGTGTGTCCTGTGTAGGGGTGTACGCCTGCAACTCTTCTGTATCTGTGTGGTTGTGCATGTGTATTTGTGCCTCTGGGCATGCACACAACTTTGCCTGGCTCTTTACAAATAAATGTCAGATTCCACTTATTTATTCATCCATTCCTTCCACAACTGGGAGCGCCAGTGACATTCCAGGTCCTGGGCTGGGGGATCTAGGGTTCAAGTCCCTGCCCATAGAGAGCTCAAAGGCTGGTGGGTAAGGGCAGGCACAAACTCTCCTTACCTATCCTAAGTTAGATGTCCACATTCCTCTTAGGCTGTGTCACAATCATCATTCTCTCCGAAAAGTAAAAGGGGAAAACAGAAAGCACTTTAAACTGTCAATCAAGAGGAGCTGACTCGCTGGGACACCCAGCCGGCTATCCTATCTGAGCCTCGGTTTCCCCACCGCTACCGCGGGCCCACGGTGCCAGGGCGCCGCGAAGCCCCTCCCACGGGGCCCTCGGGAGCGGCAGTTGCCCCCGCGGCCCCCCGGTGGCGCTGCGGGGCCCGGAGCGGGCGGCGCTCGGGGCGACGCGCGGCACTCACTGGCGGGGCGCTCACTCGCCAGCAGGTTTCCCAGGGCCGGCCGCGTCCCGCCCGCTCCCCGCGCCCCAGGAGTGCGCCCTGCGCGCCCGCGGCCCCGCTCCAAGCTCAGACGCGCCAGACGCCGCTCCGCCCGACGGCGACATGGGCGTCCCCCCGGTCCCGGAGGCCGACGGCCGGCGCTGGGGGCCCGTGGTCCTCGCTCTCTTCCTGGCTGCCTCTCGAGGTAAGGCCTGGGCACTCGGGGAAAAAGCTCTGGTACCCGACCGCCGACGGGGGCTGCAGGTCGGATGGGGGCACCCTAGGAGCCCCGGCGCCTGCTGTGCCCCCCACCCCGCGGCATGGAGGCTGCTGGGGCCGGCCGCTTGGCAGGGGGCAGCCGCTGTTTGTCAAGGGCTCTGGTGGGGCATCTGGCACATCTGCAGGCTCTGACAGCTGCCCAAGCAGCTGGCAAGTCTGTCCCCCGAGAACTGCCTGTCCAGCTTTCCCTGCCCAGAAAGCCCCAGGCACAAGTAGCTTCTGCAGAGCAGGAGCTGCACAGGGTGGGGGCAGTGCCAGTGTGTTCTTGAGGTTGTGACAGGCTTTTGACACCTGTGATGTCTCCCTGCCCCTCCTGCCTCAGGATTCCATAATCTCAGAGGGCACGGGGTGTGTGGACTGGTCAGGGTGGGCACTGGCCCATTCCCAGACGTGGGCAGTACTGCCCACTGGCCCCTATTCGGAGGGTTGGAAGGCAAGAGTGAGCTGGTAGCTGGCATCCTAGTGAGGCGGGGGACACTCTCCCAGCTTGGCCACCAGCCCCTCTGGACCCCTGGATAACTTATGGCATCTCTCTGGCCTCAGTTTCCTCAGCTCAGATACAGAAACCCCACCTGAAGAGGCACTACTCTCCTCTCCCAAAGACCAGACTGTCGCGGCGCCAAGTGTTATCTTGACCAGGACACAGGGTCTCCAGGGGTGGACAGTGGGGAGAGGCCCCAGTATCCACAGCCTGGTCAAGGGAAGCGGGAACCAGCAGGCAGTCCATGGGACCAAAGTTTGTCGGGAGGGCCCAGGAAAGTATGAGTCATGCAGGGAGTGAGAGGGAGGTGGGCTTGGCAGAGGGATCCGATGGGCGGGTTGGGAGAAGAGAAGGAGGGGGACAGGGTAAGGGAGAGAGGCGGCGGCTGGGAGAACGGGGAAGACCCCTGAGAAACAGCCAGGGATGTCTTCAGGCAGTGTGGTATCTCAGCACTTAGAAACCAGCCTGGGGTTCTGATAAGGAAGAGGGAGCCCTCACCCCACAGCCCAGAGCTGCCCGAGCCCCAGCTTGGGTGCTCCAGAAGATGACAGCCGAGGGGAGGGAAAGAGTGTCTCCCTGAGATACGGGTGGCTGTCCCAGTCCCAAGGCCATGGACTGGTGGCAGGGTCAAGCTTCCAGGAGGAGCAGGGGACGGCAGCAGGCAGGAGGGCCAGCACCCTCCCCGCTGCAGGCCACTGCAAGCCTGCTCTGCCCCACCCTCCCCCAAGTGACCCCACGAGGCCCTTCCTGTTTTCTTACCCCTTCCCGGCCCTCACCTGGCTGGGCTGCTTCTGCTCAGCCACAATTTCAGAAACTTGAGTTCTAGAGAACTAGGGCGTAGACACTCAGCTCACAGAGCAGCTCAGAGGACCTCCAACCCCAGCCCACCTTGTCTTCTTAGCCAGTCACCTTCACCCCAGAGGTCTTGGCCTCTCAATCAGCTTTGTTCTCCAAAGAGCCCTCTCTTCCTGGGCCCAGCTCAGGGAGATAACTGGGGCTCAAAGCAGCTTTCCAGTGCAAGGGGTCAGGAAAGTTCTCTTAGCTCTGAGCAGCTCCGGACTCAGTATTCTCAGCTGTGATGTGGGTGAGCTACTGGGCATTCATCCTATTTCCTAGTGGTACTGTGCAACAAGGGAGATGGCAGGTTGGAGGCCTGCTCCAGGCAGGGTCAGGAGGGTCTGTGAGTTGGCATGATTCTGAGCGCCCTCCAGCAGTTGGAAAGACCAGCTCAGAGGTCTGCTGAAGGGCTGGGACTCCCAGGCACGACTGCCGCAGGTCACAGCATTTCTGTCTGGGGAGGTGAGATGGAGGAGGCTGGTGTAGCCGGGTCTCCAGCCAGCACTGAGAACGGTGGTGATGAGTCTGGTGCTCAGGGGTCCAGGAGAGATTGACCACACCTCTTTGCTGGGCTGGACCCTGAGTGAGACGGGTGGAGGGAGGCAACTGGGGACCCAGGGCCTCAGCAGACCCCAAGGACGGCGAAGTTTCTTTCACCCCTCCAGGCATTCCCAGGGCCCACCGAAGTTACTGTCCTTGCCTGGCCTTCAGAGAATGAGGCCATTCAAGCTCGCAGGGGTGCACTGGGGCTAGGGAGGGGAGACCCACCTTCCCCTGCAGCATCTTCCCCTTCCTGGTAAACCAGGATGCAGGACCTTGTTGAGTAACGCAGTGGCGCAAGCCTCTGATGCAGCGCTGGTTGGTTATTAGGAAATCCAAAACTCACTGCACTGGGGTTAAGAGACACAGCCTTGGGGCCAGCCCATGGACATGGGGGGCATCTACCCAATGCCAAGGACACCCAGCGGACAGCTGTACTGGGGATCCCCCCGGTGAGCTGGGCTTGCTGCCCCCAGGAGCAGCTTGTGGTCACTCCTGTTTCCCCCTAAGCAGGACAGAGGCTCCTTGCTGGGGCCTGATGTCCTCTGGCGGAGGGTGGTCCAGGTAGAAGGTGCACTGCTGGGGAGCTAGCAGGGGTGCATAAAGAGTGGGGGGTGGGGAATTAGGCACTGGGGTGGGGCAGGGCCTGAGTGAGCACTGAGGGAAATAAGAAAGGAAGGAGGGGTCTTCAGTGCCCACCTGGCCTGCTGGCAGAGACCCCTACAACAAGTGCAGAGACCGAGCCCCATGTACGGAGCTCGAGGCCACAGGGTTTAGGCCAACTACTCATGCAGGGACAGCTGCCCTCACTGGGGGAGGGTGATCCAGGGATCAGCAGTGAGGTTTTCAATGGACCCTGGACCCTCTTGCAGCAGTGCTGGCACGCCCAAGGCTTTCTGGATGGCAAGACTGTCCTAGCAAGGGACCTGGAGCTGTGTGGCCTGCCTGCTGGGGGCTTCCTGTACAGTCCGTTGCTCAACAGCTTAGCATTTGGATTCAATGAGACCTGGGTTCAAATCCCAAGCTGACCTTTTACTGCTCTGTGACTTTGGGCAAGTTGCTCAGCATCTCTGAGCGAGCGTTTTCCTCTCTAAAATGACTAAAGTGATGACTGCTCTTCCCTCAGAGTGCACACTTAATGTAGTGCCTGGCTCCTCGTGAGGGCTCCATGCCATTCCATTATACTTGGCTGCTTTTGGCTCTCCATCTGGGCTCCCTGCTGCCCACAGACCCTGCACAGGACCCAGGGCCTGGGAAGGCACTGGCTGGTTTCACTGGGGCTGGACTCTCTGGAATCCTGGAGGTATGAAGGTTGCCCAGGCTCAGTCCAACCACCCCCCTATAAGCAGTTCCAGCCTGCAATGTCCATGGAGGTGCCTGTAATTCTCTCAAAGTTCCCCAGGGACAGGGACTTCCCAACTTCAAGGGAAGCCCAGTCGAGGGTTTGCTTATCTCAGTGGGATCTTTCCCACATCTGATCTCTATATACAGCCTATTTACTCTGGGTGACCCTTTCCAAAGAGAAAGACGGTGGCCGCCATCTTGCACAGGTCTAATGCAGTAATGAGGTTGCTTTGTTATTGACCAAGCAAGGGCAGTTCTTTTAACCTCCCCTGTAGGGTCTTATTTCCCATGGGGACCTGGAGTCAAGTCATTTCTCTGCTTTGCACTCATTGTGGGACCCGGAACACATACCTCCCCCTCATCTGTGCAGTGGGCTGGCTGGGTGAGATGGTTTCAGTGCGGCTGACCACTTTCTTCTGAAGGATAATTCCATGATGGTGTTTCCCAAGTGTCAGTCATTTGCTTAGCATCTTTGTGATTTCTGCAGTATTGCCTGCCATCATATTCACTTACTTTTTTCCCTTAAGCCTACTCATTCTTTCACTTAAGTAAATAGATTCTAAAAGGAAACTTTGTATCATTGCCATAATGGAAAGTCAGTATCACATGCCATAAATAGAACAAAATCATAAAAGGACATAACAGGAAAACCAAATAAGGGTATTGAATTCTAGTTGGAAACCATAGCTTGGGGAAAGCACTGAGCCTGAAACCTGATGTCCTTCAGCAAAAACAAAAACAAAAACACCAACAAGAAAAGGAGATTAGCAAGTGACAGAGGTATTTTGAGGACATTAGCCTCAAACCAGAACTTTCGCTTTGATATAATCAGGACTAAAAGAGAATTGAAAAGGGAATAACCTTCTCTCTGTGTTTTGATGATATTTATTGCTGTAAAACTAAAAGCAAACCTATCTGTGCTATAGCTGCTGTCTATAGGGCTGGGCCATGGGGTTTCTCTGGGCTTCTCCCAGCCTTGAATTCTCCCAACCCCTATTTCCCTCCTTAGCCAGAGCTCACATCCAACCACACACAGCAGCTCAGCCAGGTCCTCCCCCTGCTGGGATCAACCAACTATCCCGGGACAGAAGGAGACGGAGATGCAGCCGGCAGCCTCCCTGGCAAGGGCCCAGGCTAGCTGGGTCTGCATGGAGCAGGCCATCTGTCCATCTGCAGGAAGGAGGCGGGGCCTCCAGCCAGCCTCTGGCTACCCGGAGACTCTAGAGGGTAGTGCAGAGCACCAGAGCTCTCAGATCGGACCTGGGTTCAAATCCTGACACCACCACTTAGTAGCTGGAGACTCTGGGCAAGTCACTTAACCTCTCTGTGCTTCAATTTCCTCAGCTATAAAGATGGACATGACAATAACACCTACCTCATGTGAGGAGAGGACTGAGTAAGCAAATCCATGTAAAAGTGCTTAGAAGGATCCAAGGCACAGAGCACGGGCCAGCAGCTACTACTATCTCTGAGCCTCCTGCACTGAGGGTGGAGACAAAAAGACTTGAACCTGAATTTCAGGAAGTCTTCAAAGCACAGGACCTGGAGGGTAGCTGGCTGGAGCTTGGAGTCCGGGCTGCACACAGACCTCCTCAGGGAGAGCCTGGGGCCTCTGGGAAGGAGTCATCCAGAGAAGCGTTCGCCGGCCAGAGCCTCTGGCCAGCTGCCCAGGCCCTCCCTGGGGAGGCGTGCTGACCGAGAGCCTCCCAGCCCAGAATGCATGGATGCTTTCCCAAGGTTCTGGAAGCGCCGCTTCCTCCAATAGAGCCTGGCTTCCCCTTCCCGGCCTCCTTGGTCCGATGTGAATGGCCACTTCCTGCGGGGAGCAGGTATCAATAAGCACATCTGAGATGCCCTTTGTCGCACAGCCCCATGGGTGGGTGGGCCTGCTGGCTTCAGACCTCGGCCCTTTGACCCGAGGGCACTTCCTGGAGCTTAGCCAGGCAGATTCAGTCCTGATTGGTCCCTGCTTCTGTTTCCCTCTGTGTACTGCGTCTTGAGAAAGATGAGCCTCACCTTGCCCTATACCCGCCCACCGTGCAGCATCCCGGGGGATGGCAGGGAGCTGGAGACCAGGACCCATGTCCGTTTGGGGCCCCCTGTCAGGGCAGCCACCAGGCCTTTCGTATCTAGCACGGGACTGGCAAGGGCAGGCGCTTTGTTTACGTGGCACCCCCAGCACAGGACAAAGTTCAGCCGTTTGGGTGGGGCCTCCCAGGCCTGACTAATCAAGCTGGGGCCCCACCTCCGCGGGAGGGGTGGGGCCTCGGCGACCGCAGGCTAAGCTCACAACACAGCCGGGCAGGGAAAACACGCAGGCGTGTCCACACCCATGCACCCCAACACACCCAGCCCGTGCACGGCCACGGGGGCTCGCGAGACTCAGGCAGGGAGAGCAGAAGCGCCTGAAAACTGGCGATGCCAAACAAGAACTCCTCTCCCCTCTGATGCAAAAGCTTTTGCTTGAGGTTGAGCTCCACCTGTAGCTGACAGTCCCATGGCCGGAAAGTGGCAGAAGCAGGACTAAATTCTGAGTGGCTGTCCCTTATTGAACTCTGCTCCTCACGGTCGGTTGGTCCCTCTACTTTGGGCCCGGCTCACTTTGAGGAATGCAAGGATGTTTTCAGAGTGAGTCTGAGGTCAACCAGAGGTCACTCCACACTCCCTAAATAGCTGGAGGATGAGGTGTGAGCCCCACCTGCTGGAGGGGTGGGGTCTCTCCCTGTGTGCAAGGCTGGAGTGTCCCAGGTGTCCATGCTGCATGCTGGCTGTGTGGCTCTGGGCAAGTCACTTGACTTCTCTGAGCCCGTTTCCTCACCTTTGAAAGGAGGTTGATAATTCCACCCTTGGGACCCACTTTTTGCCCTCTTCCTTTGACCTGAGGCAACTGTTGCCACCTGCCCATGGGATTCCCAGGGGCCTAGGAACTTGGCTTATCTTTCAAGTCAAGGAGAAGAAGTCGGAGGGCCCAGAGAAGGGAGGGGAACTGCCCATGGCAGCAGAGCAAGGGCCTGGCTAAGATGGGACTGAGGCCCTCAGATCTTACAGCCCAGGCCAGAGTTTTATTCCAGAGACCCAACATTTTTCTGGTTCCCAGCATTCTTCTTCCAGGTACCCCCTGCCTCCCCACCCAGTGGCAGGTGGGGGCCTGGTGGGAGAGGGGTGCTGGGTCCCAGGAGCAGCACATGACTGGACGGTTCCTCCTGGGCACGCACTCAGGCCCAGGGTCACTTTCCTGTCCCACAAGCTCTCGGCCACCCTGGAGCCAGGGGCCTTCCTCCTCACCCACTTTCCTGGGCCTCCCACAATGACCCAGGTGTTCAAAAGGATCTGCTCCTGACAATAAACAACATCCTCCTGCCAAATGATTATAATTCCAGCTGGGCTATATATATATATCCCTTCCTAACGTGTGCACGTGCACAGGCCTGGATGCCCGTGGGGCGTGTGCAGGCCCCCACTTGTGCGTGCTCCATTTTCCCCACCACCGTGCCCTTGAGTGTCCTCCCAAGGACAGGCTGTTCTGGGCCTTGTCCCGGCTGGAGTCTCAAACACAACAAATAAGATATTTTCCGCCCTCACTGCCCCAGGACAAAAGGCTGTAGACCCTTGACCCACTCCCAGCTGGACCTTCTGCTTGAAACTCAACACATTCCCAGCCCCCACCCCCTCACCCCGACCTGCATCCCAGGGCTGCTTCTCCTTTTTATAAAAGAGGAAGAGGTCCTTCCGGGGCCTTGAGGGGTGGTGGTGGTGGGAGTGAGCAATGCCCCCCCTCCTGCTGTCCCTGGCCCCCAGTTTCTCTGTCTCCTTGTGGGTTTGCAAGGAAAGGCACCCCCCTGGGCTGTCCAGGCAGTTCTGTGGGCTCTCTGCCTGATGTTCTGCCCCCTGTTCACATCAACACCCACCGTACCCACCAAGCTAGCTCCCACATCTCGCCCCCCCATCCACACTCCTCTGCCCATTTAGTAGCCCCCCAACCCCACTCCACTTGCTGTTTCTGCCTCCACCTTTGCTTGTCTCCCTCCACCCATCCCAGATCCACAATCCTGACCCCTGCTGTGCTTGGCCTCCCGACGGCCCCCGGGGTGTGTGCTCATGGGAAATGCTGCTGGAGCTGGATTCTGGGGCAGCTCTGGGGCATGATGGTGTTGGACAAAGGAAAAATGGGGTATCAGCTGGGAGAGGTACAGGTGGGAGCTGCCACATGGCCTTTTCCTAGGAAAAGAGGGGCATGGAGCCAAGATAACTGCCAGGCCGTCTCTTCAGTTCCTGGGAGTGCCTGAGGAGCCCTTTTCCCTAGCTACTCCCCACCTCCATTTCCTAGCATAGCCATAGTTCTGCGGCCACACCCACCCCACAAAGGCCTGCAAGGCAGAAGCCCAGGCTGGCATGAGAGGAGCTAGGGGTGCAGCCCGGCTACTGGGGTTCCTCTTCCACTGAGCCTGGTGCAGGGGTGAGAGCAATGGGTTGGCAGTGAGAGGGGACCTGGCTCAGTCTCTCCTCTGCCAGGCCCCTGCTGGGGACCTTGGGTAGACCGTCTCTTTTCTGAGCCTGAGGGTCACATCTGCAGGACAGTCAGCTTGGGCAGTAGAATCCCACACTGGCCAGTCCAAGGCACCACACTCACAGATCACATGGGCAAATACCCATGGAGCCAAGCAAACATGGTAAGGGAGTGAAGCAGCCTGGGGACACGAGGGAGTAGTGGGGACTGTGGCAAATCAGAATGCTGGAGCCTATCTAAGGGGTGGAGGGCTGCTACCCAGCTCCAGCTGACAGTTGCCTTGTAAGGAAATTAGCTTAATGTTATCTTCTGATTTTCCAAGAGAAACTAGACGTTAAGTTCATATCCAATTCCTGGTGTTTAAATGCTGGCAATCTCAAAAAAATTAGAATTCCTTGAGGGGAAAATAAAATATGTCTGCAGGCTGGATGTGGCAAGTGGACTGCTAGTTTCTGAACTTTTTCTTCAGTATAGTGTTTAAGTGCCCAAGTTTGAATCCTAACTCTCACACTTACTTGTATGATCTTTGATGATTTACTTAACCTCTTTGTGCCTGTTTCCTCATCAGTGAAATGGGAATAAAAATAGCATCTGTTTTATTAGGCTATTAGATATGCCTATAAAGCTCTTGTGATAGCACATAACACAATAATACTATTTCTTCTTCTTCTGAGAGTTCTAATTAGATCCTGCTCATGCTCTAGGGCTGTGTTCGTACCCCTGGAACTTCAGGCCAACCAGTTTACCTTTTTGGGACTCTCTGTTTCTGGCTGAAAAAGACCAGCATCTTTTCCAAAGACGTTCTAAAATCTCTGTCCAACTAAGCAATGGTTTTCCAAAATTCTGGGGCTCTTAGACATGGCTCCCTTCCATGGGGGTGATGTGAGAAGGAGGCTCAAGTGTGTGTTTGTCTTTCCTACCTTCCTAGGCCTGAAACTCCACCCCTGCAGATATAGCCTTTGGGGCCAAAGCTTTGTTGCTTCCTGACACCCT
The DNA here is from genome assembly GCF_015220235.1 of Choloepus didactylus. Classification (NCBI taxonomy): domain Eukaryota; kingdom Metazoa; phylum Chordata; class Mammalia; order Pilosa; family Megalonychidae; genus Choloepus; species Choloepus didactylus. Next base: position 68,348,618 of record NC_051321.1, on the reverse strand, counting down.
CCTTCAAACCTGCAGGCACCCCAGAATTGGATCACAAGCTATTATCAGTCATTTGCACCTTACTGGGAAAGAGTTTTAAGCTGGCTTCTCCATTCCATTGCTTTTCATTCCTAGGAACTGTTTCTTTTGTTGCTGCAAGGAATTAAGGACCTCTCTAGCTCCCGTGCATCAAGCACCAACTACAAGCAAGGTGCTTGCAGAGTACTTCATGTAAATTATTACTAATCTTTGCCTCAATTCCGCCAGGTAGATAATTTCATTTCTGTTTAACAGTGAATAGTCTGAGGCCCAGAGTCTAGGGGACTCACAGTTGTCAGACTCCAGTGCAGGCTGGACCAAGTACCCCCAGGCGCTTCCCGCTGACCCGGCAAGGCTTTCAGCTCTGCAGGAGAGTGTGTGTGGGGGGGCATCCTGGCATCCTGGGCTCTAAGAGCAGGAAAACACTGTCTGGAGGAGGAAGTCGCATTTCCTGGGTCAGACAAAGCCCCCGACTGGGGCAATGCAGAGGACACACATCCATTTGGATTCTGTACATATTTCCAAACCCTCCTTTCCTGCTGCCTCCTCCAGCCACAGTAAAGAAAACAATGATGTATGCTAATTGTAGCCCCACCCCCCACCCCCCCATATATCTGCAGAGGGCATTAGAGCTCACGGCTCGTGCTCTAATCTTTTCTCTTGTTCGGCCCTCTCAGCAACCCCATCATGTAGTGAATATTTTTTGTTGCACAGATGAGGAAACTGAGGCCCACACAGCTAGAGAGAGGAACCAGGACTCCTCTCTGGTATTGTTTTCAAAGGCCAGTGTTTTTATGGCTAAATGCTGGGGAACCGGGGTAGGAAAGAGTAGCAGGGGATGGCTTCATTTGCTTGTTGAAAAAAAAAAACCAGAAAATATTTCTAAGAAAATTGGGTCGGGGCAGGTGCATAGATGAAATGAGTGTTCATGTGTTCCCTGTCCCTCGAGCCCCTGTCCGTCTGGTCCCTTATCCCTTGGGTTTTCTGCTTCCTCCCCTCTTGTCCAGGGCGCCTTCTCCACTTGCTATAATCTTATCTGCCAGTCAAAGCCCAAAGACCCTCCCTCCTCAGAAGTTCCTCTCCTCTTAGCACCCCCGGGGCACTGCACCCGCTTGCCCTCTAGCTGGTGGCTTTATTTCCTCAGAATGCAGGCTTAGCCTCCCAGCTAGACCGTGAGCTCCCACGGGGAGGCCACACATTCAGCATCCAGCTGAGCTGGAGCACCTGGCCCAGGCCTTGCACTCACGTTGCACTAATGTCCAGTTAGTACTCCCTGATGAGGAGCTGGGAAGGCACATCCAGCGTCAGGGCCAGGAAGGAGCAAAAAGTGCTGAGGGCCCCCAGAAGAGTGGTGGAAAACAAAGAGTGATGTTCCCAAATGTCCCTTCTGCATCCCGTCCTGCTTCCACCAGATGTGCTAGGCAGGGGGGCAGGCAATGCTGGGGGCCAGTCCCAGGCAGAGCAGCGTGCTTGGGGTGGCGGTGGTGGGTGCACCCAGAGCCCTCGCGTGGCAGTCCCTGGGCTGGGTCCAGCCAGGCCTGCCACCTGCCTTGAGTCTCTACCCGCTGTTGAGCTTCCCCGTCCCACCCAGCTGGGACCTCCCCTACAGCCTGGGGTGGAGTCTGGGCAGGGTTCTCATGGAGAGGGAGAAGCTGAGGCTCTGGGCGGTCAGCTGACTTGCTCAGCGCCTGCAGCTGGGGAGTGGCTGGAGGGAGGCCTGGAACCCACATGGCTGGAGCCCTGGACAAGGTCCTCTCTGGCTCTGGGGGACACTGAGAGTGGCGCTGGTCCGGGTGATGACAGAGCTCTCATCTCTCTGAACAGGTCTGGTGGCAGCCTTCAAGGTCGCCACGCCCTACTCCCTATATGTGTGTCCCGAGGGGCAGGACGTCACCCTCACCTGCAGGCTCTTGGGCCCGGTGGCCAAAGGGCACGACGTGACCTTCTACAAGACGTGGTACCGCAGCTCGTGGGGCGAGGTGCAGACCTGCTCGGAGCGCCGGCCCATCCGCAACCTCACCTTCCAGGACCTGCACCTGCACCACGGAGGCCACCAGGCCGCCAACACCAGCCAGGACCTGGCCCACCGCCACGGGCTCGAGTCCACCTCCGACCACCACGGCAACTTCTCCATCACTGTGCGCAACCTGACGCTGCTCGACGGCGGCCTCTACTGCTGCCTGGTGGTGGAGATCAGGCACCACCACTCGGAGCAGAGGGTCCACGGCGCCGTGGAGCTGCAGGTGCAGCAAGGTGAGGGCCGGTGGGCTGGGTGTGTGCACAGGGTATCTGGGAGTGTGTGACGTGACTGCGGGGATGGCACGCAGACCCGTGAGAGAGGGTAAGCATGGGACAACTGTGTGGCTGTAACGTCGTGACCCCAGGAGAGTGTGCTCGTATGACCTTGCGACTGGGGGTGTGTGATGCCGTGTATGCAACAGTGTGACACCAGGGCAGCATGTGAGGTGCTGGAGGATGTGTGATGCTGTCTGTGGCCGCAGTGTGTGGAGCTGTGCAGAAGTTTCTGTGGTTAATGGGGTGTGACGGAGAGGGCGGGCAGACGTGGCTCTGTTGTGACAATAGGACTTTAAAGTGAGAGAATGTATGCACTTGGGCTGGGAGTGTTAGTGCTGATGACCACACCACAGCATGGCGATTGTGTACAACAGTGCGATGGATGTGTGACCTGGGTGCGGGTCGCCCCCGTGCTTGCTGGGGAGTATTCTTGTGAGTGCATCTCTTTAGGGAGAGCACAAAGGCTGGTGGACTGCCTAGAGGTGTGGGTACTGGCAGGTATCCATGCAGCCTGGGGATGGTATGAGAACAGGCAGGGCATGCCTGGGTGTGCAGTGAGAGTGTGCCTGTTTGTGTGTGTGTGTCTGTACGGTTTGGGGTGTGTGTGTGTGTGCGTGCGTGTTGCAGGTTCCAGCTGGGCCAAGTGGTGCTGACATGAGTGCCTGTCATGAGAGGGGCTTGCTGGCCTGGACAAGCATCCCTGGCCTCCTGGGCCTGTCACCTCCTTAGTGACCCTTCTCTTTGCTCCCACAGGCAAAGAAGCGCCTTCCAAATGCATCGCATACCCAGCCTCCCCCCAGGAGAGTGAAAGTAAGGGAATGCCTTCTTGCTTCTTCTTGATTGTCTGTTCTTTTCTGTCCTCATCCTGGACTCAGACCCCTTTGTGAACTCTGACCTCATCATCCCAAGCCCACTGTGTTCCCCCCACATTAGCCCTCTGCTGCTGACAACCCCTTTCGTTTCCTCCTTCACTTGATCTATGTGCCACAGCCCCAGAAACCCCCACCCCTTCCAAGCCCTCAGACTGTGGGAGTGCGCTCCAGGTAGAAATCTTTGGTCAGGGGAAGTGTCACAGGGGCTGAGTCTGTTTTCAGTGAGCTCCCTCCCTGCCAACCAGCCCTCTGCAAAATGGGAAGGTTGGAGAGTTGTGGGGGGCACCTCTTGGCTTAGGGTCTATGGAGGCTCAGAAAGGGGAATAGAATGAACTTTCCTGGAGCTCCTGCTATGTGCCAGGCACTGTGCTGAGTCCTTTGAAGTGTTATTATCTCAGTGAATTCTTACGAGAACCCTCTGAAGTTGGCATCATTATCGTCACGTTGCATATGTGGAAACTGAGGCCCAGCGAGATGCCGCAACTTGACCACATTCACACAGCCAGCCAGGAGAAGCACAGCTGAGATTTGGCTTCAGGCCTGCTTAGCCCTGCTCACTTCACCTTCCTCCCAGCCCAGGGGAGGAGACCGGACGCACAGTGGTGTTTGCCCGGAGAGACCCCTTATGTGGGGAGGCACTGCTTTAAGGGGTCCTCGGGGACTCAGAGATCAGGCGAGGATGCCCGGCAGTGTGGAGACAGCTGGCGAGAGGCAGACATCTCTCCTGAGCAGAGAGAAGCTTGGCCTTCATACTTTCTACCCACCCAGTATTGGGCGTCCACTGTGGATCAAGCTCTGCGCAGGCTCTGGGGATTTGAAAATCCAAACTGTGTCCCTGCCCTGCAGGAGGATCTGCACAGAGACCTAAGCAAGGAATGGGGAACAGCTACACTGCAGCCCCCAGGCAAGCCCCAACTCAAAGCCCCTGGTGACTTGTTACACAACCTACTCCTTTTTTTTTTTTTCCTAACCAACAAACAGACCAGCCAGGAGCAAAATTAGAACACACGTTTTTGTCTGAGCCAGATTCACATGGAACTAAGACACGCTTTTGTTCAGCCCCTCTCCCTACACACCCCAGAGCTCGTGGGTCACCCCGGCACCCAGCGGCCACTGTCCTCATTTCCTCCACGGGCAGCTCCCTGGTAAGGGCAGGGCGGCCTCCGAGCGGGCCCCTTCCTTCCCGCACAGCAGGCGCTGAGATCTGGCGCAAGCACGCAGGGACAGGTTGACTCACACCTGTGGGACACACTGGGGTCACTTCCCCTGGCTCCTTCCACTCTGAACAATCCCCTCAGTGCCACTCCTTCCTCCATAAGCTGCGGCTGCAGGGCCCTTAGAGACAGCCCCCCTCGGCCACCGCCCCTATTTCACAGATGGGGAAACTGAGGCTCAGGCAGGTGAGGTGAGGCTAAGAGGAGATTCCAGGGTGCCTGATTCCATTTGCAAACCCTGCTGGAGTGCCGGGCTGTCTTCCTGGCTATTAACACCAACGTTCTGAAAATCAGTTGGATGACTGAAGTTTTGGGGACAGAGATGAGAAGTGATAGAGGGGATGATGCTAGAGAAATCAGGCACAAAATGGAAAGGGAGCAGAGATTTGGTTAATCTGTTCTTGATTTAGAATTCTAGAGAAGCAGCTGCTGGAATTAAGGAAAAAGAAGTCACCGGGGAAATCCCGAGAATCGGGATAAGAGCCCCAGAGTGAGGCAAGAGAGGGTCAGGTTTCCTCTGCTGGCTTTTGACATTTTTATTCCTCTCCAATTCACGGGGATGCGAACCCTCACTCCACCCACCACGAATCAGCTGCTGGAGGGCCAAAGGGACTTGTTTCTTCTGTCCCAGCTGTTGAGGGCAGGGGGATGGCTTTGATGACCTCTGGAGTCCCCTTCCAAGCTCTTGGTTCTGGGAGCCCGAGTCTGGGCACTACAGCTGTGTTAGAGCCTCAGCATGAGATGAGTGTGGTCCCAGGTGAGAAGAAACCCAGGCTGGGTGGGGGTCTGTTTGGACAGCACTTCCACCCTCTGGGTACCGTTTTCCCACTGAGAAATGGGAACGAGTGTGTCCCTTTCCTTCTAACAGGAATGCAATCAATGTTCTCTAAACTCAGATGCCCCCGTGCCTGGGCATTAGCAAGGATGCAGTAGGGAAGGGTGGAGACTGCGGCGAGCACACTGCAACCAGTCTGTGAAGGCAACTCTAGCTGCTGCCAGTCAGAGTGGGCGCTGCCCAGGGGTACTGGAGCCACAGAGTTCTCAAGCAGAGTCAGAAACTCTGAACTCTTTTAATTTTAAAAAACAAATTAAGTACTTTGTAGGACACGTTTGCAACCAGAGTCCATTTTAGTGAAAGGCAGGGTGGACAAAGTGGTTAAGAGCACAGACCCTGAAATCAGCTAAGTTGCTTAACCTCCCTGTGCCTTAGTTTTCTCATCTGTAAAATGGAGATGGCAATTATAATAGTGCCTACTTTCGAGGACTGTTATGAAGCAGAAATGGGGTACTAAATGTTAAGTGCTCAGAACCATGCCTGGCAGAATGCTGTGTGTAATTACATCAAGATGCAGGAGCCAGGCCCTGCTTTCCAAATTAGCTCATCCCCCTGTGCCAAGGAGGACGGCAAGTAGATGGCAGCAGACGGCGGGCACTTGTTCTTTAATGGCTAGGAAACACTTGCCTGGTGACCCACGTTACTGTGCTTAGTGGGCCCCAGGGCCGGCTGCTGGGGGTCCTCTCCACTTCCATTCCCTTGGACAAGCCCCCAAGCCCTGTCGCTCTGACACCGGCACCCCTTTGGGACCTATTCCGTGAATGGAGCTTCTAGTCAGGAAGTTCTTTGCGTTTTTCCTTCTCTACTTTTAGCCTAAATCCAAGTCTCCGAAGGCCACCCTTGGGAAGTGGGAGAATCGCTGGTCTATGAAATAATAAGAGTACAAGTGTGCCTTAGGGAGGGGGAGGGACAGGAGGGGAGCTGCTGAGGGGCTGTGGTTTTGCACTGAGCTCGGGGAGGGGGCCAGGCAGCCCATCCCTCCGTGCACACCCTCTGCCCCCAAACCCAGCAGGATGTGCGGTCTGCTTTCATCTAGCTCCTCCCTGGGGAACCAGGCAGCCAGCCCTCCGCAGCCAGACTCCCTCCTCCACAAATACTCACGGGGAACCTGCAGGCCGGGACAAGGGCCCACTTTGCAGAGAGATGGGCCCTCCTGTCTCACCCCGATGTGTACAGGCTGGCCTGCTCCTCAGTGCTGGCCTGGACACTGCCTCTGCTGGTGCCTGATCACCTTCCCAGGATGAGCTTGGCTCTGATGGCCATCAAGCTCTCCCCCTCCCCGGTGGTGGGAGCCAAGGCACTGGCCACACTTGGGGGAGGGGCAGGAACTGCTGGGAGCTGGACTTGCAGAGGAGCCCATGGCTTCAGAGGACATTTGGGCTCATAAGAGGTGTCCCCAAACCTGCGCTCCTGCCCCAGCCTCAAGTCTCAGCTCAGGTTGTAAGGAAAACCCAGGCTCTAAGTGAAACCAAGCCCTGCTCCCCTAAAGTGGCTGCAGAGAGGATGAGAGTCAGGCCAAGCCCCCCAAAGCAGACAGGGAGCCAGAATCCGTGAGCACCTGATGAACATCAAAGAATGTTGCTTAGTAACAGCCAGAGGACACTTGCTTTGATGATAAGAAGACATCGCTTTGCACCTGGCTTCTCAGATATTGCCCACAGAAAGGTCCTTAGATGGGATTTAGAAATACGAAGTGTGTGAATTATAGAATGTTTTTACTTTCAATATTCCACGTCAAAATGCAGCCTTGCTGAGATCTGTGGGGAACCTGCTTTCATGTGGGGACCAACTTGCTTTGTAATCAGCACAGCAACTCTGCTTGCACCAGCGGGTACTTCTACAGTGCCCGAAAAACAGTTTGTTCTGTTTTGCGGTATGAACACACCCCCCTGAAAGCTTGTTTACACCACCACGTTGTTTAGCAACACAGTAAAAGAAAAACAGCCTTTATTCCCCCCATGAATAGTGCAAAGGCAACTATGGTTTGGACCACATCCCTTCCGACTCCCAAAGCTCTCCGAGAAGTGGATGCCATGACAAAGGCTCCCAGCCCATCTTTTGGCAGAGGGAGGGGCTGAAATTGGGAAGGAAATGTGTGCACGCTGGTTGTGGTTGCGAGGTCTTGTCTGTTCCCAGCTAAACTCCTGGAGTCAGCAGATGGACTGAAATAAATCAAGCTTCCCCATGCTGGAGGGGATGGGGGTGGGAGAAGTGAAGCAGTACAACCTTTTCGGAGGGCGATTTAGTAATAGCCTAAGAGAAAATGCACATAATCTTTGGCTGAGTACTTTTGCTGCTAGGAATTTAGGTACAGAGGTATTTGCTCAAGTGAGCCAGGATGCACGCACAAAGTGCTCATCGCTAAATCGTTAGTTACGTTTGGAAATGAAAGTAACCTAGATGTCCACCGACAGGGGACTGTTCAAGTAAATTTTGAGTTAGCAGTGTGATGAGGCCCTGTGAGGGCTGAACGGAACAAGGGGGCTCTCTCTGCTGTTCTGGAGAGATGGCCAAGCTATGCCGAGTGGAAAATGTACTTGTTATATGACCCTATATAAGCTGAATATGCCTGGAGCGCATCTAGAGAGAAACAGAAGACACCCATAAAGGCGATTACCTCTTGGGAGGGAGACTGGGTAGAGGGTAGCGGAGGAGACTTTTGAAAAAAGTTTTCTAACTGGAACATATTTTTGTCATTCAAAAAGTTTAAAATGAAAAAATGTCACACATGGGTCCCACATTTTGATTTTTCTCCCTTGACCTATGGGCATGAGAGCAAGAGGTGGGGTTTCCAGACACTGCTCGGGAGCTGAGGGGTCTCCCAGGGTGGTTCGGGGCTCCTTTTGACCTTGAACTAACTCTACAGTACTGGGTCTGTGAAGGACCTGCTCCCCTCTCAGGGAACAGCCTGTGGTCCCGGGGGTTGAGCTGCCCTCTGTGGGGTGGGATGAAATCTCAGTTCTTTCTTTTCCCTAGAGCCACTAGTGCTGGAGGCACCGGGCCTCGTTTCTGGGTGCTCTCCTCCACCTCGAGAGGAGGCATGGGGCTCTCTTTGAAACGGGGATGCCCAGACCTTCCATGCATCTCGGCCAGAGGAGCTGGCGCTCGTGCAGGCTGCTGAGGGCCTGGCTGGGGGCCCTGGGAAAAGTGGGTCCCTGCTGCTGCATGGCCTTCCCTCTGTGGGCTCAGTTTCCCCTCTGGAGTGGGAACGGGTTCACCTCGGCTGCCTCTCTGCCCTTTCAGGCATCACGGCCGCGGCCCTGGCTACGGGCGCCTGCATCGTGGGCATCCTCTGCCTGCCCCTCATCCTGCTCCTGGTCTACAAGCAGAGGCAAGCAGCCTCCAACCGCCGTGAGTACTCCTGCCCCACCTGGGGCGGGCGGGGGGCCCGAGGGACCTGCTCTGGCCCCCAGCTCAGCCCCCGAGTATTAGCCAAGGCAAAAGGCAGCCTTAGTTCCTCTCTGTCCTAGGTCCTAGAGACGTGAGCTGCTACAGCCCCTGCAAGGAGCCAGGCTCAGGAGGGGAGGGAGAAGGGGACCCGGGCCTGAACTCCCACCAGCCCCTGTGGCTCCCAGGCAGCTATGGCTTGGCACTCGACAGATATCTGTTGAGTCAATGAAAAGTCATCTGGAGTGGTTCAAAATGATTTGCAAAAATGCTGTCTCTCTGAGATCCTTTGGGGACCTGCTTTAATGGGCTTGTTTTGTAATTAGCATAGCAATCATTGGGACAAAAGTGACCTTTGGAGTAGCAGAGCTGGGAGGTTCTTTTCTTTTACGGACAAGAAGCCTAAGATCAGCAGGGTTAAAACAACTAATCAAATGTTACATAACTTAATAAGTGGCAGAGCCGGGACTCAAACTCAGAGCTTTCGACTCACGCTCTTCCAAGGGAACGCAATGCCACCATAAAGTAAAAACTCTCAGCACCATCATTGTGGCCAACAGCCCCGGACAGATGGGACTATGCCAGGCTTGTTACACACATTCTCTCACTTATTCCTAATCACCACTCCAAGAGTTTGGTACACTGTTGTCCTCATTTTACAGATGAGCAAACTGAGGCACAGAAAGGTTAAGTCATTTGCCTAAGGACCTGCACAGCATGTGGTGGAGCCAGGCTCCGAGTCCCAGCCACAAACACTGTCCACCCTCCTCGGCAGGCGACAGTGCCCCTTGCCCTGCCCTTGCCCCTGCCCGTGCTCTAGGACAGGAGTCCTTGCCCTTGGCCTTGCAGCCCCACCCCGACCTCTTTCCCTCAGCCTGGCCGCAGGTTATGAGGGAGGACGGCTCTGTCACCTGTCACACCTGGTTTCCCTTTCAACCCATTCTTTGGCTGCCCTGTAACAACCTGACATCCATCCCTCTCCCGGGGCCTGGATGGGAGCCCCTGGGCACTCAGGGGCCGTGGCTACCTCACCCTTACTCTCAGGATGTTCATATTCCTCTTATAAACCCCACCACAGCCCACCTGCAGGAATAGCCCAGGTAAGGGGGCCGGGCTCAAGGACGGGGGAGACTGCTCCAGAGTCACCCTCAGCTCCTGCTTATCCCTTATCCCTGCAACATTTCTACAGAGGTGGGGAAAATGGGCAGGGACACGGCGCTCAGCAGGCTTGTCGTCTTCCAGATAAACAGGTGCTCGCTGTCCCCCTTACACCAGACCACGTGTTGCCTGTGTCCTGTGATCTGAACAGGGACCAGGGACCAGGAAAGAAACAAACGCCAGGGCGGAGGCTGGTGTGTGTGCACGTAGCGGGGCTGGGGGGTGCTCCAGCCTTTGTGCCTCGCAGCCCTTCCCATGGGTACCCAGTGGCCTGTCAGGGGTTGGGGACAGATGGAGGCACAAGGGCATTGATGCTTCTCCTTGAAGAAGGCTGCCAGTGGCCGAGGAAGGATGACCAGAGTGGGCCGGTCCCGGGCGATGTGTCCCTCAGCTCCTGCCTCCTCCACACACTGAGACACCTTGCGTCGAAGTGCTGGCCTGGGGTCTCCTAGAGGAAGGGTCCTTTTTGGTCCCAGGAAGGACAGGGGTCCGAGAGGCTGATGAACCAGCCCTAAAGGGAGCTAGTGGGAACAGAGGCCAGCTGGGAGGGCCGGGACCCTCTGAAACCCTAAACAAACCCGGTTCCTATGGTGGGCAGCCACATAAGAGCACTGCACCCCCAGAGGTAACGTTTGCAGTAACCGAAAGTGGTCAATACTTCATCTCCTAATACAAAGATTTCTGAGGCCAAAAAGAAAAGAAGAGGAAGGGCTATGAGCCCCCAGGAAGGCAGTGTGCTGGGGAGACTAGCGGACAGGGGTGGGGTGGGTGGGGGTGGGGCCTCTCCAGTTTCAGACTGAGGCTCAGTCTCCACAGCTCTAAAATGGGACCAATAGTCCTCACCCCAAAAGGTGGTAGAGAGGTTGGCGCCTGCGTGAGGCCTGAGGGCAGGGACCAGGACTCTCAGACCGCAGAGGCTGTGGGTGCCTTTGTGCAACTTCCCCGTTTGTCCTTTCGTTGCGCCCCTCCTCCACCATCCGTTTCCCCGTGGCAATCAGCACGCAGTAAAGCCCCTCAGAATGAGAAGGATCTGTGGGAGTACACGGGGAGTTGCAAGAAAGACGGAAGTTGGGGCCATCGTATCCTAGTTAGTGGCCAGTTTCGGGGGCGGGGAACCCAAGAGTTGGGCAAGGGTGCAGCATCTTGGCTGAGGAGCAGAAGGTGGGTGGAACGGCTGAGAAGTGATGGGGTGCCCAGAACCCCTAAGGTTCTCCTTGAGAGATGTCACCTCCGGTCCTTCTAAAGCCACTCTATTAGGCAAGGTGGAGGATGGGACAAAGAAAACCAGAAACCCCTTAATTAGGAACTGACCTTGCAACACTCCCACACAGTAAATCATGGCTAGAGACCAGAACGTGGCAAATGTCCAAACAGGAAACAGCAATTAGCAAATTCAGAAGCCAGGCCTTTGGTTTATACTTAAATCCCAGAGGTCGAATTCTACCTAAGTCAAGCCATAGGAGAAAGCTTTGGCTGCCACTGTTTTCCTGGCAACAAATGTCCTACACGCTTGCAAGATGCAGGCTGAGTTTCATTTATCAACGGTCAAAATCGGCCACTCACCGTGGCCCTGGCCTGTTGGATAAACACGCAGACACCGCTTGGGCCTCCTGCGTGAGCGGAAGTAGAACTCAGGGCTGAGCATGGCCCTGCCTGGGCTCACTCTGATTCCCCAAGGGCCATCTGTCCACAGGGACAGGAATGCTATCTGGGGCAGCATTCCCTTCGGTGATTGATTCTGTCTGTCTGTCTTTAGGAGCCCAGGAGCTGGTGCGGATGGACAGGTAAGACCATGGGGACTGCCGCATGGAAACTACCCACAACTGTCCCCACCCTGACACCCTCTTCTTACTTCTCCTGGACCTCTGGCTGTGACTGGAGTTAATGAGGAAGGGGGGGTTAACTTTTGGCCAGGACAGACCTCATAACTAGTAGTGCCGAGACGAGGGGCCTCAGAACACAGACACTGCTGATCTGGCTTCCCACCCAGTGCCCTGTCCCAGCTGCCAGGGAGGAGCTATTTCTGTGCAGAAGGGCCCTGTTTACCCACCCACCACAGCTGGGGAGAAGAGCACCTGCCTTCTGCCACCGAGGCCCAGACATCTGGCTGGGCTGGTGTTCTCCCTGTCCCCCCAACCCCAGCAGGCTGCGCTCGGACGCTGCTCAGATGGGTCATGCACCCACCTTCAGGCCTCAAGGGTCAGCCCCGGCCAGATGGGGATAAGGAGGAAGCAGCTGGCTGGGGTGGACACTGAAACAGCTTACAAAGGGGGCCAAAGCCACACCTGGGTCGGGGTTCTCCCAGCAGGGCACACCGAGAAGAAAATGGCCCAGGACAGGGGATGCATGAGTTCCCGTGCTCTGGGCACGGAGCTCCTGCAACACCGGGTCCCCCTGGGTGTTGGCAAGGGATGATTTTCAGGACAGGTCAGAGAAAAACTGGAAACTTGGAGTTGGAGGGGTCTTCAGAGGTTGTCCCACTCACTCCCAACAGGGAAGAGAAGAGCCCCTCCCGTCAGCTCAAGAAGAGCTTTGGGATGTCCAACCCTTATGCTGTTAACTCTGCTGATCATGGGGAAACTTGTCCCCAGACTCCTGAGGCTGGTGACCCGGGGCTTCCTGAACTGGGCTCAGGGCTGATGGTCAGTTCACATGGTTGCCATGGGGCAGAGCTGGGGTCAATTTTTATGGTTGCCCTGACGTCTTCCTTTCAGGGCAGCAGGGAGAGCACAGCTGGCCTTTTCTCCCTGGGCCTAGAGCCTCCCTTCCCGCCAGGAGTGGCTGCTGAGGCAGGAGAGGGGGTGGGGAGGGTGGGGGTGGCAGGGAGGGCAGAGGCCATGCCCTAGGAGCACAGATGACCTTCAATTCTGATTCTTGGCAGCAATACTCAAGGAATTGAAAACCCTGGCTTTGAGACCTCTACACCCTCTCAGGGGGTGCCGGAGGCCAAGCCCAGGCCCCCATTGTCCTACATGGCACAGCGGCTACCCTCTGAGTCTGGACGGCACCTGCTCTCCGAGCCTGGCACACCCCTGTCTCCTCCAGGCCCTGGGGACGTCTTCTTCCCATCCCTGGGTGAGTGCTTCCCTCCTCCCACCCCACCCCCAGCACCTGATCTCAGCTCCCCATGGCCTGGGTCCATCCTCCCAGGCCAGCTGCCTATGGTGCGTCCCTCACTCCCCACCCTCCCCGGGGAGACCCAGAGCCTCAAGGTGTGGGTTGGGGAAGTGACAGAGGAGCTCCCCATTTATTCTGCTTCTCCTTTCTTTTGCAGAACCAGTCCCTGACTCCCCAAGCTTTGAAACGGTCTAGACCAGCTGGGGGCTGCTGGGCAGCTGTGGCTGGGCCTGGGGCAGGGAGCACTTGAGTAAGTGCTGGCCCTCTGAGTGGCCTCTTTGGCCTTGGTCATACTTTTCTCCCTAGTGCTCTGAGCTCAGACTCCTGATGCCCAGACCCTCAACCCCTCTGGATGCTACATGGGGGAAAGGAGAAGATGCTGGATCACTTAGCCCTCATCCCTAGGATACTGGGGTGCTGGAATCCCACCCCAAAGACCTCAAATTCACCAGCTACAGGTGCCAAATGACCAGCATCCTAAGAAGAAGCCAGGACTTCCAGCTTTGCAGCAACCTTTCTTCCCCAGATATGAGCCCTGGGAGCTGGAAGCACAGATGGGATAAGATGGGAACTGGCAGACCCTCCACTATCACCTCTCCCAGGCTGAGACACAGGACAAGATGTGGAGCAGGTCCTCCCCACTGGTCAACCTGGTCCCCCATCTCTCCCCAGGCTGCTCGTCTGTAAGACTCACTCTCCACACCCGGGTACCCTGGGGCTGGGCCTACCTGCCCACTGGCCATTGGAGCCTGCCCCAGCTGCCTCCTACCAACCACCTCTCTGAGGAGCTATCAGCAGGTTAAACAAATCTGGGGCTCCTGCTGCCTGCATTCTGGTTCCCAGAGTTCAGTGACCAGAGACCCCAACACGGGAAGCACGTGGGCACTGCGGTCACTGTGAGCCAACTGGCATCTTGGGCAATCACAGGCCAGGCCAGAGGTTGCACCACCCACTGCAGATTGGGGTGAGTGGGAGGGCTCACCCCCTGTCACTCCAACTCCCAAGCCCACAAGTCAGCGTGGTCAACAGAAAGATCGACCACATAAGGTCTTGGCCAAACTGGGACACTTTGGAATATAAAAAGGGGTAATTAAAGACAACACAGGGCAAGCATTGCAAATGGGACACGCAGTGACCCTAGCAATGGATTGCAAGAGCTGGGTTCAAATCTCTACTCCGCTGTCGAAGTGCCTGAGACCTGGGGAAACTGCCTTGCACCCCCTTCTTCCCGCCCCCCAGCCTTCAGTCTTCCCTCCCATACGGTCTGTGCCAAGAGTTCACCTCCCACTGGTCAGGTGGGAGGAGGAGGGTGCGCTTCATACATAGAAGGGTTTGCTCTCCCTGCGGACCCTGCTCCCATCCCCTGCTTTGGGGCATGGTGTGAATTTGTTTTTATACGTTTATACAAGGAGAGTCCTTTGTGGAATTGTGATTAAAGGATTTTAAAGGCATGGGCAAGGAGTGGGGGTGTCTCTGTACACTCTGGGGTGGACAGAGGGAAGGCGGTGCCCAGGAGTGGGGAGGGCGAGTCTGAGTTGGGCAAATCCCCCTCCAGCAGGCCAGGAGGCGAGGACTGCTATGGGGGTAACTTCTCTCTGGGCATCCGACTCCCAGCAGCCTACACTGGCTCTGCTGGGTTGAACCTGCATGCGAGGACTTCCAGCCTGAGCAAAGTCCTGGCAGGCAGGGAGAGGCTCCCCCTAGTTGCCTCTGGGAAAAGTGGGAGCAGCGCTAGGTTCTGGCAGCAGTCAGCCGGCCTGGCCTGCAGCTGGAGCCAGGGGGAACGACCTGGACATGTGGCCTTGCTTCCAAGCCCACTGTTGGCCCAACGGCATGGGCCGATCTGAGCTTTCCTGTTATGCCTGGGGAGGGGGAGGGGGCACACTGATTGTGGGGCCAGGGACCAAAGTCCTGGCTCCTCCTTGTCCCTGGGAGTCCCCTCTTCTATTCCATCTGCCCCCATGATGCTCAGTGCCACAAGCCACAGAAAGAGGGTGCTGTTCTCCCAGCCCTTAGGGCAGGGGTGGGGAGGATGCCACCTGCTCCTTGGCAGGGCAGGGCTGTCCCTAAAGGCAAAGGACAAGCCAACAGAGCAGATGCCCCATCCCCCAACTCAGATAAAGTTCTCCCTGCCCCTCCGGGGAGGCTGCCCGGACCCTAGCCTTCAGCTCCTGACTTCGAGGCAGGGACGACTTCTAAGAATTTGGCTGCCAGCTCCCAGGCCTAGCCGCTGCTGCTCTGTGGAGGGAGGAGGCCCTGAGAAGCTACCACACTTCCTCCCAAGCTTCCTCCTGCATGGCTTTGCTCTGTGTGCTTCTTTAGACCCTTACAAGTGAATGCATCTTAACTTGGTGGTTTCCTGTTTTCAGTGAAATTCGCTCTGAGTTCCAGGCTCCATCTTCGCCCATCCCCACTCTCCCTGCCCTCCGTGGCCAGCTGGGCACCCTTCCTGCCAGGCAGAACAGGGCAGTGTGGGGCGGAGGGTGGCGCTGGGGCAGCCCTCTGTGCTCTCCCCAGGGACAGGGGCACCTGCAGAGACGCCAGCCCTGGCGGCTCCCTCCGGGTCCTGGCTCAGCACCTGTGGGCCGGGGGGCTGGAGTGGTGTGGGGGGACATGGGAATATAGTGCTGCCAAAGAGGCCGGGGAGGAGCAGGAAGTGGGGGGAGGGGTGGATTTGATGAAGTTTGCGGCTGAGCAGGGGCTGGGGGCTGGGGCATGAGTGTGGGAGGCTCATGGAGTACTGGATTCCTGCTACTGTCCAAGGCCCTGGGAGGGAAATCTGTGCTTTTAGGGTCTAATTCATCGTTAGGGGAGAAGTCGGGAATTAGGGACTACATTACCCAGCTGCCGACATCCATGCTCAGTGAAGACCCTCACCTGTATTCCCTCCACAGGAGAGACTGAGGGACTGGAGTTTCAGGCACCATTAGGAGGGGCTTGAGGACATGGCAGGGACTGTGTGGCACTCCCTGAAAACATGCCACGGAGGTACCAGTAGCCGAGCTGCTGAGTCAGGCTGTTCCTGTCTGGGGGAAGCGGTGGTGATGGGTGCAGGGGTGGGCATGCAGGAGCCCAAGGGCCTGCTTCTCAAAAGGCCAGCCCTGGGGCTTCCCTCACTCCTGCCTGGCTAGAGCTCCCCTATCCATGCAGCAGCTCAGGGTGTGGAGTGGGGGGTGGGGTTTAGAGGGGCCAGCGGCATCCCCTTCTTCAGGGAGTGCTCTGTGATGGGGGACTTGGGAGGACACGGTAGGGCTGGGGGCTGCAGAGATCTTGCCTCCCTCCCTCCACTTGGGCACTATAGCCCTGCCCCATGGAAGAGGCCTTCCTGGGTGTCAGCTAGAGCACTCAGGCCTGGCCTGACTGCTAGGGGCTAGGGTATGATTTGCTCAGGGAACCACAATGGGCAGAAAGAGGACTGGGGTTGCCAGCCAGGATGCTGGGTGCAAAGGCCTCTTGAGAATTAGACACTCACAGTCCAGCTGAGCATCTGCCCTAGCCCACAGTGAGCACTGACTGGCACATTCACCAGACACTCACTCTTCTTTCATGCATGGATAACTTGTGTCCCTATTTGGCAAGTTCTAGGAGGGCTGGGTCCAATATCTGCCTGGCCTGTGGACCTGGTTGCAGAGCTGGTAACTGGCACATAGACACATCTCTTGGTGAAGGGCTAAGCCAGGATGCCTGGGTTCTGTTCTCTGGACCACTCACAATTGTCAGGGCCACCTGTGACTCTCCACCAGCTCTAGTTCCTAGCAGCTTCATCTGGGCCTGGTGGCATCTTCTCAACAGCAACAATACCCTGAGCTTGTTGCAAGGCCAGTGGGGCAGAGGTATCATTTTGTTTAGTATCTCTGATCTATTGGTATGGCTTCCTGGAATATATACTGAGAGGAATTTTGAAGTATCAATATGGCTCGGTGAGAAAGTGCTGAGATTGGCTAGCAATGTCTGCCTTGGGCACAGAAGACAGAAGTGACAGTCTGTGTGCCACATCTTTTCTGTTAAAATACTCTGAGCGTTCCAAAATATTTTCATGTGTTATTACTTGTTTGATCCCATCCAGCTGGCCCTGGAAGGTTTTACTGCCCCCATTCAATGCATGAGGAAACTGAGATCCCAAAAGGTTTCTGTCTTGTCATGCAGGTGAGTGGTGCAGCTGGAGTGGAAATCTAGGCAGGCCTCCTGCTTCCCAGGCCAGTGCTGAATTGAATGGCTTTGTAGGCCAGGCCTGCCTTGGCCTTCACCCTGGACATTCCAAGGCCTGCAAGCCATGGGTCCACCCAACTCCACACCGGAAATGCTCTATCTGTGCCCTGACTGCCCTGTTACTGGGCCTTCCAATAGATCCAGAAGACCCTGTTGCTAATGTGGTGGGCTCCTTCCATATCAGCTCTTGTCACCTCCTTTCTGCTGGCAACCCTGAAGCCACAGGGCTCCCAGTGGACACAGTGGCCCATGCACCCCTCTTTCTTACAGCAGGGGAGGCTCTCAGGGACCAGAAGAGGACGGAGAAGGGAGAAGCTTTCAGTCGACCTCTGGGCATAGCCCTGGGGTCCTTGGAACAACTGAGCCAGTTATATTTGCAGCATTTGAGCAGCTGCAGAACATCCCTCAAGAGGCAGAGCTAAAGGAAGGTTCTGGATTTATTCATACTGAGTCAGAGAAGGTCTACTTGTGGTGCAGCACAGGGAAGGGGTCAGGCTGGGGTCTCCAGAGCCTGAGCCAAGAGGAGCAAGCTTCCCAAACAGCAGTGGGGTCCAAGTTTAATAAACAGAAGAGCCCTCTGCCCTAAAGACATGAGGTGAGTTGCCAAGATCAGTGTCCCCAGCTTACAGACTATCATGTGACTACTACTGGGGACTCTGGGGTGACAGGAGATGTTCTGTCCTCCTGCCTGAACAGGTGACTTCAGCAGGTCCCAGCAGCCTGAGAAGTCAGGGCTTGTCATCTGGGGTTGCAGAGCCTGCTGCTGGCTGTGATTCACGTGGCAGGGAGGCTGCCGCCTCTCCCTTCCCACCCCCTGCCATAGTGCTTCTGAGGCTGGGGCCCAGCCCTGACCTCCCAGTTGCCTTCCGTCCTTTCTCTCTGGACCCGGCCCTTCCTCTTGCAGGGGCCTCCTTGGCAGCCACTTAGACCCCTCCCTCAAGCCTGGCCTCCCTGCCTGTGGCTGGAGCGCACCAGGGGCTGAGGCTGCACAATGACTTCGCCTGGCTGGGTGGCACAGCACTGTGAGATGGGCCGGGGCTGGCCTGGATCTTGCAGAACAGCTATTCTGAGCCCTGGGTGAGGCAGGGCTGCCAGTTGGGTGGAGCCACCTTGGTTGTTTATAGGAATGTCCGTGTCTCGGGAAGTGGGGGAGGTGGGCCTAGCAAGAAAAGGAGAGCTGTGGGGATCTGGGATTTAGGATTTCTCCTGGATTTTGGGAGGCTCTCGGGAGATGAATCCCAGGCTCCCTGCTTAAAGATCCTCCTCCTTTAAGATATGATGTAAATGATGCCTCTTCCAGAAAACTGTCCCTGGCTCTGTGTCCCTGGTGCTCTTTCTGACTTCCTAGCCTCTAGCACAGGGCCCAGCATATAGTCAGTGCCAAATGAATGAATAACTGAATGAATGAATGAATGAATGAACAAACGAATATGGCCTAGTGCTAGGTTCTTAAATTATCCTCCTGCTGTCATTGCAGTTCTTCACTGAGGTGTCCCCTGAAAAAATCAAATAACGGAGATCTTTTTCCCAAGTTAAAGAAGCCAAAAAATAAAATTGAAACAGGGACAGATTCTTATCACCTTAAAATTTTTCTCCAGTTGGGGCCTGTTGTTGTTTGTCTGTGGACAGTCTGGAGAAAGTGGGGTCTGATTCAGCCAGAAGGCCATGTACAGATTCCCTGGTGATGGCCCAGGGAGCTCTACCCCCCATCCACTCCCCCTACGGATGTTTTCTGGGGCGCTGGGGAGCAGTGATGGTGATGCCTAGGCTGAGGAGGGTGGGAAAGGGACTGCACTCCTTGGAACCCAACTTCCCACACACTCATCAGGGAGCTGGCATGGGCCATGGGCTGCTTCCAAGGAGGGCCAGAATGTTGGGGACCAGCGTGGGAGAAAGCACCCATGGAGCCCCAGGGGGCTGGCATGGGTCTTTGCCAAGGGTCTTGCTGACAGATGGAAACTGTGTCTGTGGGCACCTGTCTCACGTTCTGCAGGGACTGCTTGGGTCACGGCCTGTCCATTCTGGGTGGCTGAATGGGGCTAGGATGATGTCCCATCTCATCAATTCTCATTTCTGCTGGGGACCAAAAAGAAGTCACATCTTGCTTCTGGGCCTCAGGGTATAAAATATGATAGGTTGTATGACTTTTTTTATATGAAATACTTAGAATAAGCAAATTCATAGAGAAAGAAAGTAGCATAGTGGTTACTAGGGTTGGGGGAATGGGGCAATTATAGCTAAACGAGTATGAGTTTTGGTTTGGGATGATGAAAATAGTCTGGAAATACTTAGTGGTGAAAGTTACATATGCGTCAATGTATCTAATGTCACAGAAGTGTCCACTCTGAACGGTTAAGGTGATTTTTATGTCACATATTTTACCACAGTTAGAAGTAATGGGGGTGAGATGGGAATGTCACTAGCCTAGGTCAAGTTGGGGAAGAGCACTGTGGCAAATGTGATTTGTTGTCCACCCAAAGTCTGTTTTCCACCTCTTGAGGCAGTGATGTATCTAGTCCCAAGAAATAAGCCAATTATGACAATTCTGTCCCTCATTTTTCCAGCCTCCCTTGAAACTAGGGTCCCACATGTCCCACTTGTGGTCCATGAGACATAAACAGAACTCTGGAGGGTTATTCTGGGAAACCTTTTGCTTTCCTGATAAAGGGGCAGACGTGGCTGGCAA
The DNA here is from genome assembly GCF_015220235.1 of Choloepus didactylus. Lineage (NCBI taxonomy): Eukaryota > Metazoa > Chordata > Mammalia > Pilosa > Megalonychidae > Choloepus > Choloepus didactylus. The sequence goes on along the minus strand of NC_051321.1, from coordinate 68,328,827 downwards.
AAGATGTCCTTTTGCCATCTTCTTCCTTTGAATGCTGATGTGACATCTGGAGATAAAGTAGCCATGTTGCAACCATGAGGGCAAGGCCAAGGAATATTAACTCTGACATCACGGAGCATGAAACCAACATTTGTAATTCTCTCCAGAATTTTTTTATATGAGAAAAATATATTCTGATTTATTTATGACTCTATAGTTAACTTTCTTCTACTTGCAGCCAAAAGTATCTCTACCTGACTAGGAGGAATGATTCACTGAGAAGCTAGGTTCAGCTGGGGAAGGGTTAAGTCAAAACTGGGTCCCTCCAAGAAACTACAATAAATGATGCTATCCTCCAATCCTATGTCCTATAAATGAGCCCCTTCTGTTTGGCCCACTGGGTGTGAATGGGCAGCCCTGGAACTGAGGATGCCCGGAGGGTTCCCAGGGCCAGCCCCATTTCCTGGACTCCTCACAATACGGTGGTGGTGGGTTTCCTGGGACTGGTCCCATTTCCACCACCCTCCCTGGAGACACTGCCAGATAAAGAGCCGCATCCCACCCTGCTCTGCCCCCACAACCCATAGTGCCATTGCCAAAGAAGAGAGGGGTTATCAGAGCCATCTGAGGGTGGGAGAGGGAGAGAACCGAGGATTTACAACCAGGGTCCTTAATGGTGATCATCACTGTGGTAGATTTATTGCAAAAATATCCCCAATTCTTCATCCCTCCCCATAGCCACACTCTTTGTAATGTGACTTTGCAGCTCCTTCCTTCAAAGGGCGGAGTTTAGAGAATGATGTCAGTGAACATGGCAGGGTAGGGACCTCTAGGAGTTGTCCCTTCCCAGAAACACTGAAAATCTTGGCAAAAATCAACCTCATTGGATGTCTGGAAGACAGTCAAAGGTTTACAGCAATGAAGTGAACACTCAGCCAGGAGAAAGGCCAGTGAAACAGGGTAGGAGAACTCCGTGGCGTTTTACTTTATCCTAGCTTCAGCCCTCCTCCCCGGTTACGGTGAAGTCTTGAAGACAGCAGCCTGCATTCTAGGTGTCGGTACCTGGTTCTGGAGGGGGCAGAATGGACTTTGTTCCCAAGGGATTGTGTTGGTCTGTTTTGACCTGACTGGGGTTTTCCCGAAAGACGGCTGCAGGGGACTTCCCTTTGTTTTGCCTAACTTGGAACTGGATCAGAGTGAAGTAGCTACATGCGTCTTTGAAAACAATGAAAGCCAAGTGAACAAGTCACTGCCACCTGGGGCATAAAATAACAGTTGGGGCAAACAACAGACACTCCTAAAGCCCAGGAGAAAAAGCCAGGGAGTGAGGTTTTTTCAGAGAATTGGGGCTTTGAAAAGCTACTGCTTATATAGGGAACATAAAAAGTCATGCACGTGCTCAGGGTTGGACACACCCTTAGGAAAACAAAAAACAAACAAACAAACAAAAAAAACCTGAGATGATCCTAAGCTTTCACTTCTGCCTGGTTTTTAGGTTCAGTGCAAGCAGGAAGTGAAGGATGAGGCAGACATGTAAACAGCCTGGCTAGGTTTTGGAGGAGTGCCCCAACACAGAGCTAATCTGCAAAGACCTGGAGAGTCTTATCTTTTCTTTCCTCCTTTCCTTCTTTCTTTCTTTCTTTTCCTTTTTTTTTTTTGGGGGGGGGTGCACATCATAATATTCAAAACGTCCAGTTTTCAACAAAAAAAATTATGAAGCATGCAAAGAAACAAGGAGGTCCAGCCAAATCACAGCAAAAAGAGAACTGAACAAAAACCACCCCGAAGAAGCACAGACATTGGACTTATTAGACAAAGACTTTAAATCAACTGTCTTAAATAATGCTCAACATGCTAAAGGAAAAAAGAACAAAGAACTAAAGGAAGCCAGGAGAACGATGTTCCAACAAATAGCAAACATAAATAGACAGAAATTATAAAAAGGAACCAAACAGAAATTTTGGAGCTGAAGAGTGCAACAACTGAAATGAAAAATTTACTAGAGGGGTTCAACAGCAGCTTTGAGCAAACAGAAGGGAAAGTCAGCCAACTTGAAGATAGATCAAATGAAATGATTCAGCCTGAGGAACAGAACAAAAAAGAATGAAGAAAAATTAACAGAGCTTGAGTCTTGTGGGACACCATTAAGCATTCCAACATATGCATAATGGGAGTCCCAGAAGGAGAGTAGTACTAGAGAGGGGCAGAGAGAATATTTGAAGAAATAATGGTCAAATACATTCAAAATTTGATATAGAAGACATGAATCTACACATCCAAGAAGCTCAACAAACTCCAAGAAGGATAAAATCAAAGAGATCCACATGGAGACACATTATAATCAAACTTTTGAAAGCCAAGGAGAAAGGGACATTCTTGAAAGCAGCAAAGCAGAATTGCCTCATAAGGTATAAGCCATTGACAGCAGACATCTCAGTGGAAACCACAGAGGCCTGGAGGCAGTGGCCTGATGCATTTAAAGTATTGAAACAAAAGGCAGAGTTTATTTTCCCGTGTTTTTAATCTGGGCTGGACTTATGACTTGCTTTGACCAATGGAATGTGGCAGAAGTGACCTGGTGCCAGTTCCAAGCCTGGGCTCCAAGAGGCCTTGCATGTTTCTGCTCTATCTCTGGAACCTTTCCAGCTGCCGTGTGAACAAGCATGGCCTAGCCTGCTGGGGGAGGAGAGATATGTGGCCCGGTTGCCCCTGTTACCCAGCTGACAGCCAGCTGACCCCCTGGAAGCACAACCACCCAGCTGTCATGCAGCTTCTCACACACACATGACAGGGAGCCCAGCTGAAACCAGAGGAATTGGCCAGCTATGCCAGGTTTAAGTAGCCACCCTATAGAACTGGAGTTAAAAGATAATGGTGATTGTTTTATGCCTCTGTTTTGTTTTGTTTGTAGTACTGCATTATGGAGGTCATATTTAGCTGATAAAAGCCTCCTCTTCCTTCTCCTCATCATTTAGTAAATACTTCTCCAGACATGACCTAATTTGATTCCCCAGACAACAACTACACAAATGACAAAACCGATATTCTGGCGGGTTCTGACTTGTTCATGCTCGTGTAGTCAGGTCACAGTGGGCTCAGTAATCCTGAGTCCAAATTTCCCACTCTCAATTTGCAAACTACTCCCACTCTCCAGTCTCCTCCCACCTCAGCCCACGACTTCTCAGACAGTCTCACCACCCAGCCCCCCAGCCCCCTGGCTCCTTCTCTGACCTTACTAACCTTGAGCACTAGCTTGGGCAGTGGCCATGCTCATGAAGACCTCAGGCTGCAGCATAGGGCCCCCCAAGTCCCTTCCCACCCTGACATCTTGCCACAATGTGTCACACCAATACGATTTAGGGGAAAGGGGTCAGACACAAAGGCACCAAATGGTGCACAGCCTGGTGAATGAGTGTGGGCTGGAGTCTAGCTCCCACTTGCTCCTTGGGCCAGGCCCTGATGTACAGGGCTCAACCTGTACCATTCGATGGAGCTGCTCTGCAAGAACAAAGAAGACTGAATAGAAGCTCTGAGTGGCTGTAGACGCAGGTGAAATCGCACTCTAGCTTTGCACATAGCTGGCACTCCATAAATATTTATGGGCGGATGGACTAAATACACATAAGAGTTTTCAAGGATTCACCCCACTACATGGAATTCCATTTCCACCCATCTTGCTCCCCCTCTCCCAGGAGGCAGCGCCGCCCCTTGCTCACCCTCTCCCTCCCTGTGGCCACCCCATCACTCACTGACAGGGTAGGGGTGCCCTCGTCCTCCACGGTGACCACCAGGTGGTAGAAGCTCCGGCGCTCGCGGTCTGGTGGGGCGGGCCGCGTGGCGATCTCACCGCTGATGCGGTCCATGCGGAAGGTCATGTCCTTGTTGCCTTCAGTGATGTAGTAGGACAGGACGCTGTTGATCCCGATGTCACGGTCGGTGGCTCTCACCTGGACCACTGTGGTACCCCCGCCCACGTTCTGGAAGGAGAGCGGGAAAGGGGTCATTCCAGATTCAAGGCCTCTGGGGGAAAAGTCTAGTGCCTGCCCCTCGTAGCCCAGTGCTGAACCTAGACCTCCAACGAGCTTGGCCTTGTCTACCCTGAGGCAGTGAAGATGAAGATGATGGTGGCAAACATTTTATGAGCACCCACTCTACGCTGGGTCCTGTGTTAACTCATCGAGTTCTCTCTACAACCCTCAGAGTTAGGTATTGGTGTTATCCTCATTTTCAGCTAAGAAAACTGGGGAGGGAGGGCGGTGCAGGGAAGTACACAGCTAGTCCGAGGCAGAGCCCGGATTTCACCTGAACTCTAACCTCCTGTGCCATCCTGCCTTAATGTCCCTCTTACCTGGCATGAGATCCAAAAATGCCAGAGCAAAAATTCTCCTGGAGTGGCTCAATCTTAGGGCTTAATCATAAATAGTTTGTATGTGTTTTTTTTCCCTCCAGAACTTCTCCAAGGGTAAACTTCAGTTTCCTGTCTGGTGAAAGGCAACTTTCTTCTTTTCCTTTCTGTTCCTCTCCTACCACAAAAATACTCCATTCCAGGACCCAGGCATGGGGGGTGTAACTGTGAATGAGTAAGCCACAGTCCCCATCCTGAGACCTGAGAGCCTGGAGGGTGAGGCAGACACTCGGGCAGGTGTGCAGGGTTGGCTCGTGCCTGCTGGCTGTCCTGGATGGCCAGTGTACAGGCAACGGGATCCGCCCTCACCTCGTTCACGCTCACGTTGTACCCAAAGGGGCTCTCAATCACCGGAGGGTTGTCATTGACATCCAGGATGGTCACCTGCAGGATGTGGTCTTTCTTGCGTGGAGGGGTGCCACGGTCAGAAGCCACCACCTGCAAGGAAGAGGCACGACTGGAGTCAGGGCTGGAGGGTGCTGGGGGTTGGGGGTGACCAGGAGTATGGAGTCCAAAAGGGCTGCCTGCTCGATGGGGAGGACTTGGAGGGAGACTCACTGGCCCAACCCTGCCAGCTTTGGACTCTCCCTGAGGCTTCCACCTCCTGCCCCGTGTAGGAAATGGTCCTCACCCAACCCTTGTCTGACTTGGTCTCCTGCTTTGGAGTCCGACTCCAGTATGCCCAGGTCTTTACCTCCTGATCCTACCCCTGACTGTGATCTGGGCACTGCCAGCCCCTGAAGGTGACCCTGGGCCTGTGAACTGATCCAGGGCCCCTGCCTGTAGCTTCAAAGGCCTCTGGCCCATGCACTCAGGTCTATGCAGATCTGATCTTTGGTGAACAGGGAAATAGCCTCAAATAATCTTCTCAGCACTGAGCCCGTGTGCTAACCACAGCCTGAGCCTGTCCCTGTGAGCCTTGATGCCCCCGACACCTGTGGAGCAGCAGTGAGTGCTCCAGCTCAGCTCCTGTCAGAAGTGCCATCGCTGAGCCCCCAAACCCCTCAGGAAACATGCTGGCCACAGCAACACGGCAATCACGGTGGCCTTTGTGACTTCTCACACCTGCACTTACTTCTCACCTTGGCAGAGGCAAGCCAGGGAGGGGCGTGCCTGCTCACTGCACAGGTGGAGAAACTGAGGCCCGGATGAGGTAAATAACTTGCCCAAGGTCACACCGAGCTTGTGTAGGTGTCTGGGCTCTATCAGCCGAGCCAGGCTTTCTCTCCTGGCTCTTATCTCAGCAGGGAGAGCTGCTTCTGGATTGGAGTTCAGAAATCCCTCCCAGACTCCCTCTTCTGGGTTGGCCTCACCCCTGCTCTCAGCCCTGCACCATGTTACTTAGTGACAGCAGGGAAGCTGGCCACTGGGGTGTGCTGATGGGCCCAGCTCCTTCCTGCACGGTCAGCGGTGACCGGCCAAGGGGCTGAGCCGGCCACCTCTCAGCCCGAGGGGCCACCACCCACCTTGAGCATGTAGTAGTCCAGCTCTTCTCTGTCCAGGGGCCTGGCCACAAACACTTCCCCGATGGAGTCGTTGGTGGTGAGGATCTCAAAGGCCCCTGCGATGTTGCCTGAGGCCAGGGAGAAGACCACCTGTGGGGAGGTTGGGGTGGGGGGTAGTGTTGAAGAGGTGAGGAAGTGAGAGATGTGCCAGGTCAGGCCAAGGGGTCTGCCTCGTCTTCCCCTGCCCACCCGGGTCCTCTGCTGTGCCAGGGTGTTTGAGAATAGAGCTTCTATGCAGAAGGAGTTTATGTTGTTCTAAAGGGGGGTGGCAGGCCCACTGAGGCAGGTTCCCGGGCCTGGGGTCGTCAGCATACTCGTCTAGGGGCCAGGAGAGCTGGGTGGGTGTGAGTCCCCCGCACTGGCATTTTCCCAGGGCAGGAAGGGAAAGTTCTAAGGACGATGGAGCTCTGGTACGAGCCAGGCACATGCCGTGGGGTTACATATCTTACAACAGCCCTGTCCTTAAAAAGGAACTATTTTCGGTTCATAGACAGGAGGCTCAGAAATGTGAAGCAACTGGCCAAGGTCACACAGCTTGTAAGTGCCGAAGAGAATGAGGATTTGAACCCATAGACTTCTAGGCCCAGAGCCAGCATCTCTGGGTCCCCCAGAGGTATACAAACCATTTTTAATTCAGTGGAAACCTTCTCCTCAAACACACCTGTGCACAAAACACCCAATTCATAGAAGAGACCAAAGGGGTGTGGGAATGGCTGCACTCCATCATGCCCTGCCCCTCGTTCCGGCGGGTGCCGTCCAATCCCCAAGCGATGGGTAGGGTTTCCTGCTATGGGGCTGCTGGGAGGGTGGCCTCTGGGCTGGATGAGGTGCTGCATGGCCTGGGGATAAGGGAAGCTTAACCCTCTCTGCTCTCACCCCCCTGGTGAGTCCGAGCTATGGCTGACCAGTGTCTGTGTCCACTCAACTCAGGAAGGGCCAACAGCCCGCATTGCTGGATGAAGCAGCTCTGCCTCTTGGCCCTGACCACAGGAGGGGACTTGTGAGTGTGGGGCAGTCCTGCTCAGGGATAGGAGCAGGGCCTGGATGAGCTGCCCCTGCCTGCTTGGGGACAGGAGCATGGCTTAGATGACTCCCCTCTCAAGGACAGGGAAGACGTGTGGGCTCTTTGATTTGGTGCCCACCTGCCCGTTGCTGCCAGCATCAGGGTCCCGGGCCTTCACGGTGGCCACCCGCTGGCCCACTGGGCAGTCCTCCAGCACGCTGACCGCCGAGTCGGAAGTGAAGTCAAACCGGGGGCTGTTGTCGTTCTCATCCAGCACGGTGATGTAGACCTGGCAGGGAAGGCGGTCAGAGCCCTCCCTCCTTCCCACTCCTTCCCCACGGGCAGCCAGGGGGTTCAGCAGGGATCAGACCCCCCAACTGGTTTTGGAACGAAGCAAGCTTTCAGAGCTCACCTGCACTAATCCCCAACTACAAGGGAGGCCCTGAGCTCATTTCCTTAGTAGCAAAGACACTGGAGACTGGCTGGGAAGGGCAGCACATGCAAATGCTGGGGGGTCTGGAGGGCAAGGGGAGAGGTTGGGTGGGGGGTATTCTGAGAGGTGGTGGAGCTGGGGAGAACAGGAAAGAGCCCCTGGCTAAGAGGGTGGGCACTACTTGGCTTCAAATCCATAAGGGATTGCTGGCTTAGTACAGGCATAGCTTCCTATTTTTTCAAGAGAAACTAGGAATCTAGATTTTTATGTGAAACCAGCCAGAAATTTTTGTGTAGGCCAGCTAAAACACATGCGGCAGCCAGCTATCGCCTGAACACCTCCTGTCTGCAACCTCTGGAGTAGAGGGAAAGAACCAGGGCCTGGAAGCAGGAGGGGGCCAGGAGGGGGCATGGAAGTCCCAGCCGGGACAGGGCAGGACGGGAATCTCCAACTACCAGATGAAAACCGGGAACAGGAAAACTGCATGCAGAGATCACGTTGTTCTGCATCTCCTGCAGAGGCTGGACGTCAGCTGGCCGTGGGCAAAGCCTCCAGCCCCTGGGGCGGCCACAGGGACACAGAGGCCAGAGCCACACGCATTCCTTACATTCAGTGATGAGGAGATTAATGTGTGGAGGGAGGGGGCTCAGGGTTTAGGATTTCCAGGACAAGGCCTCTGCCCACTGCCTTGCCTCAACCATCCTCTCCTTTCTGGGTCCTGGGATTCAGGGGCTCCCTGCTTGCACAGGACCCTGTGGGAAGCCTGCTGAATCTCTCCACACTGCACAGGAAATTCCATTTCACCCTCCCTCCTTAACTGGTTTAACTTCTCCCGTCTAGGAGTGTTCCCTGCACCTTTAGACAGCTGTGGGAACCATAATGGAAGGAGCCCAGGCTTTGTGGAGGGGCCAACTCCATCATTCACTGGCTGTGTGACTAGAGGGAAATATCCAACCTCTCTGATTCTCCATTTCCTCGGTGGAAAAATAGGAACAGAACACCTAGCACGCTGGGATGCTGGGAGGAATTAGTGAGCAAACAAAAGAGGTCTGCAGGTCATCGGTCCCTGTCCTCCCTTCCTGCCTGGTGGGACATTCATGAGCTCACTCTCCAAGGCCCTGCCCATTGGTCATGAATTTCAGACAAGGAATTTTCCATGAAGTCCCTGAGTCCCAGTCTGCTCACTTATGCAATGGGACTGATAATGCACAAACTCCACCAAACTCCCTTCCTCCAGCTGAAGCCTTGTTGGACTTACTTTCCTCCTACCAGAGGGCCTCCGCACATGCTGTTTCCTCTGCTTGAAATGCCCTTCCCTCTTTGCTGCACGAACTCCTATACATCCTGTGGCTCACAGCTTGAGTCACTTCCTCAGGGAAGCCCTCTTTGATTTCCCTGACTAGATCACGTTGCATTACAGGCTCTCCGTTGTGGCACACACATATTGGTGTGATGATTTGATCGGTGTCTTTCCCTTACTGTATCTTATACTCGGGAAGGCAGGGGCCGTGCCTGAAGCTGGTTTCCTGTCCCACCCTGGAGCCTGGCCAGGCCCGGTACATAGCAGGTCCTCCTTCCACGACTGCTACTCTGATACTGATGGTGACTGTGAGGTGGGGGCGAGGGGGCAGTGGGAACTCACAGTTGGGGGAGTCGGCTTCAGTGGGTGAGGAGGGGGCCAGATGCCAAGGCCTGGGGGAATTAGATATATCTAATGTGTCCCCGCCTGAGAAATCCAGCCAAAAATCTTCCTTCCCCGTACCCCCAGGCCTGCCCCTTCCTGTCTGTCTCCTCCCCGGGCCTGCAGGGCTGCGGGCGGGAACCAGTCAGGTGTGGATGAGCTGTGGTTTCGGTTCCGGCCTCTCCGAGGAAATGATGCCACCTTTAAAAGGCCCCTCGCCCTGCCTCCACCCTAGCACCTCAAACGGTGTCTGGGGCTCACCAGGCTGGTGTATGTGGGGCAGTGGCCCCTGGGAGCCTCAGAGAGGAAGCCTTGGTGTGTGGGGGAACCTTCTTCCTGGAATAGGGTGAGGCAACTGGAAATACAAGGGCCTGAGCACCAGGGTGTGCCCTGGAAGGCCCTCGTCAAATGCGAGGAGGAAATGGCTCTCTGGTCCCTGGGGGGGGGGGGCTTCAGCAGCCTCAGGGGAGCACCCCAGCCATCCCTGCTGCTTATCAGCCTCAACTCCACTTTTCATGACAACGAGGGGTGAGGGGCACTGGGCCCGTTGAATTGGCAAGTAAGAGGGCCCTGCTGAAACTCTCTGAGCCTCAGACCCTCCATCTGGGAAGGCCAGCTGAGGGACAGGCTACCCTTGTCCTGGAAGCCTTTTTTGGGAGCTGCAGGACACTGGCCACCTGCCCACTGCCCGAGGGCCCTGCTCATTGGCTGCTTTCAGGGACCCCCAGGGGCCAATGGGAGCTGTGTGGGGTCCCCTGGACCTCTGGAGGGGGTCTGTGACTTTGGGTAGGGCCAAGTCACCCCAGGGGGCCAGGGGGCCAAGGACCCCACGAGGCTGAGCGTGGCCCTCAGCCTGGACATTGGGCTGGCTTCTATCCCCTTAGGCTAATGTGGGAGTGCCTTTACAGCTGCAGCGCTGAGGCAGAGGGAGAGAAGGCCATTCTGATGACACCCCCTCAATGGATTTGTTTGCAAAGGGCTTTCCTATCCATGGTCTCCCACTCACTCATTGCATCAGGGCTGCTGAGGTGATGCTCAATTTAGAACCAAGGAAAGGGAAGCACAGAGAGGTTAAGCAGCTTGCCTGCATCACACAGCCAGAGAGGAGCAGAGCTGGGATGGGGCCTCAGTGCTCCTTCCATTGCATACACCATCTTCTCCTTTGTTAACATGCTCCCCACCCCCATCCCAGGACCCCATGGAGGGCAGGGCAGGACAGAGGGCAGAGCTGGACGCAGGGAAAGTGACTGAGAAGGGCCTGGACTAAGGACATGAGAGTGGATGGACCAGGAAGGTCATGAAAGAGTCTGAGCAGGGGACTCGCTGCAGGCCAGTCCTGTGTTGTCTCTCCAGAGCAGGGGTGAGAAGGTCCACTGACATGCAGGGCTCAAGCCAGCACTGGCCACGGCCAACAGATGCGAGGACAATAAGTCCACAGGGTACTCACCTTCTGCAGGCAGAGATGGCAAAGGAGGGCAAGGGTGGGAAAAAAAAAAGCAATAATGCAGATGGTTAGCCATCCTGAAGCTCTTCCAGCCCCTGCTCCAAGCTGTGGTCTGTTGAGGATGCCACCCCCCATCCCACCTGTCTGAGGTCCCGTCCCTAGTCCAGGCTGCCTGGGAAGGTGTGGCACGGCCATCTGCAGCGTGGTCCCTGGGCTGTAGAGACCCTTGCCCACTGCCTGGCCCATGTGTTGGGAGGCTGGTGAAGATGTAGGTTTGGGGGTGTCCTGGGGCTTTCACCTGCGGTCCCACTCACCACAGTGGAGTCCACCCTGGGGCCACCGTCATCTGCCACCACTGTCAAGGTGTAGAAGTCACCCTTCTCCCGGTCCACCAGGCCCTTGACTGTGATGACACCCTGCAAGGAAGGGGCCAGATGGGTGACTGAGAACACCGCACTCACCAGGCAGACCTCCCTGCCCCCGAGTCTTCCTATGCTCCAGCTGAACCAGACTCCTGGCTAATCCCTGAACTGTCTTCCCTCTCTCCCACCTCCTTGTCTCTCTCTCTCCACCGGGCATAACTTCCCCACAAAGTCCTGTTTGTTGAAATCCTACTTTTCTCTGAAACCCTGCTCAGATGCTACCTCTTTCAGGAAGACTTCCTGCCTCCCTAGGCAGGTACGGTTTTCCCTTATTCAGTCCCCAGAAATGCTATACTACACCTTTGTTAAAGTTATTTTTATATCTTCCTGTGGTGTTCTGATTTGCATCCTTGATTATTCCCATTTCCACTCAGCCTGAGAACGCTTTGAGGGTGGGAGAGGGTCTTGTTCATTTTTGTGTTCCCAATATCCTCATGACAAGGCCTAGCACATTATATTAATACTTTGCATATTTCCAAAGGACTTGAAAGGGATTCCATTAAAAGACACAATAAGGAAAAGATGGAGGCTAAAGAGCCAGACAATAGCTAAGAATGGTAGGTGGTGAAATAACTGCATCAGAAATCTAGCTAAAAATAGCTATTGCAATGAAGCACAAAATTCACATCTGAGCTTCCTAACAGTGAAGGTAAAAAGGGAAATACAATGACTTGCATAGCTTTCATTGTCTAGTAACAGGAGGATATTATCAGGGTTGACGGGGTATAGAACTTTATCTTAGCTCTAAATATCAAGAGGGATGTATTCCAGGGATGTTTATCTCCAGCACACTATAACAAAGAGGAGAGCACTGTGTATGTAGAAGGAACTTCATAAATGTTGCTAGACTTAAAGGAATTGAGCTCCCCGCCCTTGCTGTGCCCCCTCACCGTGATGGCATCTATCTTGAAGAGGGCTTTGGCTTGGGCACTGGTGTAGGCATCGAAGTGGTAGGTGATCTGGTTGAGGTTGTCGATGGAGTAGGCCTGGACCCGCACAATCTCGGTGCCCAGCGCCAGGTTCTCCAAGATGACAGCCTCGTAGGAGGCATTGGAGAACTGCACAGCCTCATCCAGCTCATTAAGCAGGGTGATGTAGACACTGCAGAAGCCCTGGTTGAAGGGGGGCGCCTGGTCAGTGGCGGACACGTTCATTAGGTAGCTGGTCTTGGTCTCGTAGTCCAGGTAATCCACTGTGATGATGAGCCCCGTGCTCTCGTCAATCTCAAATTTCCCCTCTGCGCCCGACAGGATGCGGTAGTTCACCAGGCCACCATCCCCTGCAGGAGGACACAGGGGCTGTGCATTCCCAGATGGCAGCAGGGACTGTCCTGTGGCTTCCCAACCTGCCGACACCCAGGAGAGGGGCCTTGGCTGGCCTCCTCAGCATGCACTGTCCCTCTGTGGGCCGGTTCGTCCAAGAGAGGAGGCAGAGGACGGGGTGGGATCTGGGTGGATGGCAGGGCCCTTGGGGCTAGGCCTTGGCATGAGACTATGCCAGAGGGAGGTGGTTCTGCCGAGACTGGAGCTCAAGCACCTCCCCTGGATGTCCTGACAAATGGAGGGTGGATAAATTAGGGATCTCCTGACAGGGACACCTTCCCTCACTCTCCCCACTTCCTCCGTGAAAATCACTGTGCTTTGGAATATGCTGTTCAAGCAGGAGCTAGAGCTGGACTTTCTTAGCCTGGAGTCCATGCACCTCAGGGGGAAGGTTGGGAAGGGGGGGGGTGGATCATAAAACCATTCAGGAAATCCAAGACTTCCTTGGAATCATTTGCAAGACCCCGGATGGATGTGCATTTTCCCAGGGAGGGCATTCATAGCTTTCACTAGTTTTCAAAGGGATTCTTGACCCAGAAAAGAAGTGAACTATAGGGCATAGGAATGTAAGTGGCTTGAACTGTATAAATGTGCATTTGGAAGAGCAATCCACCTGGGAATTTTCAGACATATTTCTCTCTCCACCCCAGCCTAGGCCCCAGGTGAGTGGGAATGCTCTGGGAGGTGGGGTTTGGGGTTGCCAGAGGAGTTGACAAGAAGAAAGGGCAGGAGCTGGGGAAGCCAGGAGCAGCTCAGCATGGGGGTGGGTAGGGTAGGGGGCAGATCCCCAGGGGAGCCCCTCTCTGGGCACATCCCTGCCTGGGTCCAGACCCTGTGGAGAGGCCATGGTGACCTGGGCATGCCTTTCCTGTTTGCAGCCAACTCTGGGGCTGGGGCCCTTGGGAACCGCCCCTTGCAAGACCTGTGTGTGCCCAGCCCTGACCTGGGCCTGCAGAACCTGGAGCTGCAGCTGGCTGGGAGCAGGCCTCAGCTGGCATTCTGACCAGGGGCCCTTTGTTTCTGCCAGCCCTGACCAGCCCCGAGCCAGTGGCCAGCAGGGAGCTGCTAGGTCCTGGGATGACAAACCTGGACTTCCCAAGGTTGTGCCCTCTTCTCTCTCTACCCAGAGGTTGGGACAACTCCAAATGACTCCAATCCTCTCAGGCCTGGGCACCTGGGGGTGGGGGGGCAGGACCAAGCCAGTCCCAGGAGCCCCTTCCTGGCCTACGTGTCTGGATGAGGGACCTGAAGGTGGCGGGACCGTGCAGGAGTGGGCTGGACGAGGGGGAGGCTCGCTGTGCGGAACAGGACTCCCTGGTACCCTGCCAGCCTCACCAGTGTCTCGGTCCGTGGCTCGCACAACGACCACCGACGTGCCAATGCCGGCAGTCTCCCGAAGCCCCAGGCGGCTATACTGCTGCTGCGTGAACACGGGTGCCTCGTCGTTGACGTCCTCCACGTACACGATCACCTGCAGGGGCCGGGCCAGGCAGAAGGTCAAGGCCAGGGTGGAGACTGGGACGCCTAGGGCTTCCGGCCCAGGGTGGACCTGCTTGTGTTGTTCCTGCTCTCCCCAGCCAGCTGCGAGCTGGAGCGCCTGGCGCTGTCCCGCTGGCCACTGTGTCCCCAGCACCTGGCACGTGGCAGGTGGTCAGACATCACTTGTTGAGGAATAAACCTCATCTTACTCTTGACTCTGGTAACCTGTGACTAATTAGTTATCCCTTCCACGCATCAGTTCCTCTGCTGGGAAACAGTAATTTTCATATAACAATAATCCACACTCTCTGTTACTCCTGGGGTTGCCATAAAGACAAAATGAGCCAGGATCTGAAAAAGTGCTTGAAGAAGTTTAAAGAGACCTCACTGAGGTCTGGGAGACTATACGTAAAATGTTAATGACAGTTGCAGAGGACGCTCGTGTCCCTTCAGGACTCCCACACCCTTGTGCCCTCACTGCGGGCAGCCAGCACCTGTGGCTCTCTGTGGGGGCTGCCCCTTCCCCGCCCCTCCAGGCTGCAGGACCCCCCACACCCAGAGAGCTGCAAGTGCCTGGGAATTTAGGTCCCCTGGGGGCATCTCCTGTCCAAGGACTGATGGGCAGGGGGAGCATATACACCCCAGCTTGCTCACCCCTGCTTGGGGCAGCTGAGGGGACTCTCTCCAGAGCTCTGCTGTGGGACTGGGACAAGGTCCCCCCTCCATGCCATGCCCCCAACCCCCCAGCTTTTCCTGGGGACATTTCCTACTAAATCACTTTCACACAAAGCCTTGCTTCAGTGTGGCCCCAGAATGGGAGAGGCACCCGCCTCACAGCACAACAGAGCCGGGCCTGCAGGAACTGCCAGCAGCGCCCACTGGGGAGCAAAGGGGGGCAGGGGCAACCACACTAGCTACAGGTTTCACCTGGGGTAGCAGCACTGATGGAGGGGCCAAAGGCACCGGCGACCTGAGAGCATGTCTAATTGGCTTCTGATTGACCACTGCTCTGGGTCCAATCCTGGCATCTCCTCTGGGCTTAGCTGGGGAATGAGCCGGAGAAAAGAGAAGGGTCTCTGGTTTGTATAAGCAGAAGATGGGGGCCTGACGAGTGGAGCACTCAGGGGTGGTGTGCCAGAGGGGGCATGGAGGAGAGGCCTTGGGGAGCAAAGTTTTCTCCATGTCTCTGCTCTCAGGAATCCCCCGGCTCTGCTGTGTCATCAGAATTTTCGTTTCTGGACGCCCAGAAGGCCCTGCGCAAACTAAAGTGCCTACTCCAAGGCACAGCTGTTCACAGGCAGGACCTAGGTTTGGCTTCACCACAAATTTGGCTGGGGAGATCTTGGGTGTGGTGGGTGCAGTGGGGGAATTTGCATGGAAGAATTTCAGGAAGTCTCTTTCTGTAAACAGAAACGAGTCATCCATCTTTCAAAACTGCGAGCCTTCCCTTACCCAGTCTGCTTCTCCAAACAGCTTTGGCTCCAAGGGTCATGGGATAAAAACAGGGCCCACAGTGACAACATGTTAAAAAGAGCAGGGAGGCGGTGTGCAGCCTGAGATTGGCCAGTCCCCCGTGAGTCTGGCTACTTGCCACCATCCCCTTGCTAGTTTCAACCTTGCTTTTATCAGCAGATAGGAGGCAAGATGGTGTGCGGTTTCAAACCCGAGAAACACAGATGCACAGGAAACACACAGGCCTGCCAGGCTCTTGCTGAGTGGGGAGTGAGCTACTGAGTTTTCTGGAGAATCAGACCTGCTTTCTGTCCAGTGGGCTCAGAGCAGTGCTGGGACCCCCAGCAGGGACGGGAGAGGAGGTGTGTGCACACATATGTGTGTGTGCTGATGTGTGCGTGTGCGGTATGCCCGCCGAGGCACTCAGTCTCTATGAAGAACATTTCCCTCTGGCTCTCTGGCCCCTGACCCCACTGTCTCTGGTCTCTGAAGTAGGAACTGGAGAATGTGGACGGTCCCTGGAGGCCATCTCTGCAGCTGCTGCTGGGAAAATGACTCCAGGGCCCACACTGTCTTCAGGAAGGTCCCCAGCTGTCCAGGATCTCAGGCATGTGGGGGAGCCGTGTACTCCAAGGGCCATCAAGCCCCCGCCCCAGGGGCCAGCTCCTGCTTCCCACCTTAACATCACTCTTTGGGGATGGGGTGGTGGTTCTGGCTGTGCTCTGAAAAGCCTGATGAGGCAGCATAGTGCAGAGGTTAAGAGAACAGACTCAAGCCCACTGCCCAGGTCCAAAGCCCTGCTCTGCTATCTGGCTCTGTGTGACTCTGGGCGGGAGGGCTCTGGAGCCCTCTTTGCCACAATACCCTCATCTATAAAATGGGTGTAACAACATGCTACCTCCTAGGGCTATTGAGAGGATTAACTGAATTAAAATACATGAAAGACTGGGAAAAAATGAGTACTATGTGATAATTTATCATTCCGCAGAGCTCAGGGGAAGAGCAAGCAGGGAATGGCTGAGCAGGTGGGGCTCGGGGTCTCCTACTCCTGCACCCATTGGTGCAGCCCAGCTTTGATCTGTTCTACACAGTATCCTGGGACACAGCAATGCCTTTCCTTTTTTCTTTTTTTAAAGGGTTTGTGACTAAAAAAGGTTTGTTGAGTACAAGGCCCAGGTGGTGACGGGAGCAGGCCCTGGAGAGAGTGGCCCACTGGCCCCTGGGAAGTAGGGGTGCTGGGCCTCCTCTGCTGCTCACTCTGGGGAGTGAGGGAGCCACAAGGGGGCCGTGGTTAGGAACCCCAAGTCCAGGGACCCAACCCCAGGCCACGCTGACATCAGTCACTGTGGCCTCAAGTCGACACCACAAAGAGGAGGTTGTCGAGATCAGCGTGTGAATAAGCGATTCACCGTCACACAGGTGTGGGAGGGCTGTGTGGGTCTGCCAGGGGCACAGCCAGTCACCAGGGCCCTGGAATGCGCCAAACAACAGTAAGGTGTAAAACCCCAGGGGGGCCGTACCCCTGGGCAGTCTCCGCCTGGCAGACGTCAGCCAATGGGGCAGCTGGCTGCATCCGGGCTTCTCGCCCAGGCCCCAGCAGGGCCCATCTCTCTGTGGGGCAAAGCTGCTGAGGCATCGGCAGGAGAGGGGCCCAGGGCTGAGTCACCCACACCCTGACCTGCCCCTGGGTGATGGCCAGGTAGGCTTCTGTTCATTGTTTCCAGCCTGGGGGAAACAGCAGGGTGGAGATGGAGCTGATAAGAGGGGCCGATTCTGTTCTACTTGGTCGTGGGTAAAAGTCCCGCGTGTTGGCTGCCCTGACTCTCCCCATGTCCCTCCTACTCATGACCTCTGACTCACTTCCCATGGTTCAAGGAGAGGGTCTGTGAGCTGCTGAGCCTGCAGTGGGGCAGGGGATCGCCTGAGAAGCTGTCTCATTCATCTCAGTCATCCCCGTTGCTGGGCAGGAGCCTGTGTGCATAAGCCACCCCAGCCTGTGGGAGTATTTGCATGTATGTTTTATAAAGGGCCATTTGGGGAGATCAAGATTAACTTTATTTCAGCTGCACAGGGGAGATGCCTGAGGTGGGTGAGGGTGGGCAGAAAGGAAGACATTTTGTAGGCAGCTGGGAGCAGTGACTGGAATATTTTAGGGACATTTTCAATGGAAAGAACATTGAACTTAGACTCAGAAGAACTGTGTTCAAGTGCTGGTTCTGCTACTAGCAACATCTCTATACCTCAGTTTCCTTGTCTGGTTAGTAACACCTCCATCTATCATATAATATATATGGGATTTCCTCAGTCCATCTTAGAGAACTATATGGACATGGGGGTTGGTATGGTGAGGAGACCTGTTCTGTTCCTTAGGACTGACAGATCGGTCTCCTTGTCCCCCTTCCACATTTGGAGAAGCTGAAGCTCAGAGCAAAATGACACGTCCAAGATCCCAGGCTGGGTTGAGACTGTGGTCCTCCCCAGCTCACCCCACCTCACCCCGGCCACAGAGGATACTCAGCACCTAAACCAGTGGCCACCTCTGGTCTAGCTGTTCCCATGGTCAGCGCTGGAGCAGGGCTGCGGGCCTGCATGGCCTGCATGACCTGCTGACCTGCCGCCCCTGCCTCGCCCTGCCCCCAGCCTCACCCTGACGGAGCTCCGCATGGGGCCCAGGTCATGGTTGTAGGCCTCAACCACCAGCACGTGGGATGAGTTCCGCTCCCGGTCCAGGGGCCGAGGCCCTCGCATCAGAAGCCCGTTGCTGACATGGATCCGGAAGTTGTTGTCATGGTTACCTGGTGGGGAGATGACAAGGTGTATGTGCCCGCCCAGGAGCAGGATGCTTGTGGAATGGGGGAACGGAGAGGGCCCAGGCCCTCCGGAAGGTTTACCTGGTCCAGAGGTCTGGCACACCTGGCTGAAGCCCTCAGTGGCAAGGAGGCCTCTGCCTTGTGCTACCCTGGCCTGGCAGGGTTTGGAGGACCCAGAAGCTCACCTTGCCTTTTCCATGTGGGAAGCCCTGAGGGTCCCCTAGACATGCCCCCCATCCACAAGTGTGGGTGGAGTGAGGGTTTAAAAAATATTTTAGAGGGACCCAGGGCACTAAAAAAAGAGGAACCAGGATGAAACAAGATGTAGTGGATATCTTTGGGTCAGTTCAGTGTCCATTCCCCATCTTGTGATAATAGCACCCTGATTGTCTTTTGGGGATCCACCTTCTTCGACTCTCAGTCCATATGGTTTGTATGTGGGTGACTTTACCCATGATCCCAGGGGTGGGAAGATGATCAGCATACTTTATTCTCTGGCCATAGTGATGGGTTCAGGGATGGGATGTGATTCATGGGGGCCAAATGAGGTTCAGGCTCAGGGTGGGGTGTGCGTGTGGTGGTCTCCAAGGCCCTTTTCTGGACCGATGACCTTGGTGACTACTGCAGGACTCTGGGAGCATAGCAATCAAGTGAGGTACTCTTAATGTCCGACTTGGTGCAAATAATGGCAAACATATTGGACAATTTCTTGTTTCCTCTCTCTGGCCCTGCTCTGTGTGTACAGCACCAGGGGCTGTGTTAGCCTCACCCCCCAGGCCCTTGGCAACGTAGAGAAGCTCTGCCACCCAAGGGGCAGGAGGGCCACCCCTCCCCATCCTATGGCAGCCCCACTCACCATGGAGGATGCGGTACCACACGCGCCCAAATTCGCCCTCGTCTGCATCCGTGGCTTTTAGCTAGGGGAGAATGAGACACCAGGGTCACTTCTTAAATTCCATCCAGAAGGGACAGATGTTTGTGGCACTTCCTTCCTGTCCTCTGTATCAGTCCCCACCCTGCTCTGCCACAACCCATGGTCTCCCACAGAGGCTGAGGGTGTGGGAGAGGAGGGGGATGTGTCTGTCTTCCTCGTGTCCCATAAGGACACCTTACTGTTGATGGCTTCAAGCTGCCCTGTCCTGGGGTGGGGTGGGGGAAGGGCACCTGCTGGCTCTGTTCCCAAGATCCCCCTCTAGGTTCTTGGGGAGGGTGAGGGAGAAGGCAGGTGATGGATGGCACTATAGCTCTCTCAACCAGGTTTGAATAGGTCATCCGACACCTCTGCAATTCTCTACCTTCCTTTTGACCTCTTGGGAGCCCCATCTAGAGTGGCTGGATTGCATGGCTGCTTCTTGCCAACTATCCCTTGGTCTGAAGCCATTCTGGCCACACTGGGTGCCAGCCAGGCACTGCATCCTGCAACAGTCGCCTCGTGGAAACCCAGAATCCCACCTCCCAGTGATGGCTCCACACGACCATGGCCAGAGGCAGTTGGTCCAGGGATGGGCACCACATAATCAAAGCTGGGCCAATCACAGCCTTTTCTGGGAATTTTGCTCTTGGATCACAGAGAGTCAGCCCTTCTAGTAGTAAGAGGTAAGAGTATCGACAGCAAGTTTTGCTCCTGACCTCTGTTGTCATTGTCCACCACTCTCCCCATCTCTGCCTCTGCCCTAGCCACATTGGTCTGCTGGCTATTTCTTGAACATCAGAATATGCCTGTCTCCTCTGCCTGGTAAATTATTCCTCCAGACACTTCCATGTTCACTCTCTCCTCTCCTTCATTGGCCCAAATCTCATCTTCTCATAAGGTCTTTCCTGACTGCTCTATGAAAGCACAGCCCCTCTCTACCTTGCCCTTCCCCAACCCCCAACAACTTTGGATATATCTTTGTTGATTTGTTTATTTGTCAATTCCCCACTGAAATAAGGGGCTTTGTTCACTGCTATATCCCAAGTACCTAGAACAGTGATCCTGGAACACAGGAGGTGCTCAAAAATATTGGCTGAAGGACTATGTGAGTGACTAAAGTAGCAAATTTACAGTTAGAAGCAACAGACCTGGCATTCAGTAATCAAAGATGAAAGCTATACACAAAACAGGGCACTGCAGTATTTGGGTGCTTGGACCCAGTTATTCTGGAGCCGAGCTGCACCCCCGTCTTCCCTGTGCTTCATTTTTCCTTAGATTCTATGGGGTCCCAGTATTACTCTAGTATAATTCCCTTTTGCCCAGGTTAATTTGAATTGCATTATTGTTTCTTGCCACCAGAAGCCCTAGTGCACTTTCCTGCCCAACCATTGGACAAAATCAGTCAAGTCTACCTTGTATAAACTCCTGGGCTGGGCACTGTGGGGGAGCCAGAGCAGAGGGAGATGGTTCCTGCTTGCAAAGATCAGGAAAGGGTTGGATTGGCCAAAGGTTTCCAGAGGCGGGAACTGGGTTTATAAGGAAGGGTAGGACCTGCATTAGTGGGGAGGGCTGGGAAGAATATTCTGGCTGGGAAACAGCACAAGCAAATGTAGAGGCTGCTGAGGTGGGCTGAAGGAGGGACCAGGGACCCTAGTGTGCCTGGAGTGAAGCGTTAATACTGGGATACAGCAGATGGATGGTGTTGGGTCAGTGGAACAAGGGCCTCAAGAAATAGCAAAGGATATTTTTCTCTTTGGGGAAGAGGAAGTCTCTGGGAATATGGAGCAAGGGAATGACAAGGTGGAGGCCAGTATCGCTGGACCTGGCAGTAGGTGTTGGCCTGGTAGACTCCATGGGGATCCAGAGGCTCAGGTAAGTGCTATCCAAGGATTTTGAGAAGCGCGTTGATGGTGGGGAAGAGGGGAAGTGTGGTGGAGTGAAAGGAACAAGGGGTCTGGGTCAGACAGACCCAAGTTTGAATCCTGGCTTTTTGTCACTTACTGATTATGTGACCATGGGAAAATGACTTAACCTCCTGGAGCCTCCGTTTTCTCATCTAGAGAATGGGAACAATGATAACCAGTCCTGCAGGGGATGATAGGAAGTCTGGTGCCTGGTACAAGGATGGGTGTAATTGAATTGTATCACCATCTTCTGGAAGGCCCTCTTGATTTCTGCCAAAGCCAGGGATGGCTGCATTGTCCCTCCATGGTGTACCTCCCCACTCTGAGAAGTCTTACAACTTCAAATACAAAAGCTGGAAGGTGGAGGGGAGCAGTGAGAGAGGGGTAGTGCTGATTTGGAAGTGGTCCGGAAAGGGGAGAAGGCAGAGCTGTCAGAGGGTGTCCTTGGATGTCTCTATCCATGGTGGGATTTCCTTGAGGTCTTCCTCCCTGGCAGGTTTGCCTCCTGGTGTCAGGTCCTCCCCTCGCCTGTCAGGGGAGGTGGGTCTCAGAGGGTGGACTTGAGGAAGAGGGCCTGGGTTATGTGACCTCCTGATGCAGTCTGGGAAAATTCCCATCATGCCATGTGCTGGCCAGGGTCTGTAGAGGCAAGAGGTCCCTGTTGCTTCATCCCTCACCATCAGCAGAAAAGTGAGGCTGACGCTCAGGCCACTGGGAGAGTGTCAGATGCCCCTTGGGGCAGCCTCATCTGCACTGCCCCTGTCAGCTCCTGCAGACCAGTGTCCCCTCAGGAAGAACAGGGGCCATAGATGGTGTCCAGTTGGCTCAGGAAGAGAAGGTTAAGGACACACCTCTCTGGACCTCCCTTTCCTCATTTGTGAGAGAGGGGGCTGGCTCAGATGACCCCTAAGGGCCTCTCCAGCTCTGACAATCCCCAGGAAGGCTCCCATCCACTTTGGTGCAGAGAGTGCAGCTTCTGGAGTTGAAGGCTCAGGGCAGGGGGAAGTTGCTAAGTGCCATAAACTTGGGCTCAGTAACATGGGGTGGGCTCCAGGCTCAGGCCTTGGGCAGAGCCACGACTCCCCCTGTGTTGTATTTCTGGGAGCTTGGGGGTCCCTGGTGGTGAAGCTGCTGGAGACTGGGGCTCCTAAGCAGAAGCTGGTTGCTAGGGAAGCTCTGGTTTCCAGGAAGAAAGGAGGCTGGGGGAGGAGAAAGTGTGTGTGTGTGTGTGTGTGTGTGTGTGTGTGTGTTTGTGTGTGTGTGGTGGGGAGAGAGCCACCGCCTGCAGGGTGTCTGAGGGCCCATTCAAACAGCAAGGATCACAGCCTTGGCTGTCCCTCAATCCTGTGCTTTTTGCCCTACGATCTCAATGACCTTTGAAAATGCCTCACCCCTCATTTCTGCAGCCAGACACCTTCAAAGGGAAGGTGCTTTTCTGGGAATCTGAGAAAGAAGCTTGGAAGGAGAAGAGCCCAGGGACGCTGCAGGGGGTGGGGGTGGGGGTGGCTCAGGGGCTGCCTCTCCCGCCTCTCCCCGGTAACCTGGGGCTGGCAGGCATTGAATAGCGACCCGCCGCAGCCGCCGACCGTACCATTCAGGCTTCCAACGGGGGAAGGTGAGAGCCAGGGGGCCCAGAGGGGCAGCAAAACCCTCCCCCCAGCCCCAGAGCCTCCTGCCCCTCTGGAGGGCTCCAAGGGAGACGCTGCGGGAGGCTGTGGGAGGGGGGCACGCTCCAGCTCCTCTGGACAGCTCCCCTCTCCCTCCTCGCAGCCCAGTTGTCATCTCTACCCTCTTGGCTGTCCCCTCCTCCAGGGCAGGACCCACACTGTTCGAGACAAAGCCAGGTCCAGCTGGAGAGTGAGGGGAGAAGGCCCACTCTGCTGGCCTCGCTGACTGCGGAGCGTGGGCACAGCAGAGCGCAGGGTGGGTTGGGGTCGGCGTGGTGCCTGGCACTTGGAGGCCCTCCCTGGGGCAGCTGAAAAGAACGCTCCGGCTGAGGACTGGCTCTGAGGTCAGTGCTTGGAGGACTACAAGAGAAGCTTGGTGAGGAAAGTGGGGGTTTGACCTTTGTGGGGTGCTCTGGGGTGGGTGTGAGGGTGTGTTCAGACCTGGGGAATCCCTCTGGTTTTGTAGAGTGTAAACAAGGCTCAGCAAGGGGGCAGTGACCAGCCCTGAGGCCAGTCCCATC
This sequence comes from Choloepus didactylus, assembly GCF_015220235.1. Classification (NCBI taxonomy): domain Eukaryota; kingdom Metazoa; phylum Chordata; class Mammalia; order Pilosa; family Megalonychidae; genus Choloepus; species Choloepus didactylus. The sequence continues at coordinate 68,305,887 of NC_051321.1, read as the reverse complement.
TGCTCCCAGCAGGCCCGGCCCCATGGAGCTCTGAGGGAAGAAAGAAGGTTCTAGACTGAGCTTGCAGAGATCTGTCCAGGGCAGGGTCTGTCTGGTGTGTTCTGGGCTCCAGTTGGATGCGAGAGGGCTTCAACCACTCTTGAGACATTCGCAGCCTTGTTCTGGAGGAGGCTGTCCCAGCAGGGGCTGTCAAGAGGGGCCCTGCCCTGTGTTCCAAGGAGGGTGGCTTGATGTCTTCAAGCTCTTTAGGATCCCTTGCTTCCACGGCAGCCACTCAGATAGATGCTAATCACAGCTTCATTTACCTTTTCATTAAAGCAGGTCCCCAAGGATGATGCCTGGACCTGTTTTGCTAGGGGTCTCCAGATCCATTTGATGGTCTTGAAATAACATTAGATGCAGCAGGATTGAGCCATCTCCCCATTTCAGGCAGCCCTTCTCTTACTCCCAGCCAAGCATTACCCCAGGGTAGGAGACAGAAGGCCAGTTTTCTCCTCATGGGCACACCTTGACTCTCCTCCCTGTGGAGACTCAAGGAAGAGCAGGCCCACATGGGGCTGCCCAGTGAGAGAACGCTATAGGCCAGAAGCCTGAGAGGTGGAGGTCCTGGGGCAGCTAGACGGGCATCAAAGTTTCCAGCTGGAGCTGGGAGGGATGGTTTTCTGTCTGGGATGGTGGGAGGGGTGCTGGTAGGGGCTGGGTGGGAGGTGGGGCAGGGAGTTCTGGACACCCTCGGTTTGCTGGCCCCAGGAGGCTGCAGGCAGTAAGGAGGCTCAGTGAGGAAGCTGGAGTAAGGTCCTGTGGCTGCTGGTGAGTGTCTGGGGTGGGGACAAGGGCTCAAGGAAGGTGGGAGGCTGGGTGGCCACTCCCCGCTACCTGATGACATGGATTCTCTATGGCTCTCCTTGCAGAGCCTTGCCATGACTTGGGGCCCTTCCTCCTGCCGAGCATAGGTACTGGAAACTTGACTGTGAGTCAGATTAAGCTGCAAGCTGGGAAGGAGGGAAAGCTGCAATCCCCTAAACCCATGAGATACTCTAATGTCACGGAGAAATGATGATTTCGTTATTAGACCCTCTTTGGGATTTCCTGTCCCCTGTATGTAGAAATCAACGATCATGAATGCTCACCCACCCCATCCTGCTGACATGTTTTGTTTGGCCTGTGTAGTATTTCAAATGTTTCTAAATTCATTTCAAATTTTTTGAAATCGAGTTTGGCTGTTGTATTGTCGTTTTCTTCTTCTGTTTCTTGCCTTGAGCAAATCTGAATTAGTTGCCAATATCTAAACATCAGGAGCATTTGCCTGGAGCTCTAGTATCTGGCTTCTCTGGAGAAAGCGGAAGGGCTGACCAGCCTGGGCCAGCCTGAGCCGAGGCCCCCCAGCTCCTCGTGCAGAGGTTATCCTGCCCACCCGTTGTCTTCAGTCCCGCTGTATCTATCAGCCAGTCTCTGGGAGCATTTTCATTTGCAGCCCCAGACATTCAATCAAAAGGTCAGCCTGATTTCCATCTGCACGTTCCCTCAAATGGTAACAGAAATGCCCCGGCAGGCGCCTGGTATCTCTGGGTGTTCAGAGCCCTGCCCTGTCAACTCAGTTTCCCTTTGTGGGGTGGTTTCCCACATGTTCCCCCTGAGCAGTTCAGTGGGCCCAGAGAGAGGGTTGGGGACCAGAGGGCTGGAAAGCCCATGGGGCCAGGAGTCAGGACACCAGGATCTGGCCTTTGCTTGGCCACTGGCTCACAGTGGGGCTTTGGGCATGGCCTTCCCTGTTTGGACCTCGGTCTGCTCATCTGTCACAGGAGAAGGTTAGACTGCAGCAGGGACACCAGATGCCCCCTGGGCTGGGCAGGTGGCGTAAGGCGTGAAGAGGACACGCGTGTGTGTGTGTGTGTGCATGCGCGTGCATGTGTGGTGAACTAGTGGTCAAGGTCCTGTGTCAGCTCCAGGTGCTGGGTGCCAGGCAGGAATACCCATGGTTGCCTGTGTAGAAATTCCACCATTTTGAGGGAAGCCAGGCATCTAGATGTTTATGTGAAATTTCACTTTTTTTAAATATTACAGTTAATTTAAATGCATAAAAATATTGCAAGGGACCAACAAACACATCTGTGGGCCCAGATTGCAGCCTAAGCATTAGAAAATTGCTACAGTTCCTACCAGCCACAGCACCCTGTATTCCACGACTCACTGCTGGTCACAGAGCAAGCTACTGATGCAGCTGGTCCCAGACCCCAAGTTCTCAGGGCTAGGACTCCATTATAATCCAAGACAATTGATTACAAAGTGTGGGAAGGCATCACCCTTCCGTCTCCTCCACAGAGCTCCATGCAGCTCCATCACTTAGCTGTGTGACCTCCCTGGGTCTCCCTGTAACATGGACATAATGCTATCAGCAGCTTAAAAAGTGCCCCGCTCCCTTCGATGTTCCAGAAGTCTCTCCTCCCTCCCCTGCCCTGCCTCTTAAGTTTCTATGCCATTCCTGTTGCAGGAGCCATGAGCACAGAAGGCCTCCGCCTCAACAGCTCCCCGCCCCCCAGTCCCCTCGCCTATCTCACAGCTCCTGTCACTCCGCTGACCCCCGCGGAGGCAGCCGACCCCGTCCCCGTGCTCATCGCCCTGGCCTGCATCTTCCTCCTGCTGGCCACCTGTCTGCTCTTCATGACCCTCTCCAAGCCCGCCGCGCTGGACCCGAGCCGCCGCGGGGCGCGCGAGTGCATGCCTCACCACCCCGGGAGCCCCAGCGAGCCCCAGCTCCGCCTCTGGAAGCGCCTGGGCTCGCTGCGCCACTCCCTGCACAGCTTCCGGCGCGGCCGGCCCGCCGCCCCACGGCGCCCCCTGCAGGGCGGCGACGACCACAACAACTGCGACTGCATGGAAACTACTAAGATGTGACGCGCTGCAGACCCTCCTGCCTCCCATGGGGCCTGGCACCCCCAGGACAGCAGCTCAAGCAACCGGGGCCACGCACTCACCCCCGGCGGTTTCCAAGAGATGGCCCCTGAAAGAGTACCTTCCTCTCTGCAGACCCCCCAGCTTCCCCCTGTTGAAAGACCCCAGGGCCAAGAGCTGAGCACCTGGAGCCATCCTGAGGATACAACCTGGGGCTCCCAGGGCCTCCTTCTGGCCACTGGGCACCAACCCCCCTGCTGGAAGCAGCAGCTCTGCTTCCCGACAGAAGCTTTGCTGGCCCTCCCAGTGCCAAAGCCCAGCTCTGCTTCCAGTGCTAGCTGCTGAATGATCCAAGGTTCCCTCCAGCCAAGTGAAATAGCCCACACTGGGAGCAAGGTCCTCTCCTGCCCCTTGTGCCAACTCAACGTACAAGGCAAAAGGGAACTCAGCAATTCTGCTCTTCAGATTTCCTGAGCCTGCCCGCATCTGCCTGGTACACCATGGAAACTCTGGGCACCCTTCTGGTGGTTTGTAGGAGCCTAGGGCCTGGCAACTCCAGTGCGTGTGGGGTTAGTTCTTCCCCACAGCCCAGCTTCAGAGAGGCCGGGTAGACCATGGTGGGATTTAGTGTCCTTGGGTCTCCTGTCTGGGCCACAGGTACAGCTTGAGGCTGACACTCTGGGGAGGTGCACGCTCCCTCTGGGCCCGGAGGCACCCATGTCTGTGAAAGTGGTAACCACAGGGGGGTCTTTATACTGGGACTTGCTCTGGCCTTGCTCGGGGAAGGAGGGTGGGAAGCCCCACAGCCAGAGGGCTGATGGTGTGTTAACTTGCAGCCCTCCAGGGCGGGGAGTGCAGGGGCAAGGGGCCTGAACTAGCTCCGGCTGCAGGCAAGTGAGACTGGCGATGGCGTGGCCCCCCAGCTGCAACAGGGGCCTCCCTGGACACTCTGAATGGATGGGGCAGACCTTTGGGCCTGCCTTGAATATCCTGTACAAGCTGAGGATGCTGGCCTCGCTCTGAGTTTCTGCAGTGCCCAGGGGGAGTGATAGGCCGCACCCCTGTTAAGGCCTGGCCAGTACCTTCCCCCAACACTCGGCCGCCCTGGCTCTCTCATCTGGACACTCTCTAGCTGGCCTATGCCCCGATGAGCTAGGGGCCTGGATTTCACCAAGTGGGGGTCTCACCTGCACTCCGTGCAGAGCAGGGGTGTCCTTGCAACAGGCCCCACCCCTCTGTCCTCAGGGGGGTGGGGAGGAAGGCTTCCATCTGGACACGCTGCCCCTCCAACCTCACTCCCACCCCCATCTCTTAGGATAAAGCCCCAAATCTTCATCAAGACCCACAAGGCCCTGCATAGTCTGAGTCTGCCCTACCTTCACCTCTGGCCTCATCTCTTGGTCACTGTGTTTCTCCAACATGTCCCTTTCTAGCCTGTCCCAGGCCCTTCATTTTCCCTATTCCCTCTACCCAAGAGCGTTCGCTCTCTTCCCCTCTGTGACAGGAAATCTCCTTCTCATCCTTCAGGGCCCTGCCTCAGGAAGCCCTCCCGGACCCTGAGACTATGTCAGGCCCACCTGCTCCTTGGAACTAACTTCCTGCTCATGGAGGAAGGACACTGGCTCTGCTCGTGCTCACCCTATCCCCAGTGCCTGGCCCCTAGTAAACACTCCAAATATTGGCTGAATGAAGGAATAAATGAACAACTGAAACATCTCAGCCTGAAGGGCAGCAGCAGCCCCTTGGGAGACAAGTGGGCTCCTCTCACAGGGGGCATTTCTGGAAGCCTCTTGTCCCTGGCCAGGCTGTCAGCCCCCGGGTGTCTGGCCTGGGGCCATGCGGAGATGCCTGGGTGCCAAGGGGCTGAGGGACGAGCAGGAGACTCTCAATACTATCTGTCGAGTTGCCCACGGCAGGCTCAGTCGAGAAGGGGGCTGGGGAGGGGCTAAGAGGCTCCTTTCAGAGGCCAGGACGGGTGTGTGTCGGAGTGGCAGGGGTCTGGGAACTTCCAGCAGCTGGAGATGATGACTGGGCGCCAAGAAGGATATGTCAGAGCAGCCCCACGCCTCCCCCTTTTGGTCTTCTCCAGGATGGCCGTGGGATCTCGCGTTTGGACCACACTAGTTACGCATGTGATTTTAGTGATGGCTTCACTGACTGGCTGCCTGGCAGGAAGAAGATCCTAACCCAAGACAGGCTTCTTAGAATTCCAAACCCTAGACCTCTCCTCCCATGACTAGGGTTAAACATTTTGGTTGGGTCCCAAATTTGGAGAATGGTCAGAGGGGGGTCTGGGCTGCCTATTTCCTGTCCCAGAGAGTCAGCTGACTGGGGCCACCTCTGGCCCCACCACGGGGCTGTCCCACTGCACTCTGCCAAGACCCATGGTGCAGCCAGCCAAGTCGTCTCACAGAGCAAGCGCTGGCTTTGCTGCCCCCCAGCTCCAACATCTTCACTGGCTCCCTAGTGCTCACTGGAAAAAGCCACAGCACTTTAGCTCGACACCCTCTGGCGCTGGCTCCAATGTGTCTTTCTAGTCTCTTCTCCCATCATGACCCAAGATTCCAGGAAAAGTGAACTACCCATTCTCCCCTGGCTGCTGCACAGGTGTCACATGGCACCCCCTCCAGTTGACAGCCACTGCTGACAGCCTGGATCTGTCCACACTCTCTCGTGCCTCTCCGAGGGAGGACAGGGTCCCTCTGTTCTTGGCAGTGTAGGCCTGGTCTATGTCTTCTTCTTTCTATAAGCCTGGGAGCTCAGAAAGTGAACCCTTGTCTGACCCCTCACGTTGCCGTCACCTGCTGCTGGCACAGAACACGAGGCTTCTGTTTACACCCAGGCTGTGCCCACGCCCCAAAGCTCATGGCAGAAGGGGTGCTGGCGGGAGACTGCAAAACGCAGAGCCTCTCTGCTCCTTGCAGGCCCCACTGGAGAGGCCTACAGTGATTTCCTTCCATGTCAACCTGACACCAAAGAGCAAATCCAGCTTTGCAAGAATCTTACTTTTAAGGCCTTGGAGAAGTTGCCAGTGCCTGAATTCCTCCCCCTGGGAAACAGGGAGACGTAGGCTGGCCCCACATTACTCATAGGCTCTGAGATTTCAGTCTGAATAGCGCTGGGTAAATAGAAACCTTTCTTTTTTTTGGTGTTGAGAAAGTGGGGCAGGCTTCCTCCCAAAGGGCTCTCACCCCCTCCCTTCCTGCTTGTTAACCTCTTCCTGGTTTGCTTCCCCCAGGGCCTCACTGAGGCACACGGGCTGAGTTCTGTCTGCGGTGGGTCACCCACCACGGTCCCTGGCCAGCAGGCTCTGCTTGGCACTTGGCCCTGAGGTCTGAAGGAGAAGGAAGAACCAGGGATGGGGCGAGGAAGGTCTGGCTGCACCCCCAGGTTGGGCAGGGCTGCTCGTCCTGTCGGTGAGCAGGGGTGGCAGGCACTAGGCCAGGGGAGAGGTAGGGACCTGCAGCTTTGAGCTGGGGGCTCCCCAACTCCCCAAGGGAGTTCAAACACACCCCACTGGGGCCCTCCTCCTTCCTTCTTTGGGACACCAACTACCAGACTCCTGCAAATCCCTGTGGCCTTGTGGACCCTTCCCACTTGTGGGAGTCAGTGTCCTGCTCCCCAGCCCCTTTCCTGACCCCCCTCCCTGCCCTGGCCCTGCTGGGGGGTGGTGGGCACACTCCCAGTCTCCCATTCTCTGCCCATCCCAAGCTCGGGGAGCCTGCCCAGCGGACAGGCCCAGATCTGCCATTTGGCTCTGCTTCCAAGGCAGAACCCCCGCAGCTGGGCGAAAACAGTGATTCATGCCCGGCCTCCAGGGGCGGAGGCGGGAGGGTGCCAAGCTTTCAAGTCCTTCCCTCTCTCCCTCTGCCTCAGGGCTGGGGCCCCTGCTCCGGGAGCAAAGGAGCCCTTTCTTCTGGAGCTTGTTTACTTTCCTAGAGGGGAGCTCTCGCCAAGGGCCTGTGGGAGCAACTCTGCTCTGGGCCTGGCGGGGCCCTGGCTCTCTCTCCTTTCCGGGACAATGTGATGCCCTGTCTCCTCCCTGCTCCAAAAGACCCTTTGGGTGGGGTGGTGGGGGATGAGGAGAGGGCTGTGGGGGGCCTATCCTGGGCTGTGCAACCTGGAAACCCACTCTCCTGGCTCCGGGAGGGAGGTGGGCCACTCCCTGTTGCAGTGCCAACTCCAAGATGCCACCGAGCATGTGCGCCCTGAGCCGAGGGGCCACGGACCACCTGCCTGGACAATGCTGCGGCCCTCAGGGATGTCCTCGGGGACGCTGGCCTCATAGCTGCTCTGCAGAAAGATGGGCCGGTTGTCATTCACGTCCAGGACAGTGACGAACACAGTGGCCGTGCCCGTGCGCCGCTTGCCTACAGGGCCATTGTCTGCAGGAGACGGAGGGAGATGGGGTGTCAGTGGCAGCCTGGGCTGGAGCACGCCCAGGGGCACTAGCTAAGGATGCTTTGTTCCTATACCTACTCGTGCCTCTGCAGGAGGTGGCTCTTTTCCTTTTTAGATTAGAGATAATAATATCTAATATTTAGATAACACCATCTACCAGATGCTACTCTAACCCCTTCAGTCCTGATGACAGCCCTGTGAGGTCAGCACCATTTTTATTCCCTTTTTACAGATGGGGAAACTGAGGCCCACAATCACAAAGCCATGTGTTATCAGGGTCCAGGTGGGTGAGGCACACAGGTGGAATCCCTGGGTGCATCCATTACAGGGGCAGCTGTCCTCCGTTCACAGCAGCCAGGAGACTGTGGGCCCAGGAATGCCAGCTCTTCTGATTTCTCAAGAGAAACTCAACATCAGAATTTTTAAATAAAATCTCCTGATTTTTAAATGTTCTCAAGTAATTGTCATTTCTTAAAACAACAACAACAACAAAAAACATTGGATGGGGCAAACAAGCAATCTGCATGGGCACTGCTTGATTTCTAAGCCTGATATCCGGGGAACCTGCCCCTGGAGCCCCCAGCCGGACCCTCCCAGGGCTGGGGAAGTGGTGGGCATCATCCTCCCTGGCAAAAGGAGCTTGTGTCCAGGCTGCATCTGAAATGTGTTGAGACTTAGTTTTATGCCCCAGCATATGTTTCATATGCCCTGAAAAAACCTGTATTTTTTCAGGCTAGTTAACTGCACCCATCCTGGGCAAAAGCAGCCACCCCAGGGAGGAGAATGAGGGGGCTGGAGCTGTCTGGGGACCAGGGGGTGACTCTATCCTTCTTCCCCATGTCACCTGGCCACATGTTAGGGGGCATTCACCTACCCTGGGGTAGATCCTCCCACCCTCCTAAGCTCCTCTCCAGGATCAGCTTTCTGACCCCCAGAGGGGGACAGTATGGGCAGGGAGGCCCCATAGAAGCCCTGAGACTGAGCCCCCCCCTCCTGCCAGCCAATGCCTGAAAGCAAATGTTGGACTCTGGTCCCCAGAGGGTTGTGTGGCTGTCCCAGGGTGGGAGGAGACCAGGGCTGAGGTCAGATGCCTCTGGAGCCTGGGCGGGCCAGGCCGAGCTGCTGGTCGGAAAGCGTGAGGCACATGGAGCGCATTCCCTGCTCACCCCAGGGACACTTCTGCAGAGCTCACTGTAAACACTGTACGGGGTGCTCCTGGGGGACCCACGGCACCTGGGGGGACATAGGCCTCATCACGCCTTTCTTCCCCTCCTTAGTCCTCAAGGGACCACAGCCCCAGGGATGGGCAGGTGCCTTAGGCCTAACTGACCTCAGCACCTGGCCACTGTGAAGGGTTCAAGGACAGACACCTGGACAGAATGGAACTACTCAGAACTGATCTGAGGGTTTTAGCCTGGGAGACTGGGGAAGAGATAAGTGCTGCCTTCCCTGCTGCTGCCCTTGAACCTGAGAGGATGTAACGCTGGGGTTACAGCAGCAATTTGCCACCACATGAGAAAGAGAAAGAAGCTAACATGCAGGAGGCAAAGGCAGCCATGTGGGGGCATTGAGCCACGATGACATCACCTGTGCGCTATATCTGAAGTGGTACCTGAAGCTAGATCTCCTGGTGGACTGGTTTGTTTGCTGACATTGCTGAAGACATTTTTTTTTTCCCTCAAATTTGCAACCAAAATAGTCCTAAATATCCAAAGTTACGCTCAGGTGGCACTTCTTCCAGGAAGCCGCCTGTGATTGCAACCCCCTCCCCCCATTTCCAACACCTCCATGCCTGCTGCTCTTGCATCCCTTCTCCCTTTCTGCTTTGTTTTGCCTGGTTTTGCAGTGAGTTGTCTACACACTGGTCTCCTGCATAGCTCCTGCCCTACCCTCTTAATATCTGGCACAGAGTACCTAGCACTGAGCCTCATGCCCAGCAAGAACTCAGTAACATTTGTTGAGTGCCTGGTCCCCCTTTCTCCATTGAAGTTTGGCCTTTGGTTCCAGGGCACCCCATGTGAACTATGACCCCAGTAACCATGTTCGCGGGGTGTGGGGTGGCCAGGTGCATACCGATGGCCTCCAGGATGAGCGTGTACGCGGCAGTGGTCTCACGGTCCAGGTTCACCACCGTTCTCATGATGGCATCCCGGTAGCCCACGCTGAACTTCCCATCCACGTTTCCAGCTAAGGGCAAAAGAGAATGAAGTTTCAGGGCAGTAAACAGAGCTCCTGGGCAGGGGAAGGGAGGTGGCTTCTCAACTCAGCCTCTGGGCTGGGGTGGTTCAAGGGTGGTCAGCTCCACCCTGTCCCTGAGAGCAGAGCTCTGGATGGTCTCTGACGAGGGTGCGTCCCACAAAATCTCGGGTCAGGGTGCCAAGGGCCTGAAATCATAGCTGTCTCACCTTCACTGGGTCCCTGCCAGGTGCCAAGTACCTCACGTGGACCATTTCATCTCCGTGACAGTCTCTGAGCTCTGTCCTCTTGCATCCTACTCACAGGGGAACGGGCCTTGGTGAGGTGGCAGCCTAAGTTGGGTGTAGGCAGTCTTCCCCACCCTGCTCTCTGCCTGTCCCAGAGAGGTATCTGAGACCTTAACTTGGGCTGGGGTTTTATATGTGGCTGAGGACTCTGGGGGGCTGAGCATTCTCAGGCCCCCCATCTCGGGCCCTGGGCACGGGAGGGGCTGAGGGCCACAGTATTCTGAGTGAGGATGGATGGAGGCGCCCCAGAGACAAGAGGAGGGGCAGGTGGGCAGGAGACAGGTGCTACTGAGTTGTCCTGAGTTGCAGAACAGCTGAGAAATGTGAAGGTCTCCTCCTGGAAGTGGACTGAAGCCAGGAAAGGACTCCTGTCAGAACAGGGCAGAAGACCCCTCCCCTGCCGGCGGCATTCTGGTTGGCAGAGGGCGCCACTACACTAGGTTTGGGGTGAGCGTGAACCAGGACTGCACAGCTTCTTGCAGAATGTAGACTTAAAACCTGAGCATCCTGGGGCTGGGTGGGTTCTCAGCAGATCAGCAGGAACCCGCCACTTTGGGGATGCTGGGAAGTCATCCTGGGGGTTGTCAGGGGCTATCTTGTCCTTTATTGGTTTGCTGCTGGGGAAAGCCCCCTGCTTCCTCAACTCCCAGTATCTGCTCCCCGGTGTCCGAAGCACCATCTTCCAGAGACACAGTCTGCTCCAAAGGAGGGCAGGGAAGGACCTAAGATGCAGATATGCTGGTGGCTGAACCAAGTGGCTTGTTGTCATGTGTGGTAACCCAGAGTGCTGGTTGCCATGTGTGGGGTCTTTGATAACTGGGCTTTTCCCAGGGCAGTTTGAGGGCTAGACTATAAGATGTTCTGAGGGTGCTGGGACCCTTTAGAGAAGGGAGAGAGGGAAAAGGATCTGGAAAGGAGCTGGGAAGTCACTGTTGTTCCAGCAAGTGGGGAAGGGCTGTGAGCCTGGAATTCCTTGCTCCAGGGGAGGCATCAGGGAGGCCGGTGTGTGCACTGCACAGAGCACATGCTCACATGTGCAAAGACAGCATGTGTGCAATGTGGCTGCAGGCAGGTCACAGACATAGAGACATCTGAGCAGGTAAAATGACCAAAGGAGGATTGTAGCATGTGGAAGGGACCCCTCCCCACCCATGTGTCCCAGGACTGCTCAGGTGTGAGAGGGACTGAAAAACACCGGGGAGTTGTCTTCACCCAGGAATGACAGTCACATGACTTGCTTGCCAACACCTACCAATCCTATGGTCAGGGCAGACATCACTAAACAATCGCTGCTGGACATCCCCCCCTTGAGCCAGGACATGGCCTCATGATATTTCTCCACCGCTCTCCAGGTGGTAGCTACTTGGCATTTTTTAGCTAAACCATTTTTCTCTAGAATGGTTTAGAAAGATCTAAACCATCTGCCTCTAAACAGATGGGAAGCCACCTCACGAGTAATGGTCTTTGAGGAAGGACAAGGTCACATTCTGCTCCTCACTGCTTTTGTCACTCTGAATTGGGGTCAGGTGGAGGGCAGGGCTCAGATACACCAGCTCCTCCCTGGGAATCATTGGCTCGTCCTCCCTTCAAACTGCATGAACCTCAGAAAGTCTTCCCTCTCCCCTGCTCCCCAGCAGGCTCAGGAGGCCTCAGGAATGGCCATGGAATCAGTTCAGAGAGACCCAACTGCAAAGCTCTTGGGAAAAGCCAAGAGCAAATCCTCAGGGAGGCCCCAGCAGGTGCTAAAACCCTATGGAAGGAGACAGACCTCTTTTCCAACCTCCCCTAGCCCCATCCAAATCCGGGTCCCTCTGCAAGGGGGTGGAGGCAGGGGCTGCAGGAGGCCTGGGCTGGGGGCAAGGGTGGCACCTGTGATGAAGTAGCTGAGCTCGGCATTGAGGCCCACGTCGTTGTCCGTGCAGTTGAGCCAGACCACCCGGAAGTCCCGCGGTACATCCTCGGACACGGAGACGTTGTACATGGCTGGGAAGAAGGTGGGCGTCTCGTCGTTCACATCCAGCACTGTGGGGGGCAGAGTGGGCACTCAGGGCTAGGGCTGGCTTCTGCTTTTGACAACATACCTCAGAAGGCAGAGGCTTGAGCCAAAGACCAAGCAGGAAACTAACTTCCAAGGGAGGTGGCATTCGTGCCACCACCTTTCAGTCGTGAGCTGAGGGCCCCATATGCCTGCTGGGGCCAGGGAGGAGCTGGCCGGAGATCCACACCCTCCCAGCGTCCCCGTCCCCTACTGCCTTGTTGCTGCTGCCTTGTTGCTGCTCGTTATGTCAAAGGGAAGGGACAGAACCCCAGGGCCTCTCTCCAGCGGGTGGCTGACAACAACGGCGACAATGAAGATAACAATGAGTGCTCCCCACCTGGCACCACGAGCACTCCACGGAGGTGTTCCCTCCCAGACACACTGTATAGACAGGCAAATGGAAGCTCAGAGCAGTTGAGTGACTTGTGCAAAGGCACAAAGCTAGGAGTGGCAAGGCTGGGGTCTCGGGGAAGCCTGCCCCAGTTTGTGCTGGGGTCCCAAGAGGGGGAGCTGGCTTTGAGGAATTTCCTTCCCCAAAGGTCAATTTCCCTTAAGTTGTTTTCTTTTTCAGCTCTGCATACCAGGCCCTGATCCTCAAGCAGCTGGGGCATGGGGGGACCTTTATAATGAAGTGACCCCACCCCACTGGCTACTCCAGGTGGTATTGTCAGAGGAATGATGGGTGCTTTGAGGATATGGCCCTCTGGGGGCCCCTCTGCAAGGAGCGGACATCTTCCCTGTCAATCAAGTGGGTCCTCAAACTGTCGGGAGGAGCCCAGAGGGCCTGGGGCCAGCAGGAGTGGACAGGCGTGGCTCTCTAGACCTCACCACCCTGCGTCACCTCTCTAGGAGGGACAGTGTTGGTACCTGCGCCGAGGCAACCGCGCCACCTCCCGCCCCGAGAACAGGCCTCATCTTGCCCGTTTCACTCTGCAGTTATTTCCCTGGCGTCACTCCTGGCCCTTCAGCCACAGCTCACGTTGATGTTCCAGTCTTGTCTGGAGAATTACAGACATATCCAGAGTGGATGAGAAATAGGGGCCTCCCCAGGCTAGAGGGAGGAGGCAGCGGGAGGGAGTGAGGTGAGGCCTAAGGGGATGGGGAAAGCCAGGCGCCCTCTTCCCAGGGTGACGTCCCCTCCATCATCAGCCAAGTCGGTCCACCACGCAGGCAGGGGTGCTTTCCTCTGCATCCTTGAAATAAAAACTGTGGCCCTCCAATGAAGGCCAAGGGGGCTGCCATCCCCCCAGGCCTGCCTGTGACCATGAGGGCCACAGCCCCTGCTCAAGTCCTCTCTGCTGGTGCTGGAATCAACAACTCAGCTGTCAAGGAGGCCAGAAAGGGTGGGGGGACCTTGGTGGTGGGTCCAGCCGCTGCTCCCGGGCACTGAAGGCAGCAGCCAGGGGAGGAGAAGGCTTCTGCCTGGTGGGCACAGGGAAGGCTCTGCTCTGTTGACTGGCTCCAGCCCACTGACAAGGGCAACCCATTAGTTAGCGAGCTGATGCCCGCATGGACCCTTTGTCCCACCTGGCACTGCACAGGGCCTGTGCCCACATGGGCGGTAGACAGCAGGGATGGGAAACCCCCGTCCCACCTGGCACCATCTGGGGCCCATGCCCACACGGACAGTGGGCAGCAGTGGTGGGGACCCCCTGTCCCACCTGGCACCGCCCAGGGCTTGTGCCTACAAGGATGGCAGACAGAATTGGTGGGCAACCCACCCTGCCTGGCACTGCCCAGGGCTCACACCCATGCTCAGCACACAGTAGGAGCACCCGTGCCCTCTCACCGCGGATGGTGAGCGTGCTGGTGGAGCTCTTGGTGGGCGTGCCCGTGTCGCTGGCCACCACTCGCAGCTGGTACTCGGCGATGCGCTCGCGGTCCAGCTCCGTGGTGGTGAGCACGATGCCGGTGCTGCTGTTGATGACAAAGTCCATGCGGGGCATGCCCACCCGCATGCGGTAGGACACCAGCCCGTTCAGGCCCTCGTCCAGGTCGATGGCCACCACCTAAGGGAGAGCAGGGGTGGCGTCAGGGGCAGGGCCTCTGGGACCGCTGCTTCTCCTCCGAGGAGAGCCCTTCTCCCCTCCTCCAGACAGATGTTCCCAGGCCACTGTCCCCAACTGCACCCTCACATAGGCTCTAGGGGTGCTGCTTGTGAGAGCTGAGAGGTGTTCAGATGCCCTCTGCCCTCTGGGCTACTGTTTATAGGACAGATACCCTCAGATGGGGTGGGGAGGGACATTTTGGAATGAATCCAGGTAACCCTTTCATGCCTTCCCCCTTTGAAGCCCTGCTCTCACCTCCAGGAAGCCCTCCCAGATTTCCTCCAGCTGGCCCTGGTTTCTCCAAACTCTCCAGTGCTCCAATAATCTTCCCTCTCCCGCCAGCCCTTCAAGCTGGCTGGGGCAGCTGTCACAGCTTACAGGCCCGTTTCATTATCTGGAGCTCAACTACATAGAAGGAGCTACTCAGCACCCTGCTTTGTTTTGATTTGTAAGACAACAACAAAAATAAGATGTCAGGTTTATTGTTTTAAATTCATTTGAGGATTTCATCGTCTCCATTTGAGGGGATATACAGGCCTCATCCTGAATTCCCACACTGTTGCCACTTGTACTTCCAGGCCTGATAAGAGATATCCTAACTCAGGACCAAGAGTCTCATGTAGGGGATTCAAGACATTTGAGAAAAATGTGTAATGACAGTTCAAAAAATAAATAAATAAATAAATAAAGATCTTTCAATTAAGACAGGATTTTTAGGATTGGCAGACAAAGTCAAGGTCATCTGGTCTTATTCATATCCAACAAGTTTGACTAAAAGGGTGTCCAGGCTCAGTTTGAATGCTTTCCAGAACGGGGGGCTCACTACTTCTACTTTGTTTGCACACAGCTCAAAACCCTGGAGAAAGTTCTTCCTCACATCCAGCCAGAAAGCTTTATCACTTGAGGTTCTAGATTGGACCAGGGGAACTGGCACAGAAGCAAAGACAGGATTCTGGCAAGGCAAGTTGATGAGATTCTCAGGCCATGATTATGGAGGTGTGGTCCAAGCTGAAGTCAGAACTATCTTCCTGTATCTGAAGACAGTTTCAAAGCTAAACACTCCTTCAACCATCATCTCATGATTCCGAGTCAGTTCCTCTCTGAACTCAGAAGGTGTGCAGGTCAGCAGGTCTTTCCTCTGCTGTCTGTGAGCCCCAGAGAACCAGGTTTGTGGGCTCATTTGCTACCCCCACCCACCACCCTACTCCGCGTTGGGGACTCCTCTGGAACTGACTGCTGTTTCCCGGACTGCAGCTCCCCCTGCTGGGGGATTGGGGACGATGTTTGCTGGAGAGGCCTCCTGCTCCGGGACCAATCAACACTGTTAAGCCTCTCTTAGAGATGAAGAAACTGAGGTGCGGTGGCCTCCAGGGCATCGTCAAGGTTATCCACTCCAGCATCCTGACAAACAACCCTGCCTTCTCCCACTTGATCCCTTTCTCTGGGGTATAAATCTCATGATAGACACACAATAAGCACAGCAGTGACTGTGTATTTCTTGCAGTCCAAGCAGCAGATTACATGTGCGTCTGATTGAATCCCCACAGCACAGCAAGGCAGTACATCATCATCTCTGCTTCACAGATGAGAAAACTGAGGCTCAGAGAGGTGAAGTGGTTTGCTCTGAGTCACACAGCTAGTGAGTGGTGGCATCGGGGTCCACACCAAGTTGCTGGGCTCCAAAGCCCACGCTCTTAACCAGAGGGCTTTCCAAGCTCTCTAAATGGCCACTTTCAGTGGATCATTTTCCCTGAACCAGCATCTGCAGGGTCTCCTTGACCAGAGGAGGGAGGGGAGCTGGGATAAAGATCAGGCCATACCTCTCTGGGATCTGGCAAGTCCCTTTAAGGTCTCCTGCAAAATGGGGCAAGTCCTACCCATTGCCTGGAGCTTCCTTGGGGCTTTATGAGAGAGGATGGGGAGAGGAGCGGGTTGCCCGTGGAGGATGGAAGCCTGGGCTACACTCAGTCTTACTGTCTCTGTGTTCTAGCACTCTCTGCAGGCTCGGGATGTTGGGGGTCTTTGGCCACACCTCCATAATCATGGCCTGAGAATCTCATCAACTTGCCTTGCAAGAATCCTGTCTTTGTCTCTGTGCCAGTTCAATGTATTATGTCCCCCAAATGCCATTATCTTTGATGCAATCTTGTGTGGGCAGACATATTAGTGTTGATTAGATTTTGGAATCCTTTGTGTTCTAGTTTGCTAATGCTGCCAGAGTGCAAAACACCAGAGATGAACTGGCTTCTATAAAAGCAGGTTTATTTAGTTACACAGTTACAGTTTTAAGGCCATAAGGTGTCCAAGGTAACACATCAGCAATTTGGTACCTTCACTGGAGGATGGCCAATGGTGTCCGGAAAACCTCTGCTGGCTGGGAAGGCATGTGGCTGGTGTCTGCTCCAAAGTTCTGGTTTCAAAATGGCTTTCTCCCAGGATGTTCCTCTCTAGGCTGCGGTTCCTCAAAAATGTCACTCTTAGTTGCACTTGGGGTATTTGTCCACTCAGCTTCTCCGGAGCAAGAGTCTGCTTTCAACAGCCGTCCTCAAACTGTCTGTCATCTGCAGCTCCTGTGCTTTCTTCAGAGAGACCCTTTTGCCTGTAGCAGCTTGCTCCTTCTATCTGATCTTACACAGTGCGCCACTAATTTAATTCAGACCCACCCAATGAGCAGGCCAACACCTCCATGGAAGTTATCCAATCAGAGTCATCACCCACAGTTGGGTGGGGTGCATCTCCATGGAAACACTCAAAGAATTACAATCTAATCAGCACTAAAATGTCTGCCCCACAAGATTGCATCAAAGAATATGGCTTTTTCTGGGGGACATAATAAATTCAAACCAGCACACTTTGGGTGTTGCCATGGAGATGTGATTCAGTCAACTCTGGACAAAACCTTTGGTTGGATAATTTCCATGGAGGTGTTGCCCCACACGTTCAGGTCTGAATTAAATTACTGGAGCACTATATAAGCTCAAACAGAAGCAGCAAGCTTGCTACAGACAAGAGGAACACTTTGAAGAATGCACAGAAGCTGAGAGATTAGCTGCAGATAAGAGACATTTTGGAGATGGCTGTTGAAAGCAGATTTTCACTCTGGAGAAGCTAAGAGAGGACAAATGCCCCAGGAGCAACTGAGAGTGACATTTTTGAGGAACTACAGCCTAGAGAGGAATGTCCTGGGAGAAAGCCATTTTGAAACCAGAACTTTGGAGCAGATGCCAGCCATGTGCCTTCCTAGCTAACAGAGGTTTTCCGGACACCATTGGCCATCCTCCAGTGAAGGTACCCGATTGTTGATGTGTTACCTTGGACACTTTATGGCCTTAGGACTGTAACTGTGTAACCAAATAAACTCCCTTTTATAGGAGCCAATCCATCTCTGGTGTTTTGCATTCCGACAGCATTTAGCAAACTAGAACAGCCTCCCTCCCTGTTTCTGCCTTTACCCATCTCTTTATCCTCTCCTGTGTGCTTTCCCTCCACCTCTCCAAATCCACCTGTCCTTCAAGGCCTGGCCCAAGCTCCTTCTCCTCCTCCTCCAGGAAGCCTTCCTTGACCCCTCAACTCTTTCCAATCTCTCACTCACGATGCTGGTTCTCCAAGCCTGGCGGGGACTGCATACTGCCCAGCAGTCCTGGTCTCCCCCGACCCCCCACTCCCCAGCAAAGTGCTCAGCACAGGGCCAGGCACGCACAGGCACTTTTTGCACACTTGTTGGCTGACAGGGACAAGACGAGGGAGACAGAAGAAGATCTCAGGCTGCAAAAGGAAAACGCACCTGGTAGATGGAGACCCCCACAGGGGTGCCTTCGAGCACCTCAGCCACAAAAGGTAGGTTCTGAAAGGTGGGGTCATTATCGTTGAGGTCCAAGAGGTTCACAAACACAGTGGCACTGCTGGTGGCTCTCAGAGGGGGCCTGCCGCCTGGGGTCGGGGATGCAAGAGAGGGGAGGGAGAATGAAGAGTGGGGAGAGGGAGGCAGATGCAGTGACCCCCACCCCGGGCCTGCAGCCTGGTGGCCCCTCCAGGGGCCACGTGTCCCCCTGCCACTCCCCTCTGCTCCAGGTGTGACTCTGCTTGGTGATCTAGACACAGCCTCCGGGACAGTCCTCAGGCCCCGGAGAGTCAGGGCCACAGCGCGAGGTGTGGGGGCCGCGAGGGGCACGTACAGTCAGTGACAGAGACGACGATCTTGCGCATGAGCTCGGCCTCGTGGGGGTTGGGGTTCTCGCGGTCCAGCATGACGCGGGTGGTACGGATCTTGCCCGTGGTGCTGCTGAGGCTGTAGAACTTGTTGGGCGGCTGGATGCTGTACACCAGGGTGCCATTCTCGCCCAGGTCCGGGTCCACAGCCACCACCTGCCCCGGAGGCACCAGACCCCCTTGCTGAGTGGGATGGGGGGGCTGCCCGTCCCAGCCTGGGGTGAGGGTGTGGGTGGGGTCTCTGCCCAGGGTGCTCTGAGCTCATGCCTAGGCTTCAGGCACCACCTGCCTGGGAGGAGGAGGCCTCCTGGCTCAGACCCAGGAAGTGAGCCCCTCTCCTGGCTCTAGCAGCACCCCCCTGTCAGGAGGCAAGGGGTTCAGCAGGTTTGTCAGCTGTGGAAGCTGGGCTCTAGTCCTGGCTTCCTCCCCAAGTTGGGTTTGACCTTTGGCAGTTCCCCCATGTAAGTGTTGGGGTCCTGATCTGTAAGACTGGAGAGTGGGGGTGGTACCCCTACTTCGCCGTGAGGGGCTAGTGCATCCTACAGCATCTGGCACATGCTGGCCCAGAGCAGGAAATGCCAGCCCTCTTCACGCAGCCTGACAACAGTCCCATGAGTGATACTTGTAGTTATGCCCATTTTACAGATGAGGCTCAGCAAGGCCCGAGGTCACAGAGCTTAGAAAGGGCAGAGCAGGGATCCAACCCCAGGTCTGGGTCCCTCTGGAGTCCATGTAGTAACCACCAGGCAATGCCACCAGCATACCCTTGTGTCCCTTCTTTCTGATGCATGGGGTGATGTGTTCGTGACTTTTGGAAGAGCAGGGCCCCCTAGAAGGTCCATCACCATGGAGTCCAAATCCTTGGGCAAGCTTTTGGAAGGCTTTGAAACCATGGCCTTTGAAAGTTAGCTTCTTCCTCATCAACTCCTGGAGCTTTTGATTTGGGAGGTGAGTCGCCAAAGAATTAAGGTTCTGTGACACCAGGGGCGACAGGGCATGGGAGGGAGCCATGGGCTGGGCCCTGGTTTGGAGGGTGGGTCCCAGGAAGTTGGAGCAGGAAGAGGCAGGTGAGTGGGGACTTGAGCAGGGAGAGGGCTGAGCCTCCCCAGCAGGGGGAAGGCCAGGCCTGAGAAGGGGGAGGGTCTCAGGACCAGGGCCCCAGAAACTCTGGCCCTTTAACTCTCCAGCCTACCTCTTGTCCACTTAGTGGCCCCATCCCAGGAAAGGAGCCATGCTCAGGCTTCCCTAACCAGGGACGACAAACCCTCAAGCCCTGCTGTCCCCTGACTCCCAGACAGCAGAGCCATTGCCAACAGAAAAAAGGGCCCATCTGAGGACTCCGAAGCTGAATCGTTCTCTCTGAGGACCCCTGTGCCACTCATCCCCTGCTCTGTGGGAAACCTCTCTACCCATTCCCGCCTGCCCTGCTTCCCACAGGGGGAAAGCAAAGCCCAGAGACGCAAGGGTGGGACTCAAGGTCACACAGCACCAGCCTTGGGGCCCAGACCCAACTTCCCCCTGCCCTGGAGGCCTCCTAAAGTCCCAGGATGGCCTTGACAACCCCCACTTGGTCACCCCACCCCGTGCTGCAGAGGCTGCTGCAGCGCCAGGGGAAGACAAGATCAAGGGGGGACGAGGGGGGTGGGTGACTGCAGTCCCCAGGGCCGTGCCAGGATAGTGTCATTCTTAATTCCTGAACATTCAGCGATGACAGCCTGGCCTCGTCAGCTCCTTCATCTTACTTGATGTGGGCCCTTTTGTGCTTTGGCAGCAGAATCTGTCCCTCCTCTGGCTTAATCCCCAGCCAGAGGTGTCTCTGGGGCACCAGACCAGAACAGACAGATGGGCTGCCCTGCTGGGGGCTCCCCCCTGCCCCAAGGCCCCGAGGAGGCCAGAGGGAGCAGTCAGTGCAGGGGCTGGGCCCTGAGCCACCCCAGGCCCTCCCCTGCTTCAGAGAGGTGGGAGGCAGCACCCACCCCCACCCAGCCTGCCCAGGCCACCCCTCTCCCATCCCGCCTTGCTGCACCAAGGGGCCAGGGTGGAAGAGGGAAGGTGTGACGTGGGCATGTGGCCTCAGTTTCCCCAGCCACCATAAAGAAGCCCAAGTCCCCATTTGGTAAATGGGATGCAGGGTTCCTAGGAGATCAAGGCATAATTACAACAAGGCCAAGCTGTTCCACTGGGAGACACAGGGGACTAGCACCCTTGTGTTCCACAATGCTTCTCTCCAGTTGGGGTGGGGGGGGGGGGGTGTATGGAATATGTTTACCTGCATTTTTCCAGATGGGGAAACTGAGGTACTGAGCAGTTAAATGACCTGTTCAAGGCCAGCAGGCTGTTGCTGAAAGTGCCAAGGTCGATTTCATTGGGGGCTTCTCCTCTCCCCTCTCCCCATCCCTGCATGACAGAGGGTGCCTGGCATGGCTGCAGGGGTGGGGGTGGGACACTGATTTCTCACCTCTTGACCCACACCCTGGTTATGGGTTGGGGGTGGGGGCACAGGAGAGGGCAGGGGCTGTGATGCCTCTGCAGTCTCCCTGCTGGGTGATTTTGTAGAATCTCACCACTTTCCCCTCATTTATTTCCCATTTCACGCTCGTCATTTTTCTCCTGGCCTGACAGGGAATAATTCTCTCTGTCTCTCCTCTCCTTTATTTTGCTGGAGGGCTTTGAAAGGTTCTAAATCAATGCCCATCAGCCAGGTCCTTGAAGGAGGTTGCAGGAGCCAGGAGGGAAAGTTGGGCCAAAATCTTACTTGCAAAGAGAAAGAGGCCAACATGTGAGCACACACACGTGTGGGAAACACTCCCAGTGCATACACATGAGCAGTGACCCCCCAGCACAGACATGCATAGCCACACCAACTCCGAGGGCCCTAGATAAAGGTGGTAGAGCTTGATTGCCTCAGTCCACTGACTCCAGGGGGATGTGGTCAGTGCCCCCTCTAGCGGACGCCCCTAGTGGTCCTGGGTCACACCCCCTAGTCTCCCTGTGACGGAAAAGACCCAACCCCGACCTGGCGGAGATGGAGGGGCCGGGTGGGGTGAGGAGGGGAAGGTTAGATATTCACCTGCTGAACAAATCCTTCAACAACATCCAATCACGAATATCTTGAACACCTACAATGTGCTTGGCACTGTGCAAGGCACTGGGGTTCGACAGTGAACAAAATTGTGGAGGAGCAGTGATGGAGATGATGATGATCAGAGCTACCACTGATGGACCACTTACCATATGCCAGTCCCGAGGTGGGGCAGCCACCATTCAAATGCACCTCCTCGATGTCACCCAATCCTCTGGGCTAGCTGTTTCCTCCACTGTCACACTCTTTCCTCAGGCCTCAACCACAGTCCCTACCTCACTCAGGGCCATTGTAAGGCCAGTGCTTCGGGTATATTGAGTCATTAAGTACAACTCTATCAGGAGGGAATCTTATTACCCCCATTATCTAGATAAGAAGATTAGAGCACAGAGAGGTTACGTAACTTGCCCAAGGTCACACAGCTGATAAGTGGTATAGCTGAGATTTTGGTAGCAGAAGCTGCCCACTTAATCAACTATGCTATACTGTGTCTTAATAAACAAGCAACCTAACAAACACAAATTGTGGGACCAGTTCTGAAGGAAAAAGAGTTAGGAGAAGGAGAGATACTTCAATCAGGGAGGGCCTCTCTAGGCCAGGACAGAAGGAGGAGAATGAGCCAGCCATGGGAGGAGCAGGGGCACGGGAGAAGAGGAAGAGCACTCAGGGGCGGGGGAGAGAGTACAGCTTGTGCAAAGACCTGGAGGTGGGAAAGGGTTTCGTGGGTTCAGAAAATTGAAAGGCCAGTGTGCGGGGGGTGCGGTGGTGTGGGAAGATGGGAGGGAGATGAGTCCCGAGGTGGGCCAGCCGCCATTCAAATGCACCTCCTCCTTGATGTCACCCGATCCTCTGGGCTAGCTGTTTCCTCCCCTGTCACCCTCTTTCCTCAGGCCTCAACCACAGTCCCTACCTCACTCAGGGCCATTGTAAGGCCTCTGAGGACCCCTTTGGGGGGTGGGGGCTCTCAAAGGTGTTAAAAGGTATCAAAATCCATGCACATATATGCATATATACAGTTTATGGCTCTGAAATTTGCAAGGATTTCTATGATTATTCCTATTATTTTACTAATGACAAACTCAATATATGGGGTTCTCAGATTTCTGATTTCCTGGCAGTTACCATACACAACTGGGAATTCCAGAGAATTCTCTAACATTCTTGAGAATGCTAAAAAATCCAACTTACAGTTTATCCTTAAAAGTCATAGAATTTTTACAAACACTGAATTTCATTATTATTAAAGTTCTCTATTATGTTGGCAGGTGTTTAACATATGTATTAATGTTGGATTTGCAATTCTCTTTTTGAATTTTTGAGTTAGTACACTTTTTTTCAGGTCTCAAACACTATCAGGGGCCACTGAAAAGCTCAGTGCCCCAACCCTGCCCTGTCCCGTGGCAGAGGGGAGCAGCCGGCTCTGCCCTGACGGGTGGGCTCACACCGCTGCCTGCTCATTGCTCGGCGGCTCCCTGAGGCAGGGCGGCAGGGCTGTCGTGTCCTGTATCCTGGGCCTGCCTAGCATCGGCCCTGCACACAGTAGGTTCTCACTAAAGGCTCTTGGAGGTGTCCTTGAGAGTGAGGAGGTGCTGGGCAGCAGGCCCCTGGCCCACTGTCTGTACCTGCTCAGGGCCCAGAAGAAGGGATGGAGAGGCTGGAGAAGGCCCCTGGGACTGGGACTGGGCGATGCCCCAGGCCCCGCAGCCCTGCATGAACGTGTGATCTGCTCTTTGCTTGCAGGCTGACTCTGCCCTGATTTCCAAGGAAGGGCCATTCAGCCGCTTTCTCCAGGTGCCATCTCCCTCACCTGACCCTCAATTCCATATTTCCCAGAAACCCAGGGCGAAGGTGAGAGTTGACCTGACAGGTGTTAAGGGTGGGCATCTAGCCCAGCTGCTCTGGGGGTCCCTGGCTGGGTGGGGGGAGGCCGTCCTGGGCCTGAATCCAAGTGTCCACAAGGTGGCAGCAGAGAGTGCCCACCCAGACTCTCCTGGAGCCTAGATTGGACCTGGAAGCGGCCCAGGCTGGTGGTTTCCAAACCTGGGCCGTGGGCTGGAAGGAGCCTCCCTGGGGGGTTTTTGAAAATCATAGATTCCAGATCCCTCACCCTTGCTCCTGCCCTAATCCACTGGAATCTCTGGGAGGGGGATTCAGGACAGGGGCTTGTGTTGCACACGGGTTGAGAGTCAGTTTAGAAGATCTTGAATGCGTGGAAGGGAGGGCAGCAGGAGTTTTTGGGCCAGGGCCTTCCATGCCGCCCCCCGTCCCCCTTCCTCCCAGGCTGGCCTCCTCTCCCATCTAGATCCAGGTGGATGAGGGGTGGGAGGCTGGGCACCAGCCCATGGTTGCTTGGTCTTAGGGTGAGGCAACCCTCTTGGAGAGCTAGATGCAAAAGCCACCATCCCTACCCGACTCCACTGAATTCTCCAGTTCCTCAGGACATCCCTAAGCCAGCAGAGAAACAAGAACTGGGCAAGAAATAAGGACTGGCTAGTGCCTGGTCTCAAAGTCCGACAGACCTGGGTTGGCGTTCTGCCACTGCCTCTTACTACCTCTGGTGCCTTGAGCAAATCCCTTAAACTCAGTCTCATTTTGCTCAAAAGTATAATGGGAACAGTGAGCCATCCACCATGCAAAGCTGTTTTGAGGACGAGAGAGCATTCACGAGAAGCCTTTGGCACAGTGTCTGGCTCATTTGATGGGGCTGAGCTGTTGGGGTTCATGCCCATCATGGGCTGGCTAGGTGACAGTGGGGACAAGCCTCCCTAAATAAGACCAAATGGGGCATGAGGGTGGGGGGAGGAGCCTCACAAATGGGGATCCCAGAGCAGAGCAAGGGGTCTCCCCAGGACCCTGGTCTCCATTCTGGTGCCCCGTGGTTTTGGCCTCCCCTTGCCACCCTGAGTTGGACTGTGTGAGGGCACAGGCTCAAATTTCTGCACACAGGCCCCTGGACATACACGTGTGGCACACACAGGGCTCTCCCCCACGTGGAGCCCAGCTGGGCAGTCCTGGGAGCCTCTGGGAGGGCAGCTGACCCAGGCTGGTGGTTGCAGTAACAGAATTGGTCATAGAAAGGCACTGAGGGTGGAGCTGAGGGTTGTGCAATTTGAGGGAGGGACCTGTGCCTTGGCAGGATGGGGTGGGGGGCTCTCCTGAGGCGGTGGCCCAGGGACCTCAGGAGAAGAGTGGCCTACAAGTGGAACCAGCCCTAGCTCCTCTACCGCTGGCCCTGAGCTACCAGAAGCTCCCTTTGATTGACTACCTTTCAGCATGCAAAGAGCTGCAAGAGATGGCTCAGACGAAACACGAAGTCCATCAACCCCACAGGGGCAGGGCCACAGCGCCCACGGCGGGAACGGTGGCCCCCTTGGAAGGGCAGCCTGGGCAGTGTGACCTACCGTGGTCACGTCCGAGTCTGGAGGGGTCATCTCCACCAGGTTGATGTAGTAGGGCGCGTCCTTCCAGGTGGGGTGGTTGTCGTTGATGTCCAGGAGGGTGATGTTCACCTGCGAAGCCACAAGGGGCGCTGTGGAGCGCGCCTCGCTGAGCCGGGCCAGGGCAGGGGGCCTCCGAGGGGTAACACACTCAGACGCCTGCGGCATTTTGGGCTTCATCTCCCCGGCCCCACCAACTTTTGGGGCCTCAGGGCAGGGCCTGGGCTCTCAAGGACAGGAGGGAGCCAGCTCCCTTCAGGAGGGGAGGGGTTAGGTGCTATCCCATCAGGAGGCAGGGGAATGGTTGACATGACCCTGGAAATTCTTGCTGTGACCCCGGCATTTCTCTCACCCCACCCCTAATCTTGGCTGAGGGTCACTAACAGGGTGGCAGAGGTTTGGGGTGGGGGAGCTGTTAGAATCCCTTGAGTCTCCCAGTCTTAACTACAAGCCAAGCAATTTCCCTGCTCACTTGCTGCCCAGGTAAATTATTTATAGGGCTCCGATTCCTATTAGTGGGGCCTCCCACGACTGAATAGGGCACTGGGGATTTTTCTTCCAAGTCCCTGGAGAAGGGACTCCAATCCCAGCCCCCCTGGCTGGGCAAGTACAGAGCAAGGGCTATGGAGAGAGGCTGGTTGGGGGCTCCGTGTGAAAGCCAGAGAAAGCAAATAGGGAGCAAGGATGGGGGGGGGGGCGGCTGCAGTGACCTGCCAGCGGGGTCCTCCTGGATTGCTTTTCCATGGAGGGGCCCACTGCTTCTCACTTCCCCTATTCTCCTCTGCAGCCAAGAGCTCATTCAGGAACCCCCAGTTTCCTTCCTCTAACCTTCTATTCTCTGAGCACCTTGTGGGGGGTGACAAGCCTTGGGTGAGGGCTCTGGGCCTTCACTGTTCCTTCTGGTTCATAGGAGGG
The DNA here is from genome assembly GCF_015220235.1 of Choloepus didactylus. NCBI lineage: Eukaryota > Metazoa > Chordata > Mammalia > Pilosa > Megalonychidae > Choloepus > Choloepus didactylus. The sequence goes on along the minus strand of NC_051321.1, from coordinate 68,280,382 downwards.
ATGCATCACAAGAGATGCAGTGGGGTGACGAGCCCCCAGGGACACTCCAGGGTTCTGCTAACTGCCCGGCTGGCCTTTTGAAGACAGGGAAGCAAAGCATGTCATTTTTCTCCTCCCTAGTCTCCCCATGTCCCAGGTGGGAATACCTTCCAACCCACAGCCATGCTGGCCTCAGGGCTGACCAGGGCTGACCTGGGCTGATGATGGGCTGGCACCTGCTCATCACCCTCACCCCACTCCCACAATGCCCAGGACGAGCTGGGGAGCAGCTACCTGGTCGGAAGGTAGGGGGCTGGGGGGCACGGAAGGGGTGGGCACTCACTGTGGCGATGCCAGTTTTCTGGTTGTGGCCCACGCCCCCATCCACTGCCCGTACGATGAGGATGTATTCAGACTTGGTCTCACGGTCCAGCAGGGACGTGGTGGTGATTTCACCTGTAGGGGAGAGGAGCGTGTGACAGCGTCTGGAGGGCTCAGGGAGAGAATGGTGGAAGGAGGGAAAGAGCAAGAACATGCAAGAGAGGTGCTTGCCAGAGCACAAGAAGCTAGCTGCGTGTGCATGTTTGTGTGCCGGGCAATAGGCAGGCGGGAGGCTGGGGGCAGAGGTGGTGCTCAAGGAGGGAGGGGCAGTCCCCGGGCCGTGGGAACTGGTACCCCAGAGCTGGCACTATCACCCCATGTTGAGGAGGGATTTTCAGGCATGGGAACATCTGGGCTGGTTCTGGGGTCTTGAGGAACAGGAAAGGAGGGCCAGCAGCCTCCAACTTAGTCCCTGAGGACCTCTCATTTAAACTTTTGACATCATCTTACTGGCTTTTATCCCCTTGAACCAGTCACTTAATCCTCTGTGCCTCAGTTTCTTCATCTGGTCAAAAGGGAATAATCACAGGACCTGCCTCGTAGAGCTGCTGTGGGAATTGATTTAGTCAATATTCCAGAAAGCTCCGAATGCACCTGCTACTGTTATTCACACACCACAAAGATATGGGGGCAGGACAGAGAAACACACGTGTTCCGGCTTGTGATTCATGACCGCATGGTTCAACCTGGAGTGCACTGAGAATGAATAGTTTTAAAGTGACTTCATTGCCTGGCCTTTTTAAGGATGAGAATAAGCTATCCTGTTAAATATAAATGTTTAAAATATACCATATTTTTTTCAGCCTGTTTGGGCATTTCTTTGTGTTTTGGTATAACTAAAAAGTGGAAGTCACTTTGGCAGAGGTGTGTTGGTAAATGTTTAACAACTAGCTCCCCAAAAGGAAAACAAAGTATTTGGCAATTTCTGTGGTATAAATATTCCCATCAGGGCTCATTTTAAGCTACCAACTTGATGGCATTGAACATGGCATCGGCAAGAGAGATGCACAATCGGCTACCACGAGCTAGAGTGAGGTGGCACGAGCCACTTCTGCGTGTTGCTGCAGCCAGGCCACTGACCATCTCCAGTGGGCCATGGAGAAGAGCCCGTGCCTTGAGGACAGGGAGACCAGATTTGGATTTCAATTATGGCCCTTTCCAGATGCTCGGTCATGGAAAAGTTACTTAATTTCTTTGAGCCTCTGTTTTATCATCTGTAAAATGGAGATGATTATCCATTCCCAGCACAGCCATTGTGAGGATTAAATAACTGTAGGCACAGCTCCCCAAACTTGGAAAATGTTAGTTTCCTTCCAATGGACTATTCATTGCTTTATCCCCATTGCCCGAGCTGTGTGACCTGAGGAAAGTCACTTAACTTCTCTGTGCATGGTTTCTTCTACCATAAAACAAGGGAGCTGGCCCAGATGGTGCCTAGGACCTCTTCCACCCCAAAATTTCCCTCTCAGGCACACTGGCCTGTCCTCTGGCCTGTGCAGGACTGAGCAGGGAGCTGGGGGTGGGGGTGAGGGGCAGCTAAGGTGCTAAGGCCAGGAACGGAAGCCCGGCAGAGGTCTGCCCGCTGAGCCATGCTCCTTCCGGGGTGGGTGCTGATTAATTGGCAGGGCGAGGAAGAAATTAATCTCTAAAAAGTTTTAAACATGAACTTGTGGGCATGATAGATCGCTCATCCTGTCTGGGGAATTAGATCCAATTAAGGCCACCTTTGCAGAGCAGGCCTGGCCAATTTGACCAAGGAGCTCAGAAGATAATGCTTACATCTTGGGAGCTAAAGGAGACATGTTAAAGGCAGCAGGAAAATGTTCATGTCTTCATTAAAGTCCCTGGGGTAGAGACGGAGTCCCTGAGTGGGGAGGCAGGGGCGGGGGTGCCGAAAGGTCAGCTTGCCCGTCGCCTCGGAGCAAGGAACCTGACTCGAATCTGACTCTGTGGAATGCAGCGTTTAGAGCACGGGCCCTGTAAGCATAAGTTCAGGGTCTGTGAGTCCTCAGTCAAGGTAGATAACCTCTCCCGAGCCTCAGTTTCCTCATCTGGAAAAGGGGGATCATTCGGGTACGTGCCTCACTGGGCAGTGAGGAGGGTGAAATGAGATGACACTGGTCAATGCACTCAGACTGGTGCCGGCTCCCGCTATGCTAGTGTTAGTTAAAGATAGGATTTGGAGCTCCCTAGAAATGGGCTTTACTGGGGGTAGATGCTCGTGAGAGCAGGAGAAGACCCCCCTTTTTCAGCGGTGGGAGGAGAGGCTCAGGATGGCCTGGATCCCCTCTCTGCAGTTTCTGAACACACCAGCCCCAGCCGTCTGCTCCCCAAGCTTCCTGGGAAGAGGATGACAGAGAGATGGAAGGTAAACTGACCAGTGAGGGGGTTAACCCGGAAGCCCGAATGCCCTCCCAGACCACTGACCACCTGTGGCAGCGATGGCCAGCATCCACCAAGATTCATGCTTCCTTCCAGAATTCCTTTCCAGAATTATTGCTGGGAAGTGGATGCCAGCCCAGGGACTACAGCCTCAGCCCCTCCTTTGCATCTAGGTGGGGCCATGGCCTGGTCACTTCCAGGGCTGCCCATACAAACCTCCTTACACAATGCTCCACACCCTTCTCCCTTTGGCAGTGACCTTGGAGCCATGACACAGAAGGAGCCTGGGTCCCAGAATCGCCACACAGAGGGCTGTCCACCTAACACCCACATCGGACTGTTGTGTGAATTAGGATTTCTTTTGTGTTCAGCTTTCAGGGTTTATCTGTTTAGCACCTGGAGTTCTCTTAACGAACACAGAAATGGGCACTTGGAAGTGGGGTGCCCTCCAGGCTCACCAAGCTGACTTGGAACCCCGTGAGGCCAGGGACCATCTTATCCCCTCCCACACCCCCAGCACCCAGTATGGCACCTGGCACAGAATGGCCCCCCACTGGGTCCTGGGAGACTGTAGGGTGAATTGTGCCAGGTGTCACCTTCCTTCCCGGCTTCTGACTGAAAAGCCTGGGGCAGCTTTTGTTGCTTTTTCCTGCCCCTACCTTCCCTCCCAGCTTCAAGGAGGAGAGAAGAAGAAGGGAGAAGGGAGTTGCAGGGCTGAGCAGCCAGCTGGGAAGGAGGCCCCTAGGTGAAAAGAAAGGAAGAGAATGATGATCTGTGATGACGGTGACCATGATGTCAGCTTCACTTCCTTAGCACTTGCCATGTGCCAGGAACCACTCTGAGTGTTCTCATTGTCATAATGCATTTAATCCACACAACAGCCCTAATGTGGTCACCCGTGTTTTGCAGGTGGGGAGACTGAGGCACAGAGAGTGACTTGCCCAAGACCACGCAGCTGCGTTAGGGTTCGAGAATGGCGTTGGTTGGCAGCTGAGGGAGGACGCTCAGGCTTGAATGAAAGTGTCCCTGAAGAGTGGCGTGCTAACCAGCCTCTTGTAAAATGGAACACGTTTAAATGTCATGTGGCTTTTCACCATTGAAAGAAATTCTTCTGTGGATAAATTCATGCTTTGAATTTTTTTTTTTTTTTTTTTTTTTTTTTTGGTAAGATCAGTTATCACACACAAATGAATATTTCGGAGACAGAACTAGAGGTTCACAGTTGGTTTGCTCAAAACGAGGGCTCCTGGGAACGGGAAAAGCCCCTGGCTCAGAGGGGGAGCTGGCCGCAGGCCCGGGGGTGGGGTTGCGGAAGGCAGGTGGGGGCTCACCTGAGCGGGCATTGATCCGAAACTGGGAGGAGCCCTCCAGGGAGTAGATGATGGACTCCTGGCCAAACTCCCGGGAGCGGTCCAGGTCCGTGGCATTCAGGAACAGCACGGTGGCTCCTTTCGGGAGAAAAAGTGTGGGGGGCTGCTCACCCGGGGCTCACGGTCCCAAGCCCTGGGGGAGAGGGGACCTGGCCCAGGCCCCAGGAGAGGACGTGGGGCTCTCGTGGTGACCTGCTCCCAGGGGTGCAGGAGGCCTGCCCGTGGGGCTGCCCTGGGATGAGAGTGGGCTCATCCACCCGCTCCGGGGCTCCACGGGAGAGGGGTGTGGGGCTCTCTCCCCTCTCCTCCTCCCCCCCACCCCGGCCCTCCTGGCCCAGTCTCTGAGAGGGTGCCACCGCCCACCCACACCCACCCCTTCCCTGCCGCCCACCACATTCAGGACACTCAAATGTCCAGCTTTTACTTTAAGTCAAAAAGAAATGAAGCTCCTTATTAAATTACCCCCCATTTATTGTATTCAGCTTTAATTTTACTTTATCTTCTTCACAAGCAGAATTTGTAAGGCTTTTAATTTTCTCCTCAGTGGACGGTTAAGACCCCAACCTTCCATTTCCACCTCCATGGAATCCTGGGCTGGGGGATCAGCCTTCCCAGCTGCCCTGGCCGGGCCCTGACGGCAGTTTGCCCTAAGGCCGTGTGCACTGGGGCTTGTGGCTGTAATGCAACCCCCATGCACCCCAACTCCCCGACCCCTGTCCCCCACCTGCAGGCCCTGGTGGAGCAGAGAGGTGGGCAGCCTGCAGCCTTCTGGAGTCCCCACCCTCAGGCTGGAATCCTGCTCTGCCGCTCACTAGCCGCGGGACCTCCATCGAGTGCCTTCCCTTGTCTGAGCCTCAGCTTCCTCCTCTGTAAAATGGGTCTAATGACAAAATCTAACTCATGGGGCTGCTGGTAAGAATTACGGGGCATAAAGCAAGCAGGGCTCAGGCCTGGCTCGTGGTTACCTCTTACTGAGCCACAGCACAGGTTGGAGATTATTTTGCTGATGAGTCAACAGTCCCTGGGAGGGTCTGGGGCCAGGCGGGAGTTATGGGATGGGCAGGTCATTCCGGCCCCTTCTAGGCAGCCATGGGGCCTCTAATCTGACTCGTGGTTCTGCCCAGAGGAGGGGGACAGGGACGCTGTCCCTAACACGTTTCTTTACCCAAATGTATTCAACTTGGAAGAGGAGTAACAAACACAGGGAAGGCCTCTCCTTGGCAGAGACCACAGGTGAGGGGACAGTGGGGTGGTAAGTGCAGGCTGGCTTCAGCAGTGAGCTCCTCCAGGGGATGCCTGGCTGGGATGGAGAGGGTGGGGGGACTGGGCAAAACCCAGCACCCTGCCCAGCTCATCATCAGACACCAGGGAGGTGCTCAGAGCGCCTTTAGAAGGCTCCATGGTGCAGGGGAACACCACCCGTGGGTCCAGCTGCTGCAGCGGATCCCGACACGGAGTTTTCCCCACAAGAATGAATAGTCCACTCTGGGTGAAGGGTGAAGCTGGCAGCCTACCTGGAGGACAGAGCAGGTCCCCTGGAGCCCGAGTGTGGGGCTGGTGGTCCCGGGCTCTGCAAGATGTGTCCTGCCACCTGAGGCCTGGCCCAGGGATGAGCCCTCCCTGTCCAGTCCTTCAAGGGCAGCTCAACCCACCCCCTTTACAATCACGGCCCCTGTGGCCTGCCTATTTCAGAACTCTCTGCATACTCTTACTCATTTACTTAATCATCAGTAACTACTTGCTCTCTTCCCTGATGGACTGGAGCTGCAGGAGAGCAGGAGCAGCTGCCCGGTGGGAGTGTCTGCCGTACCGGGGGCTCTGCCAGCAGCAGTTGGCTGGCAAGTAACTGGATGTCTCCAAAGTTCCCCTCATTTGTCACAGGAAGCTTGGGCATGGGAAACAGACATGAGCAAGACCACACTCCCGCAATTAGATCACACGTGCACAGTCGGTCCCCGAGAAGCTGGCTCCCTGGACTGGGTCCATACCTGCCATGATGTTTTCCACCACGGAGACGAAGTAGGCTGGCTTGCTGAAGGTGGGAGGGTTGTCGTTCTCATCCTGGAAGGAAAACTGACAAGTTGGCAGGAGCCGAGGAGGCACTGGGGGCTGGTGCCAAGGTGGGAGGGTGTGCACCGGCTGGCTTCGAGGAGCTCAGTATAGCTGGAACCAAGTGGGGTGTTACAAGGGGGCCAGGGGACCCTCCGGCGGGGCTATCATCCAAGGACCCAGGGCAGGCCTTGGGAAATATGCAGGGGGTGGGAAGGGGCCGTGAGGGTGGGGAGATGGCAAATGAAGCAGCAGCTGGAATTGCCTAAATTCCTAGATCCCCAAACTCTCCCCATGTTCCAGCTGAACCCCAGGCTCTGCTCCAGTATCCCCACCTCAGCTCATCAGCCCCAAAATAGGGATGCCCACTCAGACCTTCCCTCCCAGCTCAATGCCGGAAGGTTCTAGCAACCCTTCTAGAAACTAAGGGAGAAAGAAGCAACAAGCCCAGAAGAGACAGAAGTACACAGGAGCAGGCCAGGTGGGGAGACGAAGCGGGAGGGCCGTTCCCTGAAATCCTTCCCTGGGGCTGGCTGCAGGCAGGTACAGTTAGACCCCTCCTCACATATCACACGCTTCCCACCCCAGTGGGCTCTCCCTGGTCCAGAGCCCCCCACCTTCCCGCTCTGGGGCAGTCCCACCCCTGGGCCAGCCTTCCCCCACGACCAGGTGAGAGACAGTGGCCAGGGAGGGTGCACAGCTGAGGGGCTGAGCCAGGGCAGGGTGGGGCGTGCCCCTTCTGGGGAACCGGGCCCAGGTGCCGCTGCTGCCTCCTTCTGCCCCCATCTCCCCTCCAGCGTCTCCCCTCCAGCGTCTCCTCTCCTCTTCAATCAGGGAAAGCTTTCCTGCCCTTGAAGACTCTCATCCTCACTGACTGCTTTTTGCAATCACTCAACAAGAATTCCTCCCTGTTCCCCTCCTTGAGAAAGCCTGCCCGGCCCACTTGGCTCCTTTCCCTGGAGGCCAGAGGTTGGGGCATGATCTCGGGGCTCAGAGTCGCAGCACCCTTGGGGCTGGCCTTAGGTTGCAGTCTCCAGCGCCTCCCCTTCTGAGGCTCCCATTTCCCCTTGGAACTGAAAGCCCCTGGAGAGCAAGGACCCTGTATTAAGCCTTTTTGAGCTGGAGGCACCTCTCGCTGAGCAAACATGCAAGAGATGGAGGGGTGCTAGCTGGCAGCCCACCCTGGGGACTTTAGAGACTCCCATCCTGCTGGGATGGTGGGTACCCAGAAAGGAATGCCCCTCTCCTTCCCACATCTGTCCACAGCTCTGCACGGCGCATGGGCTGATGCTGCCTGGCCCTCTCCCAGCTTCGGAGAACTGGTGGTCTTGGGGTTCACCCGCTGTCCCATGCCCCTGGCCCGTGGGATGGGTGCGAGTGCCCGGGTACAGATATATTTAAGCCTTCTGCTTGGCTGCCTGAAACAGTGCCGAGAATGTCGGTGACAGAGCAGGAGACAGAAACTTATTAGCGGTGATATTTCCCTGGATCCTGGCGCTGCATTCGCTGTTAGTTCTAGTTCAGCGGCTCCCTCTCCAAAAGCTTATTGTCCCCTAATGGGAAATCTACAAACCGAGTTTGACTTCTTTATTAAAAGCCAACAAGCAGTGGATGAAAAGGAATCACCTGGCCCCTCCAGCCCCCTCCGTCCTTCCTTCCCGAGCCTGTCTCCTGGGGCTGCCTCTCCCCACCCCCAACCTGGGCCTTACATGCTGCCATCGATGGCTTCATCATCCGCTGCCTTTCCTTTTTTTTTTTCCATTTGAGAGAAAATCCCTTTAGTGGAGAGAGGCAGTTTAGCCAAGTGACAGCTACTTAAAAATCAACCACGTGCAAAATCAACCCGCAGGCAGTGACCTTTTCAAGGGGGGTCCTTAGACACAAGTGACTGTGCTGTTCACTGTTCACTCACACCAAGGTGGCATTTATCTTTGTTGCCAGATCTGCAGCAGCAGGGGTCAGGGCGGTCTCTGAAGGATGGAAAATGCAGGGCCCCGCTGACACCCACCTTTGAGGGGACTGGCGGCACCCCTTCCGCCAGGCTTGCCGGGAGAGGGGTGGGGTGGATTCCTGCCCCCAACCCACCCCTGCACTTGGAGGCCCCACTCCCGGGTATCAGAGAGGGAGCTGCGGCTGCTCTTTTGTTGACAGTGGATAAAGGTTATTCTAGCCCCTTGGACTTCCTCTTCCTGCTTGCTCCAGCCCCATCTGAGGAGCCGAGGGTGGGCTGAGACACAGAGAAAAGGACCCTCCCCAGGCCCCTTCCTTAACTGAGCCACAGGTTGGGAAGGAGACTGGGATTTGGGACAATCTCACAAGGGCAGCTCTTCCAAGGCCTTGCTGCTCCAGTGTGGTCCCCTGACCACAGGCTTCAGCATTACTGGGGAGCCTGATAGAAATGCAGAGTCTCAGGCCTGCCTCAGACTCACTGAGCAAGAATCTGCATTTAAATGAGCTTGCCAGGTAATTCTTGTGCACACCAAGGCTGAGAAGTTCTGGTCTCCCCAAGGCCCCAGGCCCTAGGTGTGCTGCAAAGAATGCTGACTTGGGAATCAGGTTGCGTGCGTTCTGACCCCAGCTGTGCCGGTTTGAGTGTATTGTGTCCCCCAAATGCCATTATCTTTGTGGTCTTGTGTGGGGCAGGCGTTTTGGTGATGGCTGGATTTGCTTGGAATGTGCCCCACCCAGCTGTGGGCAATGATTCTGATGAGATGTTCCCATGGAGGCGTGGCCCCGCTCATTCAGGGTGGGCCCTTATCGGTGGAGCTATATAAATGAGCTGACTTGGGGGGAAGAAAGAGAGTGCAGCTGGGAGTGATGTTTTGAAGAGAAGCAAGCTTGCTAGAAAGGAACGTCCTGGGAGAAAGCCGTTTTGAGGCTGGAGCTTTGGAGCAGATGCCAGCTGCCTTCCTAGCTAACAGAGGTTTTCCGGACACCACTGGCCGTCCTCCGGTGAAGGTACCCGATTGCTGAGGTGTTACCTTGGACGCTTTGTGGCCTTAAGACTGTAATTGTGTAGTGAAATAAACCCCCGTTTTATAAAAGCCTATCCATCTCTGGTGTTTTGCATTCTGCAGCATTAGCAAACTAGAACACCAGCTGTGTCGCTCACTAGCTGGTAAGTGAGGAAGGCACTGGTGACTTTGGAGCCCCAGTGTCCTCATCTGTAAAATGAGATCGAAAGAGATTACGTTCTGTAAAAGCACCCAGCATCCTGGTGGAGCGCGACCCATTTTAATTCCCATTTGGCCGATTATGCCTGCCTATCCTTGGGCTGGTGGAGAACACCCCAATGTATTTCCCTCCCCCTCCCCTCGCCTTCCCCTCCCCGTTGTCTGCTTCCCCCAAGCCTGCAGGGCATCCCTCTCTGCCCCAGCCTCCTCTCTGAACTCCCATTTGCATCACACACAGCCTGGTGCATGGAAGCTGTCAAGCCCAAAGATATCAAGAGGCAGGTACCACCATTATTCCCATTTAGCAGGTGAGGAAAATGAGGCTCAGAGAAAATAATTAACCCTAGGTCACACAGGCGATGCAAGAGCTTCAAACACAAGCTCTCAAAGCCATACTCTTCCCTCTGTGTGCTCTGGCCCCTGGGGGCAGAGAGGTTTCATCTTCATCTCCCCATCCGGCTCATCACCTGCCATTGCACCCTGCACTCAAGAGGAATTCCACACTTGCCTGAGCAGAGCAGGATAACGGCTGGTTGACAGTGATGAGGGGTGGGCCAGGGTTATGAGTATGGCCAGAATTAGAATTGAGGCCAAGACTGTGAAACCAAGGTCAGGTTTGGGAGATGTGGTCAGGGTCAGGACCTTGTGGCAGAGAACATGAGAACGTGACCGTGCTCGGCAGGGCATGCCTTCTAGTTCCTTGGCATCCCTTCAGCATTTCAAAGGAGGATGAGAAGCAGTGGGTTAAAGACAGGCACGTTGCTAGGCTTCTGCCCCTCCCTTTGCCGCCCCTGGGTCTGCCCAGCCTCCCTCGCACCCTCCCCAGCCATCACCGCCAGCTCCATCCTGTGCAGCAAGCAAGCAGGGCCCCCGGGCTCAGACAAGGACCCTTCCACCTGGGAGCTGGGCCCTGGAGCTCTGGCCTCTGGTAAAGAGGATGATGCTTGTCGGAGCCGGGGCTGGAGCAGCACGGGGGGCTGCTGGCCAAGTGGCTGTGACAGGAGGGTTACCCAGCCAGCCTGTTTGGGGTGGGGGTGGGGGGTTGGGTGTGAGAATTTCCTGAGCTTATGTCAAATCACAGTGTATCTCCTAACCTGACAATCTGATCTAATCCTCCAGGAGCCAGTAATGCACTAAGTCTTCCATCAACACGTGTTCACCGACTGGCAGCGGGTGGGGGGTGGGGGGTGCGAAGGCTTTGTGTGTGCACGGGTGTGTGGGGAGGTCTCGGGGTGGGGGGGACGGGCCTGCTGTCCTCTGTCAGACCATGCTCCACATCCCCGGGATCGTGGGGGGAGCGGCATGGCGCAAATGAACCAGTGTGGAGGAGACGGAGTCAGTGACTGATAATTTCAGACAGAGAATGCACTAAGGTGTGCTTGATATTCATGTCAGACAAGCTGTGGTTTAGTTCCAGACCCCTTCCGCTCTTTAGAGAAGGAGAAAGGAAGAAAAAAAGAAAGAGGAGGGGAGAGAACGAGAAATAGAAGAGAGAAGATGCCCCTCTGGTAATTCCCTTGAACGTCGCAGAACGTGGCTATAAATGAAGGCATTCCATGACATTCCCTCCCTGCTTGGCCTCTGCACTGTTCCCCCCAGAGGGTGTCCTGAGTCCCCAGATAAACTAAGAGCAGGATAATCAGTCTTTTCTTGAAGTTGCAGGTTGCTGGGTCTTCCCCAGTGGCCTGAGCTGGGAGGCAGCCTGTCTGCTCCAGCCATGGCAGAAGTTGGCCACAGCCCTGTGCACTTTTTAGGGATAGTCTTTGGGATAGTCTGCAGGGCAACTGCCTGAGCTGCGGGGATAGTCAAGGCTGGGGGGACACAGCCTTACACCGCTGGGCTCAGGTGGGGCCCGGCACCCTGGGAAGCATGCACCCTCCCACCCCCTCCAGCCGGAAGGGCGAGGCCAGTAAAGCCAGATACTTACGAACACCTCGATGGTGACAGGGACTGTGCTGTGGAGAGGAGGGTCACCGGCATCCTTGGCCATGACCGTCAGATGAATCAGCCCATTGGGTATCTGTTCATAATCCAGGGGGCGGCTCACACTGATCACTGAAATGATAAGAACAGGACACCCAGCCCCTCCGTCACAGGCTCTGGAGACCCATCCAGCCAGGGCTCCCAGACGGGCAGAGAGGGTACAGCTGGGGCAGGCCTCAGCCAGCTCTGCCTCATTTTCCCCTCCTGCCTCTCAACTCCTGGAGCCTTGACTTGACTTGTGTTCGCTGGCTGCCTGGTGCATGCCAGGCATCGTGCTGAGCCCACAAAGAGGTAGCGGTTATTAATCCTATTTACATATGAGGAAACCAAGCTCAGAGAGTTTCTGTAACCTGCCTAAGGTCACACAGCTGCCAACTGAGAAGACCAGGACTGGAGCCCAGGTTTGTCTGAATCCAGAGCCTAGCCTCTTCCCCACTAGGTGCTACTGCCTGCTTGTCTGTCTGTCTATTTCACCCACTCATCTGGAACTTTTCTTCATATATTCCTTCCCATTAGTCTGCAAGCTGCTTGGAGGACCAGGTCATGCTGCACGCTCTCCAGCCCCGTCCCTTTTACCCCCTCCTCCTTCCAGACCAGCACAGGGTTCACCCAGTTATTGCCCAGTGTGGGGGTACAAAGAAGGGCCAGGCAGTGGGTGCAGATGGCAGCTCCCCCCTCGTTCTCCTCTGGCCCTGTCTTTTCCTCCCTCGCTGCCTTCTCTTCCCTGCCTCCCCTCCTGCTCCCTGCGGGTCTTCCTGCCTGCCCAGTGGCTTGCTTGGGGCTCTGTTTAGACCCCGTAGGGGAACACGCAGGTTATGGTGCTGCAGACCTTGCCCTCAGAAGAACTCTGCTTGGAGGCGGGTGAAGAACCCCTAAGCCAAGGGCAGTGTCAGGCACAGGAAAAGAGGCAGGATTTGGGGGGGAGCTGAGGCAGGGGCTTTGACCCTCAAATACCTGCTGCCACTGCCCATGTCTGAGCTCCACCGTTACTACCTATTCTATTGCACTAAACCACTGATTCTCAGCTGGGGAGGGAAGGCATATTGGCTTGGGCGTGGGGGGCAGGTGGAGGCTGCAAAGGCATTAGAATAATATATTAAATCGCAACTTTCTATTTGGAAGTGGAAATAGAATTATTGCATTAGAAATACAAATCCTAGAGGTGGATTGTTCTAGATGAAGGAGAAGGTGAGGAGTGGGGGGTGGGCAGAGGCATGACACTTTTGATGTTTTTAAAGGGGAACTGGACTAAATAGAGAGCATGGGTAGCAGTCTCTGGGCCAGGACTGCAATTTCTGTGATGGCGTTTCTCTGACATGAGTGTAGGGTGGTGGGAGGAATAAGCCTGGACCCAGAGTTGTTCACTTGCTCCCTCCTCCTGCCTGGGGGGCACCTGACCCAGTCTTCAAGCATCAGCAAAGTTTCCCAGAGGAGGGGCTGTCCACATGAGCCCCAGGGCAAAGAGGCAGGAGGAAGGACAGAGGAAGGAACAGACTCTGCAAAGACCTGGAGGCGAGTGACCACTGTCAGGGGAGAGCTCGCCAAGAGGCTCAAGGGGGTGCTGAGAGACAAGGCTGCAGAGGCAACCAGAAGCCAGATCACATGGCCTCATAAGCCACACTCAGCCACTCTGCTGTGTGACCTTGGGCAAGTTGCTTCTTGTCTCTGGGCTCAGTTGCCTCATCTGCAAAATCTTTTGGGATCTTAGAGCTCCAAGTTGCTGCTGCTGTTCCCTAACAGGGCTCTAGGGATCAGGACTCAGAGCAGGGCAGGCAGGGAAAGGTCTAGAAGGTGGAACTGTGCCTGAGCCTAGCAGGGCTGGAGGGGGAGATGGCAAGCAGGGAAAGGCTATGGCCAGGGAGGCTGGGCCATGGCCCTGGGACATGCAAGGCTGGGCAAGCTCGGCTAACGAGCCTCCACAGGACAGATGCCCAGGGCAGCCTTCATAAGGAATAGGGACCCTGCAGATTCTGGTAACAGCCACCCCGCTCGCCTGCAGGGCTGGCCTTGGGCCACAGAGCTGGAGAAAGCATTGATGTTGGCCCTGCAGAAAGGTGACCTCGGCCAGCTGCAGGTGGCTTCCAGAGGGATCCAGGGAGTCTAGGAAAACAGAAGGACCTCCTGAGAGAGGAGTGAACGTGCAGGATCCATCTAGACCCCCTGCTCCTCTTCCCTGGGCTGGGCTCCTGGCTCTGTCCCACGCACCTCCGTAGCCCTCGTACATGCTGATGTCGAAGTAGCTGCCGAAAGTGGAGGCATTGACGATGCTGTAGGTGATCTGGTTGTTGGGAGGGGAGTCTTCATCTGTTGCCTGGAAGGAGATGGGAAGACAGGGCCCTGTGAGCTCCCAGAGGTCCCAGGGCCAGAGGAGGGTGGATGAGGGGAGAGGGCTGAGCCCTCCCAGGCCTTGCACAGAAGAGCCCCTTCTTTGGGTGATCCAGCCCTGACTCAGGCCCCAGCTCCGGCCTTCGGGAGGTCCTCCATGCCCCAAGCCAGAGGCGGCCCTCCAGCTCCCAGCAGATGCTCTGCTCCCCTCCACATGTTGGGGCGTGGGGGCAGCCTGGGAAATCTGGAGGATGGGCTGGGGGCCAACAAGAATGGGGGAAAGCCAGGGCTCACCCAGAGGATGGGGAAGGCCACCCCCATACCTGGCATGACCAACTCCTATACCCTTTGGTTCCAGCTGGAACATCCCACCCCCTAGAGGCCCACAATGACCTCCAGAACAGGTTAGGGCCTCTGTCTGTGCACCCCAGCAGTCCCCTCATGCCCAGTCCCAATGACTTGTTTAATTCCTGCCTGTCTTGCTGGACTGTCCGCTCCGTGTGAGCAGGAGCCTTCTGTTTCTTGATGTGCTACTGTACCCCCAGAGTCCAGCACAGTGTATGGCACATAGTAGGTGTCTCATAAATGCACGGGGCAGGAACCCAAGGAAGGGAGAAGGCACTTGGAAGGGAGCAAGGGACCCTTCTGCCCCTTGCCTGTCTTCTGGGTGACTGAATCAATCAGTTTCTTTCCAGATGGTGCCTGACCCTGGAGAGCCTCAGGGGTACCCTCCTGACTCTGGGTGTCCCTGGAGCTGGGCAGGGAAGGGAGGGCAGGGAAGGAAGGCCAAGACAATAAGAAGTCTCTGGCCAGCAGTCACTAAAGCATGGTGGGTGCCTCACCACAGAAGGGCAGGTGAAGAGCAGAGTCCTGAGTGCTAGTCCTGGCTCTGCCTCCCTGGGCCCTCTCTCCCCTCAGTTTCCCCTTCTGTAAAGTGGGGTTGTACTCCAGAGTCTCTGTGCCTCCATCAGCTGCAGCAGTTCCTGATTCTAAGTATCCACTGAAGGAGCTGGAAGAGGGTCCTTACAAGGGTCTGCTCCCTTTTCACTGACTTTGCCAAGGGAGATGGCAAGATGTCCCTGTGCTAAGGGGTGACCTGAGATTTAAGCTGAGACAGACACTGTGTATTTTCCACGCAATAGCCAGGGACATGGTGGGGCCCAGAGGAGGCCTGACACTGCCTCCCCACCAATATGGGCAGAATTCTTTGCCAAAGGGAATTGGGAGGTTCGCGCCCCTGTGGGAGAGGTCTGGAAGAAGGTGCAGAAGGAAGGACACGATGCATGGCTGGACCGCAGGACGCCTGGTGTCTTACCCGGAGCCGCACCAGTTGTGTGACCGAAGGCTCATTCTCTCTCAGGGCACCCACGTAGGCATCCTTCTGGAAGGTGGGCACGTTGTCGTTGACGTCCAACACGTTGATCCGGACCCGGCCCGTGGTCTCCTCACCACCCCCGTCCCGGGCAATGACTGTCAAGGTGAAGCGCTGGATAAGCTCGTAGTCCAGTCTGGCAATCAGCACGATAAGCCCCATGTCCTTGTCTAGAGAGAACCTGCGTCAGGCAGGAAGAAAGGAGAGAAAGGAGACCCTGGTTTAAAGTAGGCTTGTAGCTAAGGGCTTGCATTTACCAGTCCCTTCTTGCCCAAGGTGAGAAACAGAAATGGATGAAGCCTACCTTCCTTTCTCATTGCTCTAAATAAAAACTGCTATTTCTGAAGGGGGTCGGGAATGGGAGGTGGTGGGCAGGAATCAGGAACACACAAGTGCTAGAGTGTCAGGCTGAAAGGGCAGGAGGAGTAGATTGATTTTACCAAGGAGGAAACAGGTGAATGACCTTCCTCTGCTGTGAACACATATCTCTGCCTATCGGAGATATTAAGATGTTGGAGAACTGGAGTGGTCAGAAAGGCTGCCATCCTAGAGGGTTTTGCACCCAAATGCTTTAAACAGAGAGTGAGGCATCCAGTGAGAGGAGGGGCACTTGGTTCTCTCTTGGGAATGATCCCTTGTCTTCTGCTGGAAGGATCAAGCCTTGGGGAAGAGGTTGGCAACTGTTTCATGGGCAAGAGCAAGGTCCAGCGGGACGTTCCCTCTAGTGGCCTCTTCTACGTGCCCCTTTGGGAGCCTCATTTGAGTTGTCAGTTGACATTTGTGTGATCTGATCTGAGCCATAGCTGCCAGCTGCCCGGCCTGGAAAGACCTGGTTCTGGGACCAGAAAAGCCCCTAGCCCAGAAGACAGAAGACAGAAGACATGAGACGATTCAAGGTGATCGGAACAAGGCCATGCAAAGATGGCCCCCTGAGGGGACCTGTGCATCCGTCCAGCTGCTGGCTCCTTCCTCCCACACTGAGGCCCCCATTGCAGAGTGGCAGAGAAAGGCCAGATGAACATGCAATCCCCCGATCTGTTCCTGACTATTCCTCACAGACGGCTGGGGCCAGTGACCCAAACTGAGAGCCACTGTCGTGCTCAACCTGCCGGGCTTCTAAATGCATCAGACACTTCATTTTTAGAAGCAGACCTGCCTTGTGAATTCTACTTGGCCTACAATCATATTAAAAAGGAGAGGACCGTCTCTTTGGCTCAGATAAGCTGAAGATGGTAGGAAATAAAGGGAAAGAGACAGCCCAGCACCATGGTGAGTGACCTTGGGGTAAGGCTGGCAGAGGCCTTCCTGCCTGGGGGCTGTGGAGCCTAGGGGTGAAGACCACATGCAGAGGCCTGGCCCTGGTGCTTACCAGCTGTGTGA
The DNA here is from genome assembly GCF_015220235.1 of Choloepus didactylus. Classification (NCBI taxonomy): domain Eukaryota; kingdom Metazoa; phylum Chordata; class Mammalia; order Pilosa; family Megalonychidae; genus Choloepus; species Choloepus didactylus. Next base: position 68,263,988 of record NC_051321.1, on the reverse strand, counting down.
CTTTTGGCAAGTGACTAAACCTCCCTGAGCTTTAGTTTTCTCCTTTGTAAAATGCGGATGATGACAGTGCATATCATGAGTTCCTCCACATTTGGGTATGAAGATTACATGAGGTGACGCAAAGCATATGACAAAGAATCTGATATGTAGTGAGGGCTGGAGAAACGCTGGCTGGTGGCAATGGTGGTGGTGCTGGTAGCAGTGTGCTATCATCAGCACTCCAAAGCCTTTGAGACACACAGTCTTCATTCTCAAAACTAAAGGCTCTCCTTTGAGGGTCAGAGAAACTATGCTGCACAGAGTCTAGGGGCCTTGATACAATCAGTGCCAAACAAGCCACGGTGAGGCAAGGATCCTGAACCCCAGTCCAGTGTCTAACGTGGGGTCACAGTGCCCTTCCTAGGCACTGGAAAGTTTCCTGGACCATGTGGGTGGTCAAGGGTGACTGCGGAGGGGCTGGGGGGCAGGGTCTCACCTGTCAGGGTCGTCACTGAAGAAGTAGTTGACTTCCCCAAAGGTGCCCACGTCATTGTCTGTTGCCTGCAAAGATGAGAACAAGAAGTTATTATCGCCAGACCCAGCAGAGGCATCTCATCACAGCAGGAAATGTCCACAGCAAGCTCACCTTCCTCTCACACAATTCCTTTGGCCCAGGTTGAATTTTCTAGAGCTGTGCTGTTCGATAAGGTTGCCATTAGCCACAATGGTTATTCAAATTTATATTGGAGAGCACAGTTCTAAAGCACCCGTCTTCCCCTGAAAATCTCTAACTTTGTGAAATCAGCCCTCTTGGACTCATGTCCTGCCATGTGGGCTTATTCTTTACAGGTGCTTAGGAGGCTCTGAGGAAAGAACTGGACCTTGAAGTGACAACCTGTAGGTTTGCGAAGCGTCATGAATGAAGGTGGATGTGAGCTCAGCTGGCCAGTGGATTCTTCTAGCAATTATCCTGCAGCCCCCAAAGCTTCCAATCTGATGTGCTACCCCATGAGGGAGGGCCCCCAGGGGGATTTCTGATTCCTCTCCTTCCCCTTCTTTGACTCTGGGAATGATCCATTGCATGCAGAGAGCAGACTGTCGTGTGGCTAGCAATCGTCTCTTCTACTGGAAACAGCCTGTCACCCATCTTACCACCCCACTCTCTGGCACCTCTCCCTGCTTGAGCAAGTGGTCCAAGTAGGGGCTGCCTACACTGTGAGTGGGCCTTGACCTCAGCTGGGCCTGCAGAATCCTTCCCTGAGATTCTTACTGTTGCTGGGGATAAAAGCTTTCCTCTAGAGGAGGGAAGCTCGGACGACCTGAACTGGAGCTGCTGGCTGTTGGGGGAGGATGCAGCTGTACCCAGAGGGGTCCAGAAGGAGAAAGGGGCCGTATCCTGGTAGTTGCGGCGTCTCGGGTCTGACATTCCTGCCCACCAATGGGGTGGTTTGTGAGCCCAGCAAGACCTCTTTTGCTCAGGCTGGTGCAAGCTGGACCTTTGTCACTTGCAGTCAAAAGAGACCACAAGGGCCTGTCTATGCTGGGGACAATGGCAGCGATGGTGACCACGGTCAGCCTGTACCACTAGTACACCTTTTACATTTTCAAAGAATATTGGTGTGTATTATGACATATCACAACCATGCCACACGATAAGGAAGGCAGAGATTTCCACCCATCTCACAGATCGCAAAACTGAGGCCCAGACCCCAGAGAGGTCCGGTGTAAACCACGAATGGGTCAGAAGCAGAATGGGGCAGAAGCTGGGCCTCCCTGCCCTCACACTGGGCCCCGTGCTTAAAGCCACCTGAATGAGATCCTCCCTCCTCCCTTCTCCAAGACGGCTGAAGTTTCTAGTGGCTTTTGTGGCTGGGACGTCTAGGCTTCTGCATGGTGCCTGGCATGGTTATAAGTTCCTATGCAAGCTACATAGCATCATTCATCCACTCACTCACTCAATAATTATTTATTGAGCACATATTATGTCATAGGTGCTATCCTAGATGTGACCTCTGCCCCCTCCCAGGTCACCACCCTGGAGCTGAGCAAACCATGGCCTGTCACCAGATGCCAGGAGGCAAACGCCTTGGGCTGACCTTGGGGTCCACTTACATCTGTTTTATACAGGGCTTCTCCAAAAGATTGTAAATGAATGTAGTTCTGCTACTAAAATATATTTTAATACCTTTGTACTCAGTATTTTCTGAGGTTCCCTCTAAAATGCCTTGATTCTATGAAATCTATTAAATTCTAGGTTCTTTATGATAAAACCTGAATTTTCAATGGAAAGCTAATTTATGTTCAGTATATTCAGTTCAGGGAGGCAGAAAAGTGAATAATGCATTTCTTTCCCAAATGGTTCAAATGAAACAAAAATGTTGATGGGCAGAGGGTTAAGACCTGAGTCCAGAAAGCTCTACAGAAAGATGCTATTCCTGGGGGCTCTGGGCAGCCTGGTTTTCTGGGGCTGCTTCTCATGCCCGACTTCCATTCAGTGTCCCTCAGCTTATGTTCTAGTAGGCTGTGTGCAGACCTCTGTCCCCTCCACAGCTCCTGCCAGGCTCCGGGTACATCACAGGTTCTCAGTGGGTGCACGCTGAATAAATGAAGCAGAGCATGCCGAGCTGCGTAACCGCCCCTTCCAACCCAGCACTGGCTCCCCGATGGACCCCCCAACCCCACCCCAAGCCATGACTCATGAAAACAACTGTTCCTGGAGCACCTCACACATATTATTCATTTCATCCTCAAAACAACCCCATGAGGTAGGTACTATTATTATGACCACCTTCAATTTACAGATGGGGAAAACGAAACACGGAGAGGGCAAAAGAACTCTGCCAAGTCTTCACAGCTAGAGAAGGAGCAGAGCTGATATTTGAGTCCAGTGCCAACCTGCTCTGGAGGCTGCGCCCTTGGCCTGTCTTTCTATCACCTGTCCACACCAGAAGGGCGACTTGCTCTCAGAAGGGAGCCTCGGTATTCCAGGGAGCGGAGAACAAAGCTCCCCATGGTAGCCCCATCTTTATCCTGCACCCCTTCCAGGGAGAAAGAGAGAGGAGTCCTAGAGCCCCTCCCATGCTCTAAGTTCCCTTTGGTTCCAGTTGTAAATAATAACCACCATGTGTGGTATGAGTAGGCTGTAATAGCTGTGGTTTGGTCCTGGGAATCTCCACTGAGCCCCTCAAGGAGGGGTCAGAGTGGTGTAGAGAAACCAGATTCAGGCCAGTGTCCACAGCCAGGGTCATGGTGTGGCCAGACAGGGGCCCCCTGCCAACTCAGGCCTCAGCATCCTCATCGGTCAAAGGAAAGGGTTTGGAGCAGTGACTGGCAAGTCTCCTCTGAGCTGACTGTGAGAGTATAAGCTCCAGGAGGGCAGCCCGCACCTCCCAGCATGGACGGCACCTGGCACATACTAGTTGCTTTGCTGATGCTTGAAAAATGCGTGCCCACATCTCAATCGGAATGGGGTGGTGCAGAGAAAGAAGTGAAGGGGTGGAGAGATGGGAGCAAAGACAAAGGAGAGAAGAAGCAAAGGGAAAGAGCATGGAGCCAGAAAATGGGAAGAGAAGGAGGCCAGACAGGGGGTCTAGGAAGTGGGGAGGGAGAGGAGATGAGAGAAGTAGAGGGTGCAGCCGGGACCAGGAAATGAGGGGTCTGGCCCCAACCGTGTGGTGGCTCAGTGCCCCTGCAGAAGGTCACATCTGGCCCCTGACATGGGCCCGTCATATCCGGGTGCCCGACAGAATCACAGATGGGCAGCAGGATGGGAAGGGTCCCTGAGATCCCCTGTCCAGTCCCTTTCATCCTGGGGCCCAGGGAAATTAAGTGCAAGCCTCTGGGGGACCAGTTGGGACTGCTATCTACCCAGGTAGAGGCTGCCCCCCTCCCCCAAGGCCCACCCCGCCCCCTGAGGTTGGCCTGGTCTCAGCCATAGCTCCTACAGCGACCCGGTTCCCCTGGGGCTTCTCACTGCCCACTCAGGCGGCCGATGCTGACCAGGGAAGATTTGTGAGTCCTTTAGTGCCACCATCTAATGACCGTATGAAATATGTATGACCAGTGAAGAGAAAAGGGAACTTTCATTTCTCAAATGCATGAAGCAGAATAATAAGAAGATGAAAGGCTGCCTCTGTGCCCCTGCCAGGGGTGGGGACAGCCAGCACGGCACAGAGGGCCTGGCCCGGAGGCTTGGGCCAGTGGGGCACAGCAGCCAGCTAGGGTAGGGCCTGCGTCAGGGAGAGGGCAGCAAATCGGACCACCCCATGGCCCTGCACGTGGCCTTCTAGGCTCCCCGTGCCCCTGGGAGGACGTCTTTCCTCCTGCATATGCATTTGCAGCCCTGCACGGTCCAGACCCTCTTCTCCGATCCAAACTGGCTTCTGGCCAGGGCCTCTGCCCACATGGCTCCCTCTGCCTGGCTCACCCACCTGTCCTGTGGGAAGCCCTCTCTGACCCCCAAGATTGGGTTAGGGCACCACCCCACACTCAGCTCTTCCCAGCCCTGACCGCACACCGCAGGAGCTGCCGGCTGACATGTTTCTCCCCCAAGAGGCTGTGGATCCTGGAGGAAGGCAGGACCAGGGGGCTTTTATGTCCCCAGAGCCCAGCACTGGGCCTGGACATAAGTGAGCCCACAAAAGGCACTTGTATCACCATTCTCCATTGCTACATCTGCATCCACATTTACTCAACACGTATTGATGTATCATGTGGTTTAATTCTGGCCACATCCCTATGAGGTAGATACTGGGATTACCCCTGCCCCCTCCCTTTCACAAATGAGGAATTTAAGTGACCTCTCCAAGATCCCACAGCTGGTAAGTGTTGGTGGAGCTGGCTGGAGTTCCCATGTTTTAGCCCCTTGAGTTCCCTTGAGGGATATGCAGCCCCCAAGAGGGGTGCTGCGGCCCCGAGGCCCAAAGCAGGCCCACGATGGCCAGCAGACCTGGCTCTGTAGTGGGCTCTGGGGGCTGCTGCATGGCCCACCCTGTCTCCTGCTCACCCCACCCGGCAGGGTGGGTGTGGGGCTGTCCCAGCCTCCCTCTGCTGGTCATGGCACTTTTTAAAAACATGCCTCTCCAGGGCAGAGACCTGCTCTTTGCCACTTGACTGACAGACCAACAGACAAAGCAAGTGACGCACAGTCAGGGACCTGTGGCCCTGCTTTAGGAAGGAGGGTTTGAGGAGTGGCCAAGAGCTGTGCAGAGAGAACAAACCTCCCTCCTCATGCCATGAACATCCTCTTCCCCACCCGTGTTCTGGGAATAGGCACATCTGTCTCCCTGCAGGGTGACTTCCCAGGATCACACAGGTCAGTCAAATGGCTGCGGGGCTGAGAGAAGGGGAGGCCCAGCTGGCCATGCAGGGTGGCTCTCACATCGCCAAACCAGGGCTCCAGGCGGGTTCCTCAACTCTGCTCCAAGCTCCGCCCTCTGGTGCCACCTGAACCAGACTCCCATGCCCAATCCACCCCACCCCAGCTCCCGGTGGCGCCAACAGGTGCACACTGGTACATCTTAGTACTTGCCAAGGCTTTCAGGGAGACACCGGGGCAGAAAGTCAAGAAAAATGGTTAAAATGATTTTACTCCTCTGCTCACAAACTTTCGATGGCTCCCCATTGCCTGCTGAATTAATTCCAGACCAATGTCCTGGTGTTAGCGCTGTCCACAGCCTGGCTGGCCTTTGTAGTCCTGTACCCACCTCTCCCTGACACACCTCTCACTGCCTGCTTGCACCATCCCTTCATTCCACAACTGCTATCCAAACCCCGACCCACCCCTCAGGACCCTCCAATGCCCCCTTCCTGAGAGAACTCCCTGACCATTCACTCTCTAGTCTTGACCTCACAGCCCCTGGTTGTCACTCTCTTGGAACATGTAATATAGTCTGCAGTTCTTTAAAACTGCCTGTGGATGTCTCATCTTCCACCTCTTGAAGGAGAAGTCTGTGTCTAACTCATTTTTGTATTTTCCACTGTTCCCAGCACAGGGCTCAAAATCTTTGCTAAATTTAGTAAAATCTGTGATTTCTGTTGCCAGGCACTGCCCACCATGGCTTGGATTTCTAGAGCATCTCCAAGGAGTCCCCAGACTCCGGTTTTCTGCCGAAGCTCTCGTAGGCCAAGCAAGAGGCAGGTGGAGGGAAGGGGACACACCAAGTGGTCCACACGGGGCTGCTGCCGGGTCAGAGAGTGTGGTGGACGAGGGGCAGAGGGACCTGGACAACTGGAGAGAAGACGTCGGAACACCATTAAAAGACCTTCGTGAAGACAATGACCAGCCACTCAGCCACTTACACAGAAAATATTTTTTGAGACTTTCCAATGTGCCAGCTCCAGTGCCAGGCCCTGAAGTCACAGCTATGGATGGGCACGACAAAGCCCTTCTGGGACTCTGACTTACATTCAGAAGAAGAGTGACAGACAAAGCGATGAGTGAAATCACAAAGTAATTTCAAAGAGTGATGAGAACCATGAGGGAAATAAAGCAGGTGGTGGCCTAGGAGATGACTGGAGTGGCCCTTTTGGATGGAGGGGCCCTGGAGGATATTTCTTTGGGAAGGTGTATTTGGGTCTAGAGGATGGTCATTGGCCGGACACCGAGAAGTCAAGGTTGCTCCTGATGAGAACTGCTGGCCTGCATGTCATAGAAGAGAAATTGTGTCACGAGGCCTGGAGGGGGCTCAGAATACCTCTGCCTCCCCCAGCCAGCCTTCCTCCATGGAAAGGTCCACAGCCCCAGGAGGACTGGCTGGCAGGGCAGGGCTCATCCCTGGGGTCGGTGCTTGGGGAGAGGGCGCGGCCGGGACGGGCTGCTGCTGAGCACCTGATTTATAAGGCGTCTCCTATGATTCTCCCCAATGCTGGCATTACCAGCAAAACTAATTCCCTCATTTGGGCCTTTATAATTGCATCCACAAGTGCTTATTTCTGTGATGGACAATGCAGGCAGAGTGTAATTTTCTTTCGCTGACAAAAAGGAAAAAAAATAAATACACACAGGCGGGAAAATTCCAAAGGTTAAGACAAGGTGAGCCTGAGGAAGCTGTGGTGGGGGAATGGCCACATCCCCAGACTGGCCCAGCCCAAGTCGGAAATGCTGTACAGCGAGGAAGGGGTGAGATGGAGCCCCCTGCCATTTTCTTTTGAATCTGTACTATGTGCCACACTGTGCCAAGTGCCTCCCATCCATCATCTCACCACATTTTGCAACAGCCCTATGAGATGGGCACTCATATTATCCCCATTTGACAGATGAAGGAGGGAAATGAGGCTCAGAGAGGTCAATCAACTCACCCAAGGTTCAACAGTCATTGAGCCACCCCGACATGCACCCAACTCGGTCAACAACAAGGCTTGTGCTCGTCACCACTCCTCCCCCTCTTGCCTCTCTGGAGGGGCTGGGGAGAGGGGTCTGCCTGCAGTTTCAAAGCTCAGCTGTGGGATGCAAGGTGCTCCTACCAGGACCACTTTCCTCGCCCTACAGAAGCCAGATGGGGTCCCCACGGGCAGTACTCTCCTCCTTGCTTCAGCGGCTCGGTCTCCCAGCCTCTGCCCAGGGAGGGTGGGCTTCCAGTTCCTTTCGCAGGACCCATCAGTGGAGATGGCAGGGGTCTTGGGCTGTGGTTTCCAGGATGCAGCTCCTCAACCGAGACCCTTGGACACCCAAGCAGATGCCTTCCACAGACCCGCAGAGACTCGCCAGCCCTGCCCTGAGCCAAACTGCCTCCCAGTGCCCTTCCCCACTGTCCTGGGGCTCTTTGCACAGCGCCCTCTGGATACAGTTCTTCCAACTTGTGTGCCCAGGGCTCCCTGCCCTCCGAGGCTCACTGAAACTTTGCATGCCCACCTGGGACCATTTTAACCCATGGTCAGGTTCTCCGCCCAAGAGCTCCTTCTCACCCAGGCTGTTTTCACAATGAATGGTCACCAACTCTCACCCTCTTCCACTATTTGCCCCAGAAGGAAGGCCACCCCTTAGACCATCCCCGGGCACCCTGGCACCCCTGTCCCTGTACCGCGCTGCTGTCCCTCACTGTGGCCTCACAGACACCCATCTGCTCCCGTGGGCTTTGTGCCCCCGCCCACTCCACCTGCTCTATCGGGTTCATGCTCTCTGGAGCTCCCTCCAACCCACCTCCCATCTGCCCCAGGTGCCTGCTCCACACCAACTGTGCCACCCCCTCCCTGATGGGGCACAAAAATCCTGTCCTTGCATCTTCTCTCTTCTGCTGTCCTTACACCTCCCCTACCTTTTCACACACACACTCTCTCTCTCTCTCTGGCTCAGGTAGATCCCACATCCCAACCACCCCCAGAATCTCCCCCACCACACTGCCACACTCACGCTTACACACACACACACTCAATCACTCCCTTTCTCTCTCAGCAGACCCCAACACCTCCCTGGACCCCCACCACTAACCCCCAACCCCACCCCCCACATGTTCATAGAAACCTTCTTTCTTTTTCCTTCTCTGTCTGGTTCAGGTAGACCTCACCCAGGCACACACTTGCACCCTCACTTAGTCTCAAGCAAGCCCCATGACTCAGCCACTGCTGTCCCCCCCGGCAGCGCCACCCCCAGCCTCCCGTGTGCCTCTCCTCGCAGGCCGGCAGCTGGCAGGCTGTACACACTCAATCACTCCCCGCTTGGCCCATGTCCCCGTCATGCATGCTTGCCCGGATGCCCTGCAAGGGGCTTCTGCTCTGAAGCAAGGCAGGCCCAGCTGCCTCCCCAGCAGCCCTGGGTCCCAACAACAGGGCCAGGAGGTAGGCGCCGGCGAGCAGTTCTGCTCCCGTGCACAAATCTGCAGAGAAGGGCACGCAGTACAATTTGTTCAGGAAACAATAGCAATGTTTGACATGTCATAAGGATTGATGGAGCAGAAATTTACATGGGAGAATGCATTTTTAAACAGCTCCATGGAGCCCCGATGCTTTGCTGCTAATGCTTTCTACATTTATCATTTGCTGAGCCCCTCTGAGTAACTTCTTAAACTATGAGAGATTGACCGCACTCTTGGAAGCTCTGGGGGGCGGTGGTGGCCGGCATGAGGCTGCAGGGACTCCCCTGGAGTAACCTGACAGCCTGAGCCTGTGATGACCCCCACATGGCCTGCTTCGGCCGGAGAGGCCTCCATCTTCTCTCCTGCTAGTGCTCTTTCCCAAGAGCTTCCATGGGAAGGGATTTAGGCTTCTCTTTAGGACACGAGGTAGAAGCCAATGGCCAGGCCTAGTCTGTTCCATGCTTCTGGGAAAATGCCTGATGTCTCCGTTCCCTCTCTGTCATCTCAGGAGAAGGAAGCTATCTCACCTGAGAAGCAAGCAGGCCTGGCTGGGTGGGGGCACGGGGGTGTCAGGTGGGCAGGGGTCAGATGTGGCTGGAAGCTGCTGCTCTGAGTACTGTCATGGGGGCTTCTGGGGGCAGCCACACTCCTGGGAGGAGAGGAAATAGTGGTGGCTCAAGGGAAAATGCCTGCTATTAGAATCTGCATGGGAGATAAGAGAGTGATGTTCTGAGGGGCAATGGTTTCAGGGAGTGAGCAGGAGGGTGGTGGAGAGATGATGAGGCTATGGACCAGAGGAAGAAAAAGGAAAGCCCCAGTGCGGGCTCTGGGCCTCTGAGCATGTGGGAGGCCTTCGAACGGGAGGGGGCTGTTGGGAAGGTTGGGGCTGGGGGACAGAGGCTCAGAGCACATGCTGGGGTGGAGGAACTGCATGGGAAGACAGTTAGGAAAGGGTGGGGGGCCCGATTGGTGGTGGGGGGTGCAGAGAAAGGGAGGGTGGCTGTTCCTCCCTTTTGTTCCATTGTGGACCTGGGATGGACAGTCACCCCTCCATCATCCATGCCCGTGGCAGACATTACTAATCGATCATGGCATTGAGGCCAGAGAACGCCTCAGGATCTCTCTCAACACAGTATGGCCAACAACCGCTAACAACCAATGGCAGATACAACATGCATTAAAGCCTCTTTGCTCAACCTGTCAGACTCTCAGCTCCATGGGGAACAGAAATGTGCTTTAAAACCAGGCACAAAGGGTCTCAAAAAAGAAGGATCTGTGGCTAGGTAGGAATCACAGACACTCCATTGATATGGGACAGTGAGCTCTGGGCTCTGGGCCAGGTTCTGTCCTCTCCGTCCAGCTGTGTGACTGTGAGGAAGGAGCTGGGCTTCGGGAGTCTGGGGACCGACCGCACAGCTTCCTGCCCAGCACCCACTTCCACTCTTGCCTCTCATTCCATCCTCCACCCAGAGCCAGAGGGGGCATTTGACGATACAAGCACGACTCTCCAGCTTATTACCCTCCAAAGACTCAGAGAGACTTCAAGACAAAAATCCAAATTCCCAACCAGGGGCCCCCAAGGCCCTACCTGGGCCAGCCTCTGTGGCCTCTGACCCCTCTCCTAGACCAGGTCCCCTCGTCCACTCTGCTCTGCCCACTCAGGCTGCCTTTCGGTTCCTGTTGCAGAACTTATTAGTTGCTCCCTCTGCCAGGAGCGCTCTCCCCAGACCTTCCTGAGGTCTGCTGCCTGGGTCTGATTTACATTTGTAAAAGCGCATTACGACTGCTGCAAGGAGAACAGACTTTTGGGTGAGGATAGCAGCTAAGAGATGGGGTGGTTATTGCGGTCACCTCAGCGAGAGGCAGTGGGGGGCTTTGACCAGGGTGGTCAGAGAGGTACTGGGCGTGGCTGGGCCTGGACACGTGTTAAAGGAGGAGCCCGTGGGTTTTGCCGGTAGACATGTGTTGGTGGGGGTGGGGGGTAAGGGCATGGTTTTAGGGAGCACCTGGGCTGATGTTTACTGGCTCCCTCCCTTGATGAGAATATAAGCTTCGTGAGGACAAGAACTAACTCCGTCATGCTCTCTGTGGATTCTCAGCACCACCCAGTGCCTGGCACATGGGGGCCCTCAACTAATACCAGCTGAGTTAACAAAAGAACGAATGAGGAGATTATATTGGATGACTTATGAAGTCCCTTCTAGTAAAGACAAGCCAGGAGTCTCAAATCCCAAGTAGATTGTCTTCTAGGGAGGAGAGGACTCCAGAAGGATGACGATGGGGGGTGGGTGGGTGTGGAGGGGTGGGGGAAGATGTAGGAAGAGGAGAGAAGAGAGGGGAGGAGGAAGACAAGGGAGGCTGAGGAAGAGATCGAGGGAGGAGGAACAGAACACCCAGGATAGCAACTCTTCTGGGCCTCAGAAGGTAATAAAAGGTAAGAAAAGTACCTGCCTCATGAGGTTGTTGGGAGGATTTAATGACAGTAATATGTGAAGGTGCTTTGGACCAGTGCTTGGCACACAAAACCACACTGTAAGCGGAGTATGATTATTATCCCAACCTCCACTTCTAAACTCTCTTTTCCAGCCTCCAAAACATGCTCCTGCCAAGCCCCCTCTCCACCCAGCCTCTCTTGGGCCTGGGCTATGCCAGCATCAGGCCAAGGGGGAAGGGAAGTGGCACTCAGCCCTGAGGAAGGGGATGGTCAAACCCAGCTCCTTTTATCAATGGGTCACGTGTCAGTCCTGGGGCAGGCGGGGAGGAGGCCTTCTCATGGTGTGGGGTGTCCAGCTTGTTTGTTGTTGCAGACATGGTGGTGTTTTTGAGCTCCCCCACCCCCTTCTTTATTTCCCTTCATTTTATTTTAAAGCCAGGAAATAAAAAATTGATGGGGAGCAATCTGCTCTGGCCAGCAGCTCCGAGGTTAAAGGAGTAGTCACGGGAAAGCGATGACAGCATGCCAGCAGTGTCATGGTGGCCGGCCGCTGCCCCTGCCTGGCCCTGCCTGGTGGTCCCGCGGGCCTCTTGCTGGCGAGAGCAGGGTGAGGGGAGGCAGCCTGGAGGACGTGTGTGGGGACCTCCCCAGAGGCGTGGGGGTAACTAAGACCACTGTCCTTGCTGAGTGCCTTCTGTGGGCCTGGCACTGTGCGAGGCCCTAATCCTTTGTCCCATGTCCCTGAAACAACCAGAAACAGGGTCACAATCCCATTTTACAGATAAAGAAATGCCAGCTGATACTAACAACCAAGAAAATAATAGCAGCTGACCTTATTTGGTCTTTACTGTGTTCGGGGCATCATTCTGAGACATATGTGTGTATTAACATATTTAATCTCCACTGCCACTCTATGAGATAGGTACAAACACTATCCTCATTTGACAGACGAAGAAAGTGAGGCTCAGAGAGGGCAAGTCACGTGCCCCAATCACACAGTGGTCCTGGGATTCTGCTATGTGCCAGACATGAAGGCAGGTGATTTACATAAGGTATTTACTTTTAAAAATAATCTAAGTGATTAGTGGTTTTATTCCACAGTTTGCTGAGAATTTACTATGTGGCAGGCACTGCTCTGTGTATTATTTTCACTATTGCATTTTCATTCTGTACTGACTTTTGCACAATCATGTCCATTTTTCAGATGAGGAACTGAGGCCTGAGGCCCAGGGAGTTTCAGCAACTCATTTGAGGTCACTCAGCTGAAGTGGTAGAGTTGGGATTTGAACTTGGATCTGATTCCAAATCTGAAGCCTCTGAGTATGACCTGATATAGCTGTGTGGCTTGCCCTGTGCCTCAGTTTCCCTAACTATATTAGAAACGGGCTCTCTCTCCAGCTCCACACTGGGAGGCTGTGTTTCTCATTCTGCAGGGCCAGACAAAGCAGCTGCCCAGCCCCAGGGGTTCCCTTCAATCAACCTAATCACTGGAGGGAGAGCTGACCCTGGTATTTCTCGAGCGTCAACCACATACAGGACCCCACACCAGCCCCATGAGGAGGCCAGATGGGCGTCAGGTGCAGCCTCAGCCCACTAGGAGCTCCATTCCCCAGTGGGGAGACACAGACCCCATACAGACCAAAAGAAAGGACTCAGCAAGGCCAGAGGTTAAAGGTCAAAGGATGGCAAGGGAATCCGAGGGCTGAAAGAAGACCCGGGCAAGGGGTCAGTAAGGGCTTCGTGGAGGAGAAGCAGTGGGAGCTGCAGCCGGGAGAGGCTGGGCTCTGAGGCAGGGGGAGGGCATTCCAGGTGGGGCAAAGGCATGAGCAGGGCTGAGGTGACCGCAGTCCCAGGGTGGATGGCTCAGAGCATGGGCTTGGGCATGGAGAGAAAATTTGGAAGCCCACGATGGAGGAGCCTTCGGGTCCATGTGGCCAGCTGCTCACACCCTCAGTAGGAAATCCTAGCCTCCTATCTCCTATTACCACTTAACACACCTTCTTGGGTGGTGATGGGGAAGGGGCTTAACAAATTCCAAATGCCTGCTACAGCCCAGGAGCTGTGCTGCCTTTCCACTGCCTCCTCACAGCCCACTGAGAGTGGCATTAGGATCCCACTGTGCAGACGAGGAGATGCAGGCCCAGAGAGGGCTAGGGACTTGCTCAGGGTCCCAGGGAGTGAGTGGCAGAGCAGGGCTTCGAGCTGCCCAGTTGGAACCTATGACCAGCCAGAAGCCCACCCCGAGGGCCATCCTGGACAGGTGCTTTCCCAGGGGCCAGGCCCAAAGCCCAACCTGGCCAAGCTCCCCTAAGAGGTCAGAGCCCAGAATGGAATCTCTGCTTATGCAAGGACCTGCTTAGAGAGCCACAGGGTTCCAGACACAGAGCAGCAGCCTGGCCCAGTCGCAGTACCTCCCACCCAGCCTCTTCCCCATCACTGTCAGTGACAACATCATCACCACCGCTACCAGGAGCTGAGCACTTATGATGAGCAGGAAAGTGCTCTTATCTCTTTACAGATGAGGACACTGAGGCTCAGGCATTCTCTCCCCACGTACTCACTGAACATCTGCCACAAGCCTGACCATGGCAGAAGCTGCTGGGGCCACCCACACAATCGCTCAGTGATCACCGCTACACACCAGGGGCTGTTTTGCTGGAGCCCCTGCACCTCTGTCTGCCTGGGGGTCTTTTCTGGCCAAGGAAGCAGCTGGAATGATGGGGGAGTGTACACCCCTGAAAGCTGCCCTCACTCAAGAAGGCTGGTGAGCTGGGCTAACTTGGGGACACACACTCTACCCCCCCAAGTTCCCCACGAGACTGAGCTCCAGGGGCCCACAGTGGGAACTGGCTTCGTAACACGTCCTTCATTGCCCCCTCCCTTGCTCAGCTCATGTCCCCATTCTGACCCATGTTTCCTGGGATCCCCTGCCTCGTAAACCTCGACGCCTTGTCTCAGGGCCTGCCTCCAGGGGAGCCCAGGTGAAGACCCAGAGCTCATGCTCTGAGGAGACAGTGGTGAGCCAGACCATGTGCTCCCTGCCCTCATGGAACTCACAACTGGAAGTGGCTCAGAGAAGGTAGGTAACTTGCTCAGGGTCCCAGAGAGTGGGATTTGAACCCGAGTCTGTCTGACAGTCATATGCACAAAGCAAACAGAAAAATAAATCCTGTTTCCAATCCTTCTAAAACACTGTCCATTCTTCCATGTCCTTGGGTCTGCGGAAGACTCAATTGAGTGACATTTAAAAAAAATCAATCACATCTGACCACCCAACAAGAAAACTGGGATGCAGAAAGCCATTTTCCTGGGGATACAGTAGGAGGGTGGCTGGCTGGGAGAAGGAAGACGTTCACAATCAGAAGGGACCAGGCTCCTCTCTGGGACCAGTTATCAAGCTGGGATTATGTGCAGAGGATGAGAAGGGGAGGGTGCCAGAGAGAGGTGGGGATGGACACACTCCGTGCCTGAGCTCGGTTAAGTGGGACCTTATGTGCCGAGAAGATGGAAGGAGAGAAAAGATGGTCCGATCAACCCCCTGGGGGTGCAGCCAAACCATCACTGGGAACACCCCATCTCTGCGTCCCTGCCTGTGTGACCTCTCTGCCCTAGTCTAGTGGGGAGGCTGGAGAAGTACCTGGGCGGGGGCTGGTCACCGGCCACGCACCAAGGACACGTCCTCACTCCAAGGTGACTCGGTGCCGGGCGGCCCGCCCCCCACCCCTGCTGCCATTGGTGGGTGCTGATTGGGCTGGCATTGGCTCCTCGTTAACGAACCGTATTGATTCCACATTCTCCTGTTGTCTCCCTAAATGGCAAGCCACGTACCTGACAGATTAAATACCCACATGATCGCCCGCCTGACATCTCTATCACTCCGCCCGCGGTTCCCTAATGAATTTTACTGCCCCATGCTGACAGAAGAAATTAAGGTCAAAGTCCAAAGCAGGAAATATAAATCACCCTTGATCTCGGAGACCAGCTGAGGGCTGAGGCTCTGGCCCCTCACTCATCTGGCCAGTCCAGCCCAGGACTTGAGGGTGTGGAGAGCCGGATTCTGCATGGGGGGTGGGGGGTGGGGGTGGAGGAGAGGTGCTGGGAGCACTGGTGCCTGAGAAGCAGCCCCCCACCCCTGACACGAGAGTTCCCTCCTTCCTCCTCTGCCCACCTTCTCTGCCCAACACAGACTGGAGAATCTGCTGTCCGCCCCCCCCATCAAGAGGAAAGCAGCACATCTCAGTTATAGACTTGCTTCCCAAGGAGTTCACAAACACTCTGGCCTCACTATTCTCAAAATGTACCCAGAAGGTGGAGAGGGTTCAGGAGCATTCTTTCAATTTTGCAGATGGAGAAACTGAGGCTCACAGAGGATAGGGGTGTATCCAGGGTCCTTCAATGAATCAAAGATCTTGATTTCCCAACTCTGACTTTGTAGATCTTGTTGAAGTGGCAACCTAGAGGGCCCTGCTTCTCCTCTGACTGGGGGGCACCCTGGCAAGTGGCTGGGCAGGCAGGGGAGCTCTGGCCTGGGGTCCAGCCTGGATGCTGCCTGGTTGTGTCCAGTCACGTCTTGTTGTCACACCTCTTGTCTCCATGGTTTGGCCATGCTCTCAGGGCGAGGTTCAGTCTCCATAAGGAGGCTGTGTTGTCTCATGGTTAAGGGAAAAGATTTGACATCCTACAAGGGTTCATGCTCAGCTTGGCCCCTTCCACGTGTGTGACCTCTAGCAAATCCCTGATTTCCCTGAATCTCAGTGCCCTCATCTATCAAGCAGGGATTCAGTCAGATAATGCACATAAAGTGCTTAGCATGGCACCAGACACATAACATTAGCACCCATCATTTATTTAGCACCTACTGTGTCAGGAATTGTACTATGCACTTTACATGTATTATCACATTTAATCCCCAAAACAAATGTATAAGGAACTATCATCATTGCCATTTTCCAGAAAAGGAAATGCAGAGGCTATCCGGCAGAGACTAAACATCCATGCTTCCCCCTTTCTCAAATTAATAGAAATCTTGCTATTTGGGCACAATGCTATCTGGCTAAAATACTACATTTCCCAGCCTCCTTTGCATATAAGTCCTGCCATAAGATAAAGTTTTGGCCAATGAGATGAAAGCGTAAATTTGCAAGGAATTACTAGGAAGTTTCCTTAAAAGCGGGGAGAGGGGAATGTTCTACTTTATTTACTTGCTGTATCCTGAAGCTTGGAATATGGATGTGATGGCTGGAGCTCCAGCAACAATCGTGGGCCATGAAGATGAGGGCCACACCTTAGGAATAACAGAGAAAAGAGCTTGAAGGAGCAACAGCAGGCCGCTCACTTCTAGACTTCTTTTACATGGGAGAGGATTACACTTTGATCTTGTTTAAGAAACTGTTCTTCAGGTTTCTGTTACTGGCAGCTGTATAGGGTCACTGATGATACAAGTAAGTTATTCAAGGTTACGAAGTTCAGAAATGGCTGAGTCAGGAAAAACCTGGGTTTTCTAAATCTGAAGCTTGGCATCTTTGCCACTCTGCTCCCTTAGTGAGCATTTGAGAAATGTGAGTTAGTATTATTATTGTTAAATAGTAGAGAGAAGGCTCTTTCTAGAGATGATTTCCAAATAATGGACCAGAGTTTTTCAAACTTTGGGTCAAACCCCCCCCACACAATAATTGGTCATGAAATCAATTTAGTGGGTCATGACAAGCATTTAAAAAAATGGAATCTAGTAGAAAAAAATTAAAAAAAAAATATTAGTGAATTGCATGTAGTAAGGAAGTGCTGTGTTGCTGTGGATATGTGTATGGAGTCCTCTGAACAACTGCCAGAGCAGGAACAACCAGCAGCTAAACCACTGAAGGGCGACTTCTGACAGGCACACAATACAGGGAGTCACAGGCTCTCGAGTGGGAGGGGGTTGTCAAGGGAAAGACCCTTGCAGGTGTGAGCACAGGGGGCCTCAGAGAGCGTCCAGCCCAACCCCGTCATTTTACACGGAGCCTCATGGTGAAGGTCACCCAGAGAATGACTGGCTCCCACCTTGCAGGCCAGCCCTGGGTCACTCTTACCAGCAGACTCAGATACGGCTGATTTCAACACCAGGCAGGAGCCCAGGTGGGTGGTGGGCACGTGACAGTGATGGGCAAAGAGAAGGGGCAGCCAGGGGCTCTGGAGCCAGCAGACCTGGGTGTTCATGAACCCTGGCTGGGCCCCTCACTTGCACAGGTGACCTACCTCTCTGGGCCTCGGTATCTCTTGTACAATAAGGCTGAGTGGTGGAGGTGGGGAAATAGATTATAAAGCACTTGGCACGGCATTGGCGTTTAATAAGCTTACAGCCCCCGTTACCAGGCCTGTGATGACCAACAACAGTGCCCTCTTGTTTCAGCAAAGGGGACAAGGTCAGGGGCAGACAGAGCGTCTCCCAGTCAAGGATGGTGGATTCCGGAGGCACAAACAATGGAGTCTTTGGGGCATGTGGACCGCTTTAAAGATGACAGGCAATGGGGCTTTAGAGCAATTTGCCAAAAATCAATTACTTGAATGACCAATGTGCTGAAAATCATCAGACCTTAAACAAGGTCTGGGACTACTGGCTTCAGGGGCAGAAGCCACTCGCTATTCTGCCTCTGCCCAGGAGCCCTTGGGCAGAACCCTGCAGCCTCCCCACCCGCGGGCTCTGCCCAGGCTGGCAGTGGGAAGGCCGCAGCCCGCTGTGTCCTCTCTCTCCCCTCAGCACCTGTCCTGCCTCTCATTCCACCCCATTTCATTTTTATGGATTGGTATTTAGATTAAAGAGATAAACACAGCCAAGGAGCACTGAGGCCTGACAGACACAGGCACTCCGGAGCCGCCAATCACTGTCAGCTCTCAGCCTCCTCCCAGCCCTGGCAGGAGCACCCCAGCCCCTCTGCTGGGGAGCAGGACTGGGTCACTTAGTATTTACAGGGAACTGTGACTGCGTGTGTATGTGTGCCTCTCTCTCTCTCTGTCTCTCTTTAGCCTCCTTCTTCCCCTCCCCAGGCTGCAGATAAAGAATTCAATTTTCTTTTAAACGGTGGGGAAATTGGAAGAGATTTTGTTCTGTTTAAGCACAGCTGGAGTCTCAGGTCTCAAGAGGTCTGAGAACAATGAGATCGATTAAGATGCCATGGTGAGGGGTGTCAGGAGGTGGGGAGGGGGGAGCACAGGGACGGGGGCGGGGCCTGGCAGAGGGGCGGGCTGGGGGGGCCTGGCCAGCTTTCAGGGTTTCTCAGGCTGAGGCACACAGGCTGCCTTTCCAACGCTGACCTGCCGTCCTCCCTGGCTTCTGCTTGGGCCTCCAGACGGGGCCAACACACTGGGCCGGGGTAGCCTCTCCCAGACCTAATAATTCACGGAGGCAATTTCGATGACCAGCTTTATACAATGATAGAATCAAGTGGAACCCGTGCTACCAGAAGTGAGGAGAGGTCACTGTTCTAGAAAACCAGGAGTAAACGTGGGTGCCTGGGTCCCCCTATCTGAGAAAGGGCCGTGAGTGGGCCCTGGATTCTGACGTTTATGTAAATTGTTCATTTCAGCTTCACTGCATTGCTGAGATAGGGATTCCTCTTCCCATTATGCAGAGGGGGACACGGCCCAGGGCCACCTGTCCACTGCAAGCCCTTTCCACTGGATGTCTGCCAAGGTGCCAGGCCCACCTGGTGGAGGTGAAGATGGCTGTGCCCTGCAGAGCGCAGGGTGGGGAGAAGTGGTGGAGTCTCCCTGGGCTAGGAGAAGAGGGTGGGGCAGAGGCAGGGACCTGGGCTCTGCCGCCTCCCCCACCTCCACCGCCACCTGCCTCTGCAGAGCCATCACCTCTCACCTGGCTTCTTGCACCGGCCTTAGAACTGATGGCTGGCCTCCCAGCTTCCCCCCTGACACCCATTTCTCCTCCCCCTGCTCTATTCTCCGCCTGCGATCCCTCATTACCAGCAGTGCACTCCCCGCCCCGGTTAGAGGAAAGGCCCCACCCCCTGCAGACCCCCTTTCAGCTCTCTGCCCCACCCACCCCTGGGCTGTTGCAGAAACACAACAGCCTGGGGCGACTCCTCCCTGGAATATCCACCGGGATGCACTCCCTTCCTTTAGGTCTCTGTTTGCAGGCCACCTGCTCTGAAGGTCCTTCCTTGACTCCACCTGGCTCTGTTTTTCTCCAGGGCCTTCATCCCCATCAGACATGCTCAGTCCTTCCTTGTTCATTCTGTTTCCTGCCCTGGAATATACAGGGATCTTTGTCTTGTTCACTACGGTGATCCCAGCCTGGCAGCCACTGAACGAAGGAGGATGGTGTTTGCATCTGGAGAGTGCAGGGTCCTGCTCAGGGAGGAGTGGGGAAGGCAGCTCTGGGGGAAATCTGGGGCTCACAGAGGGCCAGGTAGGCCCCAGCCACCTGCTCCTGCCCAGCAACACCACTGAAGTGCTGGGGTTGAATCATGATCCCTGCAAAAGGCACATTCAGGTCCCAACCCCTGGTCCTGTGGGTGTGAACCTATTTGTAACAGGACCTTTGAAGACAATTAGTTAAGGCGTGCCCAAGCTGAACGAGGGTGGGCCTCAATCCAATAGAAGCAAAGGCAATTGGACACAGAGAGAGAAGCCATGGGGAGCAGCCAGAAGCTGGATGTTAACGGAACCCAGAAGAGAAAGGAGACCATGCTCCACCATGTGCACTGCCATGTGACGGAAAAGCCAGGGAACCCCAAAGGTTGCAGACCAGCCAGAAGATACTGACCCTGGGAGGAAGCAAGCCTAGCCCCTGAAATTGTGAGCCAAGAAACTCCTGTTGTTAAGCCAACTCATTGTATGGTATTTGTTTTAGCAGCCGGGAAACTAAAACAGGAAGCAAGGTCAGCTCCTGCTCACCTGCCTGCAAAACCAGGCTTAGGGGCTGGGCAGAGTTCAGCCTTTGGCCAGGAATCAAAATCCCTGGTACAGTCTGACTAGAATCACCCCCCTTTCCAGGAAGCAGCCCTAGGTGGTCCAGACCAATTGGGGCAAGCGAGAGGCAGAGCATCTGGGCAGCTGGACAGGAGGGAAAGTCACTCAGGGCAAGGAGGGCACAGGGACAAAAGGCTTCTCAGGGGGGTCTGTCAACTGGGTTGGCTCTTAAAGGGTCAGCAGGATGGTGATGGTCTCAACCAGGAGGGCAGGGAGAGCGGGGTTGGGGGGGCGTGCGGCAAAGACACCATGTGAGAGAATGCAGGGGAGACCAGAGATGTGGGTGTGTAGAGAGAGGGTGTGAGAAGGGTGTAGGGGGGCAAAGGGCTGGAAAGCAGCTTGAGGCCGAGTTATGGAGGCCCTGAATGCCAACCCAGGCCTAGCGAACTTGGACTTTATTGGCCAAGGAGGGCTTGGGAGCATCTGTGTGTGTGTGTGTGTGTGTAAGTGTGTCTGTGTGTGTGTGTGAGAAAGATTACTATCTTTTCCCTCCCTCACTTTTTATCACCCTACCTTCCTACCACTATTCATTGAGAGCCCTTTGCAAGCTGAAGACAGGGTTTGAATGGTCTCTCCCCTCTGCAGTTTCAGTTTCTGTATGACATCCAGGAGGAGAAGAGGGAAATTGCTCATGGTGCCATGCTCAGTAAAGGGGGACTGAATCAGAATGAGTTCTGAATGGTTCTAGAACATTTGTGGAATCTCTTTCACATGCCCCCATCAAGATCCGTGGGGATCTATGTCTCCTCCCCTTGGTGACTTGGGACTTACTTGTACCCAACAGAATTCCATGGAAATGCCACTGTGTGACTTCCAAGGCTGTGGGATGCTCCCGCTCAGAATCCCTGGGCTGCGAGAAGTCCAGGCTGCGTGGAGAGGCCACCTGTGGGTGCTCAGTCGACAGTCCTCTGAGCCCATCCCCAGACATGAGAGGGAGAAGCTATCAATGAAGTGGATCCTGCAGCCCCAGCTCTTCAAGACACCCCAGTCTTCAAGGAGCAGAGAAGAGCCTGCCTCGCTGTGTGTACCTTTTCCAGATTCCCGACCCACAGAATCCACAAGCATAATAAAAACAGTTGTTATTTTATGCTGCTAAGTTCACCACATAAGTTTCTTACGTGGCAATAGAACTGAAACAAGCTCCATGAGAACAGGGGCTGCTTCCACTCTGCCCCAGCACTTCGCCCAGTGCATGGCAAAAAGTCAGCACTTCCTGCGTGTCTGTTGAATAAATGCAGGAAGGGAGGAAAACAACAGAGAACCACTGAATTTGGTGGAGCAGAGAATTCTAAAACTCCTACAGCCGGGACTAGCTATCTAATTTGCAGCGTCTAGTGCAAAATAAAACTGCAGGGCCCCTTGTCCAAAAATTAATACGAACTTCAAGACAGTGAGAGCAGAGTATTAAATCAAGCATGGGCCCTTCTAAGCCTGGGGACTCATGGGATGGCCCAGGTGGCCCACGAAGCCAGCTCTGCCCGTAGCATGGATTGTGTGCTGTCCTGCTAAGTGTCTTGATCCTCTTCCTGCCTCCTCACTTAACCATTCTCCGTATCTGGTCTGCCCAGCGTAACAGTAAGCAACTTGAGACTAAGACTGTGATTCTCAGTGCTGGGCAAAGACAAGAACCCAAGCAGTGTGTCAAGTGCATGAACCTGGTGTCCGGGGAAGATGGGTCCAAAGATGGGGAATTCAGGAACTCGGGGTGCATTCTGCCTGTCCCAGGGCCCTAGGTATTGGAGCCAGTGTTTCCTGAAGCTCCACTGCCCCTTGAGTAAGAGGGAACCTTCATGGCAGGTAAAAATCATGATAGCTGCCATTTGGCCAGCACTCTCTCATATGCTGAGGGCTTTACATGCTCCATCTCTCTTAAGGGGGAGGTATTGGTTAGTGGGTTGAATTGCGTTCCCCAAAGGGACGGGTTCAAGTCTCAACCCATGGGCCTGTGAATGTGGATTTATTTGCACACAGGATTTTGGTAGATGTTCTTGGTTAGGGTGATTAGGGTAGGCCTTAATCCAATGTGACTGGTGTCCTTATAGGACACAAACTTACAGACAGACAGACAGACAAAGAGATTGAGTCATGCAGCCACAAGCCAAGAAATACCCTGGATTGCTGGCCATGTACCAGAAGCTAGGGGAGAGGTGTGGAACGGCCAGCAGGCTCCCTGTACCCTGGGTGAGGGCCATGCTGAGGGGTTCCCTGGAGCCTTCCTTCTGAGGGAGCCCCAGCTGGCACTGAGCCGGGGAAGAGGTCCTGAGGCCTGACAGCAGAAGGAAGAGGCAGGCTGCATGTTAAGTTCTATAGGATTGACACTGGCCATCGCCAGGGCCTGCCTGGGACAATTACATCCCAACATGCCTTTTCCCTTTGGGGTCAGTAGTGTTAGCTGTTCGTGGGGGAGAAAAGGGGACAAATAACAATGGCAAGGATGCTTGTGTTGCTGGGGCAGAGAAAGGGGCTGGGGCTTGACAAGGAAGAAAATCTAGTTAGCTCTAGGAAAGGGAGGCAAAGGCTTCGGGTTATCTTGACCAAATTTCCAGATGGGGGCTGTGACAGGGAGGGGCAAGCAGGCAAGGGGGCTCCAGAGGCTATTGTTGGGGGCATGGGGGTGCCTCACAGGGTAGAGGGCATGTCAGGTGTTGCTAAGTTCACTAATTCACCTGGGTCCTCCCAGAAAAGTGCTCACGGCTTTCAGACCTAAAGATCCATGTTGCTGGTAAGAACCCAAATAGCAGTTGCAATGCCCCCGTCCTCTTGGGCAGAGCGGGCTGGAATTACAGCCTCGTGGTGCCAGGTGGTGCCTGAAGGAGCCCCTGGCCCAATCATCTCACTTGAGAATGGAGGACACTGGCCCCCGAGGCTCCCTCTGCACCTGTCCCGGTCACACAGCTGCCATGTGCAGGTCACGCCACAAAGTCTGGGCTCCTCGCGCAGGCCGGGTGCGCCCATGGAGCCTCGGCCAGCACTCAGCACGACTCGCTGGCATTTCCCAAGTGCTCCCCCCCACCAGGCTCTGTGCAGGTTGCCTTCCTGAATCACCGCATTCACTTGTCATGACACACCCTCCCAGGTAGGACCCTGTTACTAGCATCTTCTCCAGGTCACAAAACAGGAAACTGAGGCCCGGTGAGGTTCAGAGGTTTGACCAAGGGCCCATCTGAACCCAGGTGGCCTCCCCCTGCCCCCCACCCCCCACCATTCTCCACTCAGGCTCAGGGTCAGCCCACTCCCTCTATCTCTGCTGCCTCGGGAGAGGCTGAAGTTCCAGCTGCTTGCTCAGGGACTCTGCAATTCCTTCTCCCTGACCTTTTCGGGGACGTTATTAAAATGTTTCATGGGCACTGTGTCAGGAAAAAATTATGAAGAAAAGGAAAATGTTTTAATTTGCACTGAAGGCTGGGCAGAGCCTGCCGCGAGGGGTCTCCCCGCCCCTGGTGTGGCTCTGCTGCTGTGGCGTGTCCCAGGCCTGGGAGAAAGGCGGCTGTACCACAGCGGCTCAGGGAAGCTGCAGGAAGGGGTGCTTCCAACCTGGGTGTGCCGGCTGCAGTGAGGGGGCCAGCCTTCTCCGGCCCCTGCTCCCTGGACCATGGCAGCACCTCCTCCAGCACAGGTATCGAGGCCCTTAGAGGCCCCAGTTATAGCAAAATGCTTTTACACGGGTGGAGGGGAAAGATGGGGGGCCTGGAGTTCAAAGGCTCAACACTGAGCCTGACTCTGTGACTTGGGGTGGAGGTCGGGGCAGGGCAGTGGTGGGTGGGATGGCCAGGGGGCTTGCTGCCCACCTCGTAGGGGCTCTCTGGAAGTGTCTTGGGGAGACCAGAAGGTGGTGGAAGGGAGCCATCCAGGGGCTGCTGTCATAGCCATCATTTCACATTCTCTTTCCAGCCCCCTTGGGCAGTATCATGCCCATTTTGCAGATGAGGAAACAAAGGATCCCGGAGATGGTACATAGCAAAGGCAGGAAGACCAGGGCCTACACAATTTCACTCAAGGTTCTGAGCTCCTTTAGGCATGGAGCCCTGCTGCTAGAGCGTATCACCATGAAGGTTTAAATGGCCAGCCCTGGGCAGGAGTTTTTCACTGAAGGCTTAATTCTCACAACTCCCTGGGAAAGTTCCTCATTTTACAGATGAGGAAACTGAGGCTCAGAGAAATTGTGTGACTTCCCCAAGGTCACACAGCTAGTAAGTGTGGGAGCTGGGTCTCAAGCCCAGGTATGATCTGTTCCAAAGTGTGGTGCTAACCCCCTACCTCTCATTTCTTCTCACCCCCCCACCCCCACCCCACAGGTCCCTCAGCTCACTGCTGGGTGAGCACGGGAGGAGGGACATGTGCCGCTCTCCAGGTGTCTCCCCCAAGTCTAAGCAGAGTCCTAGCCAAATGGCAGGCTCCCTCCCGACCTCCCAGTCAATGGCAGATGACAGCCTCCCCAGTGCCCGACCTCCCAGTCAACGGCAGATGACAGCCTCCCCAGTGCCCAGGAAAACCCCTCGCTGCTAGCACTGCTGGGGCTCTTTGGAGCTTGGAAGCTGGTGCCTGCCCCCCTGCTCTCTCCAGCCCTGCCTGAAGGGGAATCTGGGATGTCTGACAATGTAGCAGGTGCTTTTAGGAGCCTGCCCAGATCCTCTTTCCTGGGGGTGCCAATGGCTCACCCTGAGCCCTTCCCGAGAGGGTTGCCCTCGGCTGACAGGAACCTTCTTGCCCATTATGCCCACCCACTCCAGGAGCAGCTCACGGCCCAGACTCTTGCCTTGGAGCCACACACTCTGCATGCAATTGACTCTCCAGGGCTTCCTGGGGATCAGGCTGAGGCCACAATTCTCCAGAAACCACTTATTTGCCCAGCTCCTTCCTGGCCTGATCCTGCTCCAACACTTCCCTCAGGTCCCTCCCGAGAAAAAGCTCTCAAGAGATCACCTGCACACAAAGCCATGTCTCAGGCACTGCTTCCAGAAAACCTCACCCAAGACACCCAACAGCCCCTTCCCTTTAACAACTCCGGCAAGTGGGCAGGCCAGGCAGGGATGACTTTCCAAGACAAGGAGAACTGGAGCCCAACGTCACCTGCTGGTCAACGGCAGTCCATTCTCACCACTCTCACATTTCCCAAACTCCAGTGTTTATAGAACAATGTGAATTTTGCCGTATTTGGAACCACTCGCACTATTTATTCACTTTGCAGTTCTCTTTAAATAAAGTGACTTTATACTAAATTAAGCTTACCTATAAAAGACACTATATCATTCACAAGCATAAGACTGGGGCCAGTTGCCATAAAAAGAACACAGCTATAAAAATAAATAATAACTCTCAGAGTTAAGAATGCCTGCTCATGTGTCACCTAAAATCACCACGGGTGCCAGCAGTGTGGGGGACCCCCACGATTCTCCCCACACTGGTAGGAGATTACGCACTGCAGTGGGGATAAAAGCGGGAGCTGCAAGGAGCCTGGCTCCCATCCCTGACTTGATAAATTTCAGTGTATCTCAATTTCTCTCAAGGTAGTTAGGGGGCTTTGTTGCATCTAAACCACTTTGGAATCCATTATGTTCCCTGCCTTGTGCATCTCATGGGGGTTGTGAGTTTTAAACGTTTATCACTCTACACAGTGTGGTGAGGAAGCTTCAATCTGTCCCCAGAGCCAGATGGAAACAGGCAGGGTGGGTTGGGGCCTGGAGACTTGGTTTCTAATCCTGGCTCTGCCTTTGATTTGGGCCTCAGTGCACCCACCAATAAAGTGCACATGTGCACACATACGGGTTAACAGTCTCTGAATGGGCGTGTGACAGCCGATGGTGGCTTGGTGGCAGGACTCCAATGCCCTCGGCCCAGCCCCAGCCATGCAGCTCCACTGTTACTGGTTTTTATATATGTAATGATCCATAAGAGATTTCCTTTGAAGAAACACTAATGATAATGGCAAATATGTCTATAGACTTCTTATATGCCAGGCACTGTTTGAAGCACGTCACTATATTAATTTGATTAATTCTCTCAACAGTCTTATAAGGAGGTATTATTATTATTATCCCCATTTTACAGATGAGAAACTGAGGCACAGAGAAATTAAGAAGTTACCCAGCCAGTAAATGGTAGAGCCAAGGATTTGATCCTTGGCAGTCTGACTGCACAATCTATATTCTGTTTTTTTCCAAAATTTACACTCTTTTTTTTTTTTAATAGCATTTCCCACCCTGGTTGTTTTGTTGTCTTGTCGTGTGTTAAAAAAGAAAAAAAAAAAGCAACTGGCTTCCTAGGTAAGAAGGGTCCTAGGCTTAGCCATAGGATCTTGAGGAGAGGCCAGGGGGCTTGCCTGGACTGACTTTTCATAACAAGCACCTGAATTTTACTTAGACTGTATGTTTGTTTGGGGTGGCTTTGGGGGAAATTGCTGCAGGTGGGAGAGCTGCCCAAGGGTTGTTTCTTAAATAGTATGAGACAATTCTGGGGACCAGGTGTCCTCCAAGCACCCCTGAGCGCTGACCCTCCCCCATCTATGATGCATTTCCTCCTTGTTGGCCTCTCCTCCCACCATCATCCTGCCTACGACTCTGGCAAGACGTCTACCCCAGCAGGACAGGAGGACAGGAGGACAGGACCATGTCTGCTTCGCTCACCATGACACACAGTAAATGCCCAATAAATGTCAATTGAATGAATCAGTGCCCTGCCTGGAGGGTGGCCCTCTTGCCCGGCTTCTCCCAACCCCTTGTCAACAGCTCTGGTCTCTGGGGCAGGTGCACTTTCATCTTTGTTCAAACTCTGCCTCCTGTGGGGTTGGAAACAGGATCTTTCCCTCTTCCCTTCCTTGGACATTTATTTAGCATCCATGTAACAACTAGCACCATCACAAAGGCCTCTAGGGCTGGGCCTTCTGCCCGCTATCCCAGCAACTGCTAAAGCTGGGGATGGGGCCAGAGGGTCTGGGAGAGGAACCAGGCATGCTGGCTCAATCCCCACCTATTCAGAAGACCTCCCTCAGATTCTTGAAATTCCACTTTGAGAAGTACCAAATGGGCACCAGAAGCTTGCAATAAAATCCCACCATCACCACTATAGAGCTCTGAGCCTCAGTTTCTTCATCTGTGAAATGGGGTTAATACCTCAGGTTTGCAGGGAGCATTAATGGGTTGAGAGGCTTGAAAGTACAGGGCTTAGTGCTGGTGGAGGCTGAGTCGTCAGTAGCTGATCTGCACCTTGTCCAATTCCTGCCCTGGGGATCAACCCAGGACCTGTCTCCTTAGTGGCTTTCAAGCACTGGTGCCGTCTCTTCTGGAGCACGTGTGCAAGCTGCTCTGCCCCAGTGAGCCCTAAACCCAAGTGTGGGTGAGTCTTCATGGAACTTCCAAGCTGCAGGGCTCCTTGGGGCTCCTCCTACAGCCTGGGCTTGGCCACTGTAGAATCATTTGAGGTGTTACTTTAAACAAATTCTCACTGCCTGGACCCTGTTCCTGCAGATTGAATGAAAAACAATCTCTGGAAGTGGCTCTGGGCATTGCTGCTTTTAGAAAGTTCCCAGGTGGTTCTAATGGACAGCAGGTGGCTCACCCTTGGCCTGGCCTGAATCTCCCATTTCACAGATGGGAAAGCTGAGGCCCAGGGAGCAGGGCAGAGCAGTGGCAGACCTGGGACTAGAACTCAGGCTCCTGCCTTCTTAAGTTTGGGGCCAAAGTGAGAGCAGATGGACTAACAGGCCTTGACTCACAGGGCCCTTAGCCACCCTGTCCTGAGGCTCACCAGGGGTCAGCTTGAGCTCGGCTACCCCATTTCTAGGGCCACGTTGGGATGAATCTCCCTTCTCCCTCATGGTAATCAGCAATTTCCAGGAATTCAGTAGTTTCAGAAATGTGGCCTGGGTGAATCACCTCCCTCCCATCTGCACAGTCCCACAGACCCCAGAGTGGGCAGAGACCACCTGCTGAGCACCCGGATGAGCCTGGGAGAGGGACTGGAGAGGTGGGTGAGTCCACAGCAGGCCAGGCCTGCTCCGGCTCTTGCAGATGCTCAGTTTCAAGTCTTCACTTCATGCTCCCCAGAGCCTACCCTCCACTGCCTGCCCCAGACTGGATCGGGCCTGATTCATCTGTCTTTTGTGCCACCAGCCATGATGTGCCCCCTTCCCACACTTTACAGACCACCCCTGCTCTATAGGCTTTCCCCAAACCCTTTCCCAGGGCTGTGGGGACTTGATACTGCAGGTGAGAGTGACAGGAAGGAGCCCCCTGACATCCAGCGAGCCTAGATCTGAAAGCTGAATTTTTTGCCATGTGGCCCCATTTCTGGGGGGGAGGTGCTGGGGCCTCCTCCCCTGTGAGCCCCCTGCAGCACAGGCTGCTTGGGAGCCCTTCACCCTGGCCTTCAGAGGCGGTGGGGACTGAAGATGCTCTTTGGGTCCAGAAGGCCAGACCCCTGGCCCTTGCTTTCCAGTTGGGCCCAGAGAGGCTGGGGGAAGGTTCGGGGCCCTCAAGCACCAGGTGATTTATTGCAGGGAGTACTCTGGTGGAGCCAGAGGCTGGGAGACGCAGGGGGAGAAGAAAACAGCAGTAGCACTTATTGTTTACATCTGACGGCCTGACTAGCAAACATCTGTTTGAAATATTAATAACTGTCAGATGGGAAGGGCCTGGGGGCTCAGTACAGTTTCATAGCATCTGTCTGTAGAGTAAACACATTTCAGAGCTAGGAGCCTGGTGCAGGCAGCAATGTCTCCGCTTGGAGTGAGGATGGATCAAGAGATGGAAGAGAAGACTCCGGGCCCTGGGGACTCAGAGTGGGCAGGAGGGGGCAGCAGTGGGTTAAACACCCTAATAGTTACTGAGCACCTACTATGGCAAGACCCTGAGCTGGTGGGGCTCACATCTACTGCTGTGAGCTCTCGGCATCTGTCCTGGGTTTAATACCGTCTCCCCAGATCATGTCCACCTAGAGCCTCAAAATGGGTTCTTATTTGGAAGTTGGGTCTTTGCAGATTAAGTTAAGGTGAGGTCATCCTGGATTAGGGTTGATTAGGATTTACTGGGTCCTAAATCCAATAAGAAGAGGAGACGACAGAGAGAGAATGAGCGAGAGAGAGCGAGAGAGTGCGTGCGTGTTAGAGAGAGAGAGAGAGAGAGAGAGAGATAGAGAGAGAGAGAGAGAGCGCCATGTGAAGACAAAGGCAGATTGGAGCAACACAGCTACAAGCCAAACAGCATTAAGGACAGAAGCTGGGAAGAGGCAAGAGGCAAGGAAGACTCTTCAGAGGGAGAGTGCCCTGCCAACGCCTTGATTCCAGACTCTTCTGGCCTCCAGAACAGCGAGAGAATAAATTTCTGTTGCTTTGAGCAATGCAGTTTGTGGTAATTTGTCAAGGCAGCCTAGGAAACTAAAACAGCATGTGATCCCCTTTCTTCTTGTAACAAAAGCCCCTTTGGGAAAGCCCTTTTCCTCATTTTCAGCCCATACATTTCGGATAGGGCTGACCTCAATCCCAGGTCCACAAGATATCAGTCCTGGCGTATCAGAGTCACAATGAGTGGTTCCAGAATGGCCCACCGAGCTGGGCCAATGGAATCAGCTCTGGAACTTCTGCAGAACTATTGAAAAAGAATTTTTTTTCCTGTTCGGGTTGATAAATTGGTACTTTGTAAGCCTAGAGATGTTGGTGCCTCTCTCTGCCAACACACACACACACACACACACACACACACACACAAATAGAGCTAGAGCTGAATTTGGATTCCTGCTCAATCGAGTGCCTGGATGCAGCCATGCCTGAAGTTCACCCTTACATTTTTGAGTTGCATAAGCCAATATTTTTTTTGTTTGAAGCACTTTGAGCTGGGGTTTCTGTTCCTTGCCTTGCAACCAATGGTACTGAGTGATACAAGTGAATCCTGGGAGGGCCAGGGACCCAGGGGATGCCCAGGCACCCTCAAGGAGCCTGTCCTCAGATAGGGAGGGTCATCCTCCACAGAGATGGCTGGCACCTGCCCCACACATTATAGGGGGCTTCTAGGACTCCTGACCCAACTAGACTCAGTCCCTCTCAGGGAAAAGGCAGAAAACCAAAGCATCCTCAGCCCAACTTTATCCTCCCCTAGGTTGGTCCCTTTTCCACCATGCTGTCTCAGCTAAGGGAGCCCCATCGTGGAAAAGTCCCAGATGGTTTCTATAGCACGCTGGGGGCGTCCCTGATTGCCCAGACTCCTTGGGCAAAATCTCACTGGCTGCCTCACTCTGGTCTGCCCCAGATTGCTCAGTGGTCCCAAAGGAGAGTGGGGACTCACCAGCACTGTCAGCACAGAGGTCCCCACGGTGACATTCTCGTACAGGCTGATGTTGTACAGGGGCTGGCTGAAGATGGGCCGGTTGTCATTCTCATTGATGAGGGCGATCTTCACCTTGGCATAGCCCACATGGTCAGGTACACTCTCATTGGCAAAGAGCTGGGCATGGAGAGCAGGGGGCTGGGTGAGTTCCCACATGCTCCCAGAGCCCTCATCCCCATCAGTGCTCCCTGGGCCTCTGCTGGTCCCAGCAGAGAGCACCTGTCCCGCATCCCTGACCATTTCAGGTGCAGGCTACTTTGAGTCCCTTAGTCATTGCTCCACAAGGCTAGGGGTGGCCCCTGATTCTCCTGGGGAGGGGGGTGTGGATGGGGGCTGGGCTGGCAGATGAGGGGCACAGGCAGCTGCTGATGGGGCTTCTGAGGCTGTAGTGGTACCTGGTAAAATCCCCTGAATTCCTGGACATTTCCTTCACCTCCTTGAAAAGAGGAGGCTCAACCCAGCCCCTGACATCTCTCGGTGGGCTTCCCCAGGAGCAAGGGGAGGGGACTAGGGAGGGGAAGGGTGTTACCCCCTACCTCCCCTGAACTCCCCCCACCCGGCCCGAGAAGAAGGTGAGGGGGCCTCACATCGAAGTCGTAGCGGTTGACGGTCTCGTAGTCCAGTGGGATGGCCACCCGGATGCGGATGTCAGCTTTCCCTTGGATGGAGGTGGGGGAGATGATGAAGTGGTGGGAGTTGTTCCCCACCAGGTACACCTCGAACATGCTGTTCAGGCCCTGGGGAGAGGCACAGAAGAGAAACCAGTCAGCCGGGGCCCGGGGGGCCAGGGTCCGGAGAGTGAATGGAGGCGCGGCGAGCACTGGGGGGCCAGTGGGGTCAGGGCGAAGAGCTGTTTTGGTGAAGGAGGAAATGAGGAGCAAGGGCTGAAGCAGGGTCTCGCCTGCCCCCCCACCCCCCACCACCAGGTGATCCCAGCTTCCTGGCAATGGTCCCAGCCTGGGCTTCCTGACCCCCTCCTGCCCAGGCCCAGGCCCTCAGAAGTCTCTTCCAGTGTTTTCTGCTGCCACCATCTGTTGGATGCCCACTTTATCCCTTCCAGGTGGTTTGGTTAATTTCCCAATTGCTGCTTCCTTCCTCTGCCCCATCATCCTAACTGGGGAGCAGTGTGCCAGCAACTACTCAGCAGGGAGTGGGAGGAAAGAAGGGGAAAGAGGGTTGGGAGGGACTGGAGGGAAGAGAAGCACTTAAGTGGACACGAAAGGCTTGCACAGGAGGGGACACGATGGCCAGGGCAGCCCCTGTTTCTCCCCATTTCTCCTTCTGGAGCACAGTCCATCAGGGAGAGCACCGGTTCACTGACACACGAAATGGAAATAAGCCCACGCTATGCAGCCCAGGGTGACTTTGGAAACATGGACCCGGGGCCGAGCTGCCACCCCTGTCATGGGCTCTGCCACATCCCGGAGCCCACGCCCACTCTAGCTGGCTATTTCTGATCCATCTAACCAGGGCTATGGCTGGGCCTGCGAGAGCCCCTCAGATGCCTCCCATCCTTCCTCACACGAAGGGGCTGATGGCTCCTTGTCACCTAAATCCCTGATCAGGAGGAGAGACCGCCTGCTGAGGCCGGGACTGGGGCTCCCTGGCTCCCCAGTCTGGCCTGCTTGGAAAGTGATCCAACCCCCTCTTCCTGCCTGCCTGGAGGAAAATCATGCCCAATCCCACCCCTTCCCCAGCCTGCGTGGGGGACCTGTGGCTGGGGTTGAGAGCCTCCTCCTGACCCCACTGCAGATACTCAGTGGCTTACTGGTCTGACCACCCCCTCGTCTCCAGGCTGAACGTGCCAGGAGGATGTACCCTTTTTGTTCTTGGCTGCATCATCAACACCGAATCCTGGGCCCCACAGCCCCTCTGTGTGCACAGGCCCTCCCCGATGAACCCGGGGCTGGCAAAGGAAGCACACCTCTCTTCTTGGCTGCACAGGGAATGTGGAGGGCTCCCTTCTGGAACATACCTCCAGTGAGAGAGGGCAGCCAGGCAACCCTGGTCCCAGTTGGGAACGGTCCCTGCAAGGCACTCAGGGCCAAGACTGCAGCCCAGGAAATGACACCCTCTGCGAAGCCTCGGAATTCACAAGGCCCAGCACGAGCTGGTTCTCCAGCCCCTAGTGCCGCCCCATAGGTGTGCAAACATGGTGCTGAGTGAACAGCTGCTGATATTCACCCACCAGGCTCCTGAGGTTTCTCCATTTTACCAATTGGCAAAGGCAGGGCACTTCCTGCATCTAGACTTTTCTCAGGGCCTGGAGGCAGGGCCCAGCCCTGTCACTGAAACAGAGGGTTTGAACAGAGTAGGTGGGAGCTGAGATCCTTTAGCCCCCTCCTGCCAGTTCCAGGGTCCAGGTAAGGAGTGGGGTGTCCAGAGCCCCTAGCCTGGAGCAGCCCCCTGCAGATTGTGGGGGTAAAGCTCCTCTGGCCCTGCCGGGCTGTGGAGTTTCCAGTCCTCCCTGGTGTGGAATCCATCCTAGCCAACGCTGGGGACCAATTAAATACCTGAAGGGGCACTAATAACCAAAGCTGGTGGAGTGTGACAGCTCTGAGCGGATGACACCCACACCTCTCCCTCCCCTGGACCTTGGCCCCTCGACCGCAGGCCCCAAGGAGGCCAAGAGTGGGTGGGGAGGGCTGAGCAACACCCGCTGCGAAGCCTCTTCCAACCCCGGCCCAGACCCTCCCCAGGCTCACTTACCAAGTTCTATTAGTGGAGTCGGTCAGTCAAGGGAGACGGAGACAGAGAGAAGGAGCCGGAGAGGTTTCAAGAGGAGGAAGGAACCAGAAAGAACACAGTTAGAACCTGGGTCAGGGTA
Organism: Choloepus didactylus; assembly: GCF_015220235.1. Classification (NCBI taxonomy): domain Eukaryota; kingdom Metazoa; phylum Chordata; class Mammalia; order Pilosa; family Megalonychidae; genus Choloepus; species Choloepus didactylus. Next base: position 68,230,679 of record NC_051321.1, on the reverse strand, counting down.
AGGCAGAGGGGCTGAGGGGGCCCCAGGAGCATACCCTGCTCTGAGGGCTCCGCACAGGCTATGGCCTCTGGGTCTGCACCCAGACCCAGAGGAGGGGAGGGGAGGGACACAAAGGAAGAGGTGCAAGGGTGCAGAGTAAGGATCCCAGAGGAGGGGGCCAGGCTCACCTCTGTGAGCTCACTCCAACCTCACTCCATGGATACAGATGTGAGGGGCCCGGAGGGAGGGGCTCTGTCCCTCCATCCTTCTCCCAGAAGCCTGGACAGAGCCTCTGCAGGAGACAACCCCAAACATTACTGTGGTGGTCTGGAGCTATGTTCCTCAGAAAAACATGTTCTTAAACTTAATCCATTCCTGTGAGTGTGGACCCATTGTAAACAAGCTCTCTTCAAAATGTTTCTTCAGTTAAAGTGGGGCCCAGATGAATGAGGTTGGACTTCAAATCTGGATTACTGGAGTCCTTTCTAAACAGAGTGAAAGTCAGACAGAAAAGAAAAAAACACAGAAGGAGCAGCCAGAAGTTGAAAGTCAACAGAACCCAGAAGAGAAGCGAGAGGCCAGGAGAGGCTGCCACATGGGACAGAGGAGCTTGGGACCAAGGATCGCCAGCAGCCAGCCCCAGCATGCCATCATCTTCTGGGAGAAAGCATCGCCTTGATGACACCCTGATTTTGGACTTCTCTTAGCCTCAAAACCATGAGCCAATAAATTCCCATAATTTAAGCCAACCCATTGCAGGGTATCCGCTTTAGCAATGAGGAGACCAAAACAACTGTCACATGTTTAAGTTCCTAATATAAAAAAGGTTAAAGACATGATCACACAGACATGGACAATTTTCAAATAGTTCAAAAGGGTGAACAGCACACAGCTTGCCTCCCTCTCCCCCTCACTCTGGGCCCTCCCCAGAGGCCACCAGCACCCCCTATTCTCGGGCCTCTCTCCCGAGGACACCCATGCATTTCCGAGCAGTGCGCATGTATGCCTCCACTCTGGCACAAACAGTAACATGCCACAAACAATGCTCTGCCCTGGATTTTTGCACTTAAAACTGCATCTTTCAGATTGGCCCAGAGCTGTACAAATCGACAACAGCACTAATTCTTGAGCACTTGATTAGTATCAAGTAAGTGTTTAACCCAGAAATGATTTGCCTCATTTTTCTTAATGGCTGCAGAGTGGTTCCTGTCTCCCGTGTGGCTGCCCGGGACTCCCACCTCAGACTGTGCACACAGTAGGTGCTCAGGAAGTCAGCTTCAGCAGTTTTTCCTCACTTGTTACTCTGTGATCCTCTTCCCTGGGGCCATGGGTAGAGATGGGGGCATGCTGCAGCTTGCAGACCCCTCCAGAGGAAACTGATTTCAGAGAGGGTTAGTGAGCTGCTCACAGTCTCACAGGCAGCTGGCAGCAGAGGGAGGGCTGAAAATCCAGGCCCAGTTCCCAGGCCAGTGCCTGTCCCTACAATTCCTACAACCAGCAGCCGACCCCAGAACACCACAGTCTTCTGGGTTAAAGCATCGCCTTGTCATGCTGACGTCAGGACAAACAGACTGGACTCCGAGCCTGGTGTGGGGCCTTCCCAACTGCAGCCCCGTGCACAGTGCTAGTCATCAGAGCAAAGAGAGATGGAAAACCTGAGCCCTCCAGGGTTGAATCAAGAGAGAAAACCAGCAGGTGAGACCAAGCAAGGCGAGGCTGCTGGAAGAAGGGGAGTGTGGAGCTGGTTTTATAAAAAGAGGAAGGGAAAATGGACCAGCAGAGGAGGCCTTCCAGATGGAGGAACTGGCAGTAATTCCCATTCCTTAGCCCGTATCAGGGTTACCTGGAGGGTGTGTTGAAATAGATTGCGGCTGGCAATGTTAAATTTTACCCAAGATCCATGATCCTGGGAAAGAGTGAAGATTAAGAAATCCTCCACCCTTTGTATTTTGGAAGATGGCTTACTGCACAGAACCCCCTTCCCCATATGTCTTAGATAAGACTCACAGAAGTCACTGGTTTATCTATGACAGGGCCAGACCCAGACCTAAACCCAAACCTTCCACATTCCCATACTCGTCTCATCAATAATTAGCAGAACTACTTGTCCCCACTGATCAATCAGAACAAAATGCTTGTTAACCCAATGCTGACTAAACTCCTTCTCTAGACCCCTGAACTTTAAGGGCACCTCCCAGAAAATATGTTGCTTCAGCATAAAATATCCTCAGATCTACTATCCCATCTTGCCAATCTTTCATCCCACTTCCCCACACCCTGTCCTTTCCTCGCTATAAAAGAAAACCCCTTTTGCCAGACTCTTAAGACCTTAAAGTCAGAGTGTTCTCTCTATCGCAATAGTCCTTTCCCCCTACAACAATCCTTTTGAATAAAGGCTCTCCTCACCATGTCCGGGTTTGTTTTCCATTTGACACTGACCTCTCCCTATGCCCCCACTTGATTCAGGAGGTCAAGCGGAGGCTTGAGAATTTGCATTTCTAACAAGTTTCAGGGATGCTGACACTGCAGGTCCCAGGAGCCCACCCTTTGAGAACCCCTGGCCTAAGCAAAGGTATGGAGGGGAAATGAATTAATGACAAGGCAGAAGGGGAGCTGATTCACCAAGGGTCCGTGTAGAGGAGTTTGTGAGATCTGTGGGCCTCCCTGCCTCCCACTTTGGGAACCATTGTAAGGACTTCTGCACTGATTTAGTGGGCACTGACGGGGGATTCTCAAAAGAAATACAGATGCCCAGAGCCACTGGGGATGCCTTGGGGATGGGGCCCAGGCATCAGGATTTTTTAAAGCTCTTTTTTAAAGAAGAGAACCACTAGGTTTGGCAGTGGTTCTACAAGTGTGGCAGTGGGACTGGCAACATCAGCAGCACATGGGAACTTGCTAGAAATGCAAATTCTTGGGTGGTGCCCAGATCCACTGAATCAGACACTCTGAGGGTGGGGCCAAATGATCTGGGTTTTCACAAGCCTTCCAGGTATTCTGATCCATATTAAAGCTTGAAAACCACTGATACAGAGCAAGGCAAGAGAAGGAGCAAGTCGGAGAGAGTATAAGAAAGTCGACCAGCAAGATATGGTGGATGATCAGCTGGAGAGAGAGAGCTGGGGCTGCTGGAGCTGTAACAATAGTGTGCAGGCCGAGAGAAAAAATAAGAGAATGAAGCGATTTCTGGGAACATGGTGCCGAGCTCAGCACCGATCAGGCTAGGTACCTGGTGGGAGCAGGTGCATCTAGAAGGACAAGTTCTCAGGGGCAGCTTCCTAGCCCCTTCCAGGGAGGTCTCTGGGGTCTCAGGGAATGAGGCCTTCCCCCTTCCTGACCTGCTGCCAGGTGCTGTAAGTTCCCTAAGGCGTGACCCCACAGTTAGGACCTCAGTGCTGCTGTCTCGAGACCCCAGGGCCACCTTCTGGTCAAGTCCCCTTAAATGCTCAGCCCACCCCTTCCAGAAGCTGCCCAGAGGGCCAATTCCTACTTGGACTTGTTTTGTGCCTGCCAGAGATTCAGTGAGTTGGTGCAAAACCCCTATTAACCACAGCCTGGGCTGGGAGCCTTTTAGAACAACAGCTTTCATGACATCAGCGTCAGTCGGTCCCTCTCACAGAGTAGGAAACTGAGGCCAGAGTGAGTCACCTGCTCAAGCCACACAGCTATCAACAATGTGTTTGAACACGGGTCTGTTCTCATTCCAGAGCCTTAGCTCTTAACCACTGGCTCTCCTGGCCTGAATTGTGTGCACCCCCTACCCCATTCACCCCCCAGCAGGGCACAAGGCTCTGGAGAGTGGGAGTGCCTGGTGTACTTCTCCCCATCTTCCAAATGGCATAAGTGAGGCCCACGGCGGTAAAGCACCTCTTCCAAGGTCACAGAGCCGCGCTGATGGCGGGGTAGGGAGGGGGTGGCCCTGCGCCCCTCCCAGGCCTGGCTGTGCCCTCCCATGGCCTGCACCACCACATGGCAGGCTGGGCCAGCAGGGGTAGGGAGGAGGCAGGAGGCCCCCTTGGAGCCTCTGAGGGGCGATTTTGTTGGGAAGGGAGATAAACAGGTACATCAAAAGGAGTCCCAGTGTGTGTGGAGAGGAGCCTGATGGATTGAATTTTCCCTTAGCTGGGAGAGGTGATGAGAAGGCTGACAGCTGGCAGCCGTGGGTGCTGGAGCCGCAGCACTGCCTCTCCCCACGTGGCTGGGGAGCCGCCGCTGCCGTGGGGAGGCCGCCTGAGATGCTCGGCTTTACTGATTTACTGGGAAGGGGAAGAACACGCAAAATAACTTCGTGCTCCCTGCTGGTTTCCAGCCCATGAGGCTCACCATGCTTTGCTTCTGGTTACTGAAACCTGCCCACCCCTCACGGAGGGTAGCGTGCCAGCCCCAGGCACGTTTTCAGCTGGCCGCCAGAGGGGTGCCTCGGCACCCTCAACTCCCCCAAACTGCTCCTCTGGCCTTGGGCTCAAGAAGAGGAGGGGGCGGCCTGGAGAGGTCAGAGCAGGTGCTGCTGCCAAGGACTGCCCCTCCTCGTCTCTTTGCAGCTCCCAGAGCCCACCCCAAAGGCCATCTGGCCAAGCCCTCTACAATCATAAGCTCCTTGAAAGCTCACAACAACCTTGGGCGGGGGCAGGTGTGGTATGTACGTTATTTAACCGCAGGCACAAACTGGGACTTTCCTCACCCTGTGTGGGGTTTCTGTAGATGCGGGTTCAGGCTGGCACCTGCCACTGGGCTCGGGTGGGGGCACCTTGGGCTCCCCGAGAGCCTGTGCGTGGCTTCCCTCTGGCATCTGCTGGCTCTGGATATTGGACACTGGCACTTCCCCCTATGGATGTCCAGTCCCTCAAAAGGAGGAATCCTGACCGCTCCGCCCCCACCCTCCCCAGACCTGAGGCCTGTGAGTGCCTCCTTCATTCCCCTCTAAGTAGCTCTGGTTGTCCCTGCAGATGGTGACACCAGTGTACCCCTCGGATGCCCCCTGCTCTCTCTGCTGTGGGTCAGGGTAGGATCTGGGTCAGTGTCTCAGGGCTGTGATGGACTGGAAGCAGGATTAGGTTTGGGAGCCCAGGCCGATAGGCAGGCTCTATCACTTTCTAGCTGTGTGACCCTGGGCAACTCACTTCCCTTCCTGGAGTCTGTTTCTTCATCCGCAAAGCGGGGAGAAAAAAGCTCACATCAAATGAAATGTGATTAAATGAAACAGCATCACCACCCTGCCCCAGCATGTTTTGGTGGGTGACATGTCAATTGTGTCTATTTTACCAGAGACAGGAAGCTCCCTGATGGTAGGGGCCAGTGTGCTCTTTACTTTGTACCTCAAAAGCTAGGGGCTCTCGCCCCATCCTGTTGTACTACGGTGTGCCCCTGGAAGAGTCTTAATTTCTTTCAACAGAAGAGGAAGGCCCAGGGTGGACTGCAGAGTGGACCACGTGGGACAGCAAGGACCAAAATGATTCTTGTGTCGGGATACTGGTGCTGGAGCATGGTGGGAGACAAGAGAAAGGCGGCCAGGACCCTGCCCGGGGCATCCAGCAAGCCCTATGGACTGGTGGGAGACCCTCAGCCCCAGCTGGGAATGGGCTGGGGACCGGGAGTGCAGAAATGGGTTCCCACAGGCATGGCCCCCCTCCCAGAATCCTCACCTGGAGCCCAGGGCTGACAGAGAAGACACCAGTGGTTGGATTCCAGGGTCTGAAGCCCTAAAGTGTGAAGATTAAAAGCACAGGCTCTAGAGTCAGACACAGATTCTGCTGTGTCATTTTAAACAAACTCTTTAACCTCCCTGAGCCTCAGTTTCCTCATCTGTAAAATGGGAACAATAAAGCCTCTCTGCTACGGTTCTTGTGAGCTGCCAAATCTTGGCGAAGTGTGTGGCACAGTGAAAGTGCTAATAGAGGAGAACTTTACTGTTCCAGAAAGGGTGGGGATAGGGGAGGAGGTTATCCTGAGGGGCGGCTGATTTCTGGACCTTGGCCAAGGACGGGAGGGGCAGGCAGAGAGCAAAGGCTTGGATGTGTGCAAGGGTAAGGGGCCCCTCCTGCCTGCTCAGGGGGCCACGGGTCTCCCTCCCCTCTCCACTGTGCTCTCTCTGGGTCGAATCCATGCTACTGGGTGAAGAAAAAAAAAAAAAATAAAAGTCCACCAAGGAAGTATTCTTTATCACTCCTTTGTCATCTTTTCACTTGGCCCTCCATCTGACACTCCAAAGTGGAGCTTGGCAGGAGGCTGGCCTATCCCCACCTCCTCCACCTTCTTGTCCTTCCAGCCCCCTACACCTAACGGGGCACCAAGTTTCTTTGCCCCTCTCTGCTTCCAAGAGGCGGCTGTCCTTGTCCACTGCGCCAGGCCACCCTCTGCAGTGTCGGGGTCCACGGGCAATGGCAAGGAGCCCTCAGAGGTCACTGCCTCTGTCCCCCTCCACTTCAACTCCCAGGGACCTTCCAAGTTGCAGAAACTTGGAAGAACTGACGCTGGCACCTCTCAGGAATTCCTGGGTGAAGGACGCTGCCCTCGCTTCAGGCTGACATCCACCTAACCCTCCTCTCCAAACTCCTCCGTGGATCTGGTCCTTGAGCCACGCGGGCCTGTGTGCAGCAACCTGCCCTCTCCGCCACTCAGTGCCATGTGCCTGGGTCAGGCCCTTTTTTCTCTCTGGGCCTCAGTTTCCTGATCTGTAAAATGAGGAGCTTGGACTGTGTGATCCTCTAAGGCCCATTAATACCTGCCGAGCTCTCTCCTGGCCTGCTCTGTCACTCCTCTTTTCTTTCCCTTCTTTTCTCTCCTTCTTTATCTTTCCCTCATTTCCTCTCCTCTCTTCCTTCTTGCCTTTTTCTTTCCTCCTCTCCCTCTTCATCTTTCTTCACCTCTTACCTTTCTCTTTTCTGTTTCCCCTTTTCCTTCCTCTCCCTCCTCCTCCTCCTCTCTTGCCTCTTCCTCTCTGACTTCCCCTTTTCCTCTGCACACCCCCTTCCCGCCCTGTCCCTGTCTGTTGCTGCAGCCTCCCCCGCCCTCCTCTCCCCAGGTTATCTGTTGAATTCCACACACGCTTGCACAGACAGGATCAATCCGAGGCCGCCTTGCCTTCAGCTTATCTCTGCTCCAAATGATTGATTTTCCCTCTTTAAGAGTAATTTGCTGGTGAATTCCATGTCTTGCAAAAACCCCTGTGAAATCTAATTCAATCCAATTGGCAGCTGGCACTTTGAGGGAAAGAATACTAGAGAGCCATCAATTTCATCCCCTGGATGTGTGTATGATCCGTCTATAGAACAGAGCACGCAAGGTGGGCAGGTGCTCCTCACCTGCACACACACACACCTCCTCTCCCTCCCTGCCCCAGGTGCAGTCTGGTCGGCAGACCCTGCAGCCAGCCCCAGCTCTTCTGGGAAATGAATTTTGGGCACTGAATACGTGCATTAAGGTAAATGAGGGACAGGTGCTTTCGAATTCTGTTTTCCTAATTTGCAGCCCACTTCCCAGTACACTATGGGAATCTCACACATCTAAAGCCCAGCTGCACCTGACCATCTATCTGTGGCCTTGTTCCTCACCCCACACCCCCACCCCTCCTATAGCTGGACCCAGAGCCCCAACTCCAGGGACCGAGCAAAGTCCACATCCACAGGGTTGGTAGGTCAGCCCTGCTGGCTCTTCCAAGTCTGCATCCTGGGCCTGCCTGGCCACCAGCAGCTCAGAGCCTCAGTTTCTCCTCTCTGGGGGTGGGTCACCTCTCAGACTTGCATCACAGATGATGGGTGCTGCTTCTAGGTGACCAACTCTCCTGGTTTGCCTGGGACTGCGTGGGTCCCCAGGATGTGGGATTTAGGTCCAAAACCTGGACAGTCCCGGATAAAGCGGGTTAGCTGGTCCCCAACTCCACCTGGTGTATTTGTGAGAGCCCAACAGGGGTCAGCCAGAGCTACTGCCCAGATTTGGAGGGGGTGTGGCTATGGAGTCATGTACTTGATGGAAAGTAAGGGTTTCTAAGCATCTAATTCCAACCACAATAGCCCACTTTCTATGGGTGCTCCCCAAAGGCTGCTCAGACTTCAGACTCCAACCCACATGTGGCACCCACACAAACGAGCTGGCCCCATGCCAGTGAGGATGGAGGCACCCCCATCCATTAGTCCAGCCTTGGGGACCTGTGCTCTGAGTGGGTCCCATTTGGGGACACAGGTACCACCTATGACCACAGGATACAGCAGAACTAGCTGTACCCACCCCTGAGTTGGAACCAGTTCATCTGGCCTCATCCCTTCTAGCCCCCACCCACCAAATAGCCATTTCTGGCTATGGGGCTTTGCATGGTAGGATTCAAATCTCTGGGCTTCCCTGCACCTCCAGGGAGCAAAGCAGCAACAGGCCCAGTGGGCATTTACTGAAATAAAGTGGAGCCTGTGGACGTGGCCAAAGGGCAAGCCTTAGGTGGAAGTCCCAGAGGCTGTCCCTTTCTCTTTCCAGCCCCACACATACAGGGGCTGCAGCCCTGGGCCCCTGGGACTGCTAAGTCACGTGCTGAGGGCAGAGGGGCCACGCCGGACTGATGAGGCTTGAGTTCTTCACTGCAGGACCCCATGCCCTCCTCACCCCCACCCCCACCAAGACCACATGGGAGGTGAGAGAACTGGATCCTCACCCTACAGAGAGAGAAAGTAGACTAGAGGATGATCTGGGCAGGGGGAAGGGAGGATATATGGGTGACAGCTACAGGGGGTTTCTTTTTGAGATGATTAAAATCTTCTAAAATTAACAGTGGTGATGGTTGCACTTATCTGTGAATACACTAAAAGCCACCGAATTGTACATTTTAAATGGGTGAATTGTATGGCATACGAATTAAATCTCAATAAAGCTGTTTTTCAAAAAAAAGACTCTAGGGGAGCCAAGCCCAGTCCCTCCCTCCCTCCCTCGCTGGGGCAAGAAGCCTGTTTGGAGAGCACCTGCCCCACGTGGAAAGCTTAATTCTTCCTTCAAAACACGCAGCCTGCCGTCTCCAGAAGGCCTTCCCAGATTCACTCACACTGTTTAAACAGTAACAGGAATGGTGGCAATAGCAGAGACCGTGGGCCGAGCTCTTGCTGGGTGCCAGGCCTTGTGCTCAAGGCTTTACCAACATTCTCTCAGCTGATCTGCACAAGCTGGCTGGGGTGGGGGCATTCGAAGGCTTTGGATTAAGGAATCTGCCCAAGGTGACAGAGCAGATCGTGCTTCCTAAAGCGTTTCCACCAAACACTGTTATCTCAAGGGGATGGGGACGATGGGAGTGGGGGTAGGGGATGAGGACTGAGGACAGGGTGGCCCCGTCTTGTCACCCCAGGCATGCCCCCCTGCAGACCACTCTCATGAGGCCCCACCTCTAAGCTTATGGTCCTCACTTCTGATCAGGATCTGTCAACTTGGACTTCACCCCTACCCCTGCCCTAAACCCTTCCCTTACCCCACTGGCAGACTCCACATGGGAGTTTTGGCTGGGGTTGGAGCAGGAAGCCCTCAGAGGGCAGGTAGGGGAGTCCCAAATGTGAGGAAAAAGGGTATGCATCCCAGGAGTTGGCCCACCCTTCCCTCTGCCCTCCGCCCAGGGCAGCTGGAGGATGGGCCCTACTGGGGCTGGGTGAGGGGGGCACCCAGCCCTCTGTTTTCTGCCCGGGCCTCTAGGGGCACTGACAAAGAGCAGGGAAGGCAGGGTGCAGAGCTGGTTGCTGGGCCTTGCACTCACTCAGCAGCTGCCTGGCTTTGTCTATTTACCATACTGAAACTATTAGCCTGCTCCCACAGAGAGAAATGTGTGGCAAGGCCAAGAAATCTAACTGCCTTATGGAAACAGGGAGGGGGACAGTGCCAGGGACTAATCTTACCACTTTGTATTCTGCTGCCTCTCCTCCAATAGCGACTTCATCTTCCCTGCATCTCTGGGACACAGGGAGGGGGCTGAGGGGGGCAAGGTCAGAGCCCCTGGGAGCCCCTGGAGCTGAAATGCTTTGTGACCTCAGGCAAACTTTGCCCTCTCTGGGCCGCCTTTTAAAATGAGGTATCCTGCGGTCCTCAGAAGGCCTGGAGTGCAGAGCCCAAGACTACTAAAAGACTACGAACCTGGTGTCCGGGGATCCTAGAAACCAAGAGGGACATGGGTGATTTCACCTCCCAACCCTTCCTAGCCCTTTTGCCAGAGGGAGCTGCCCAGCCTTGGGTGCCCTTCTGGTGAGCAAGACCCAGCAGACACCCTGAGGAATGGGAGAGTTACCTGACAGGGGCCATGCCTGACAGGTGACAGTCCTAACCTGTCACTCGGAGGTCCCTGGGCATCCTGGCATCCCCTTGTCATAAGTCAAACCCCAGCACAGGTGCCCCGGTTTGTGAAGGCCCCTCCTACCCACACTTCCACGCCTTCCAAGGCACACTTTGGCCGCACAGAAACTATGGGTTGAATGGACAAAGGAATGAACGAATGAGGGAAGGAAGGAATGAACTGCGTGTGCATGTTTGTCCATGACTGTGTGGGGTGTGAGAAGAAAATCAGAGAGAAGACAGAGGTAGACCCAGAGTGGGCAATGGGAGGGGGGTGAGAGATATGGTCAGATTCACAGAGACACTGATGGAGAAAGAGAGAAACAGAGACTTCAGAGAAACAGGAAGGCAGAGACAGAGAAGACAAGGGTTGGGGGGGGAGGCAGGTATTCAGAAGAGGAACGAAGTTCAGGTGACCACGAAACCAGGAAGGACCATCAGGGTGGTGGCAGCTGGTGGCGAAGCCCGTCTTCTTTTCCCCCCTCTAGCCCTCCCCCACCTGCCCTTTCAGGCTCCCGTCACTTGCATCACTTCGACCCCAAACCCAGTCGTTCCCTCCGACCCCATGTCCAAGCAGGCCCCCACCTCTCGCCTAGTCCCCACCCATCCATGCTCCCTGCCATCGCCCTTGGCCTCGAGCCCCATCCTCCTCAGGGAGAGACTAATGAGCCTACAGCACAGCTCTGACGATATATCATACTCACACTCAGACGTCGTCAGTCCTTCGCCCGAGTTAGGTTCAAACTCATGGTGGCCCTTGAGGCCTCCAGCTCCCTGTCCAGCTTCAGAGGAGGGTGCATGCTACATACTTGCTGGATTAAGTGACAGTGGAGAGAAGCTTGGTGCTATCTGAACCTGAAAGTCCACCCAGGGCGCTGCCAATGCTGACACCTCTTACTTGACCTTTTTTGGGGGGTGGGTGGGTGGTGGGTGGGTTGAGGCATCCTCAGTAATTTATAATTTAATTTTAATGAACAGGCAGTAACATTGACTTTTTTTGGTGTACAGCGCTACGAATTCAACACATGCATAGATTTGGGTTACCACAACCACAGTCAGATGACAGAACAGCTCCACTGCCCCCCAAAACTCCCTGAGGCTGTCCCTTCCCAAGCCCTGACAACCACTGATCTGTTCTCTGTTCTCCATCACTAAGGTTTTGTCTTCTTTCAGTACAACTGTTTGAGGCTGGCTTCTCTCATTCAGCATGATGTCTCTGAGATTCATTCAGTTCTCACCTCACTGTCGTGGTCTGCTTATTTAAGCCCAGTCTGGTCCCTTTTGGGAGGTGAGAGCATCTCCGGGCGAGTATGGCCGGCTGGGATGGCTGCATCCCTCTAGGGGAGGGCTCTGCAGGCTGCGGGAGAGGAGGGCCATGTGGATTTAAAAAAAAAAAAAAACAAAAACCCAAAAATGCCTAGTAGGCCTGCTCTGTAAATGTTAGTGAAATTGGACATCCCCTAATGAGAGCAATTAAAAAGAGTCATTATGCTGAGAACAGAAAAGTAAACACAGATACATATGCTAATTGGCCGACCAAGGAAGGATGGTGGGCCTGGCCCCTCCAGGCTGCCCCAACGATTCCTGCTCAGGGGCTGCGAACCCCCTGCCCCCCCATTCCCCACGCCCCCACCTCCATCATTCTCGAGTCCTCTATGGCTCCATCTAGGTCCTCCTTTCTCCTCGCTGGCAGCTGCTCTCCTTTTCTCTGCTGTTTCCTCCTCTTCTCCCCTAATGTGAAATGTTAGGGTGCCCTGGGGCTGCTTGGTCCCCTGACCTGCTCTCTGCGATCCACACTCCATTCCTAGGTGAGACCATCTAGATCCTGGGCTTTCAGTACAGTCCAGAGGACGGTGTTGCTTACGTTTCATCAGAGTGGTGGCAGGAGCTTCTCGGCTCTTACAGTCGTGCAGGCGACCGCTACATTTCTAGGATCTGTGAGAGCCCGCTGATGTCATGTTTGCAGCTTGAAATCAGCCCTGGTAGAGCTTACACCATGGCGGTCACCAAGTGCTACAAATGTGGGCTCCCTGCTCCCCAAGAGGGTCTGCTGGTAGACACTTCCCCTTTCCTCTGTCTACCTCCTTAGCATTTTCATTTGGATGTCAAAAGTACCATACAGCTAACCTGATGAATCCACCTGCCTCTCGCCAAATCACCTTTCCTCTCACTCCATTCTCACTGCTCAGGCCAACAACCTTGTGGAGTCATTCTTAACGCAACCCCCTTCCTCACTGACCCCCCCTCAGCCCGCTCAGCAAATCCTACCGACTCTCCCTTCAAACTAGATTCAGGAGCCAGCCGGTCACCTCCCCTCCCCAGGCACCCGCCCCAGCACGGCCCACCGAATTCCCCTAACTGCCTCCTAACTGGTGTCCCTCCTTGGCACCTGCCCTCTAATGGCTCATCACCCCTCCCCACTCTGTTCCCCCTTCTCACAGCTGGAGCCCCCTTTGGAAACTTCAATCAGATCGTCAGTCTCTGCTGGTTATCCTCAGGCAGTTCTCTGACTCCCTCCATGTGAAAGCCGAAGTCCTTACAATGGCCCCCAGCCCCTCAGAGCCTGCAGCCCACTCAGATCTCCTCTCCCAACACCTCTTCTAGCCTCCTGGGCCTCCTGGCTCTTCCTCAACAGGCAAGCACATTCCGGCCTCAGGGCCACTGGACTTGTTCTGCTGCCTGAAACACTCTTCCAACTTCCCACCTGGCTCGCCCCTCACTTCACTGGGTCTCTCCTCAAAAGTCGTCTTATCAGAGAGGCCTCCTCGGGCTACCTTTAATCCCCTTACCCTGCTCTATTTCCCCCCATGGCCCTGGTCACCACCTGACATAGTACGTATTTACTTGTTTCTCTGTTGTCTGTCTTCCACCTCTAGAACAGAAGCCACCCAAGGGTGTGGCTTTGTTGTGTTCCCTGACGGTCCATAGTTCCTAGAAGAGCTCCTGGTATACAGTAGGCGCTCAACAAATATTTGTTGAATAAATGAACAAATTAATCGATTCCCATCTCCCACCCAAGGTGAGAATCCCTTCTAGAGCATCTCTTTCTTTTTCCTGCCCCAGGCCACCCTGCGTGTTAGCTGACCATTGGGTGTCTTTGGTCTTGTGTGACCCTACATGGAGACTGCCCCTCTGAGCCTAGCTTTGCTCACGTGAAAAGAGCAGAAATAACATCTGCCACTGACACTAGACTCAGGGCACTTGTCAGGACAAAGGAGAGAAAAACTTGCTCTGCAGCTTTGAACTGAGATTGTAAACAAATGTCAACCTTGATTTTGAAAATTTCTTGTCACCCTCGATTCCTTTTTCAAATTAAGTGGGTAACAGATGGAGAAACTGAGACCTGGAAAAGAAGAAGGATCTGCTCCCTGCCTCAGGTCACAGTGGTAACCCTGTCCTTGAACCTCAAATGCCTTCTTCCCTCCCTCCTGCACGTTCTCCCCTTTCAGGGGGACACAGCCAACAGGAGCCCAGGGAAGGAGAGCTGGGAGGGGGCTCAGCGCACCCCTGGGTGCCCCTCCATCACCACGGCTGCCCAGAAGGACTCCACATCCCTGTTACTTGTTGATTAGGATATTTCACAGCCCACAATCATGGTGGTGGGGTGAGACACCCAGGCGCGGCGTCCAGCCGAGCTGCGCTTGCCCTTGTCTTTTAAGACAGGGTGGTGAACAGAACTCACTGCCTATTCCTGCCAGGGGTGTGATGAGCAGGGGGGTGCTGCGGTGGAGCTGGCAGGGGGAGGGTGTCGGGCTAAGCTGGCTATCGGGCGCCCACAGTGAAGTCAAGAGGCAGTGGAGAGAGGAATTAAGGACTGAAGATGAAGTTTGTTAGGTCTGTTTCTGATCTCTGTGGGGGCTCAAGGAAGCCCCAGCCACTGTTTTTAGGGATAAAACGATTTCCACTCTCCCATCCATGCCAGCCCTGCTTACCAGTGTGGACAGCAGTGGGAGTAGGAAAAGGGACTGCCAGGAGGGTGGATAAAGGGGGAGCAGCCCCCCAAATCTTTCTAGATTTGAAAGATGAACTCTAGTCTCCGAAGGGGACTTGGGGCTGGGCACCAAAGGGCTCTGCTTCACACCCCCACCGGGCTGCCAGGCCTGGTGTAAATAGCATGCTGATTAGACTTTAGGAGGAGACTAAATTGGGAGGTGTCTGAACCACCACAGAGGACACCCTCCGAGCCTCAGGGGGGCTGGAGCTTAGCATACCAGGAAGAATCACACCACAGGTTGCAGCCATGACAGAAAAATCCTAATAATCATCAGTGTCATAATAAGAGCCTCAGCGAAGGCAACTGGGGAGAAATTAATGGGAAAAAGCACAAGTGGGGCTGTCCTGCTCCCCGTGGCTTCCCTTCCAGAGCAGCTTTGCTTTGAACTCAATAGAGATTTTCCCGGAAAGGCTAAATTTTGGAGAAGTAACCCTAGAAATAAGAGCTGAGGCTGTGAGACAGCAGAGGGCTTGCAAACAGACCCCAGTCCACTGCCAGGGCAGAGGGTGAGACAACGAAGTTGCAGAGAGATGCTTGCCCAGGCATGGGAATTCTAGGGACCCAGGGAGGCATGCTAGCATTGACATCATTTGGGCCCAGCTTGTTATTAACCCCTGCTATGTTTCAGAATGACCAGAGAAACTTTTAGAAATAAGAGAAGCCAGGATGAAGCCCTACTGGTCCAGGCCATGGGAGTAGAGCGATGCTGACCTCCACTTCCCCACTAGGCTCGCCTTGGTTTCTCCCTGGACTGGAGCCCTCACCCCCTAGATCCTCTCAGCATTACTCCACTGATGAACTCACATGCAGGGTGAGGGGTACAAATGTCAGAGGCACTCCATTCACCTCCTTTCTACCTCCCGGGGGGTTCGGCAGGCACTGATGGAATGTTTCAGGCCGTGGGTGATTTCCAGCCAGAATCCAGTTATCTCCCTAATGGAGGAGCAGGAAGGGTCTAGATAACCAGATAGTCACAGAGCCAGCGAGAGTGCAAAGCCCTCCATCTGCCTCCGTGGGATGCTGGCAGCCTGCCCTTCCCTCTCTCCTCCATCTCCCTTCACTGCTTCCAAGGTTTGGTTTCTAATTAGAACTGCTTAGGAAAGCAGGGATGCAGAGGGCCATGCCCAGGTGGCATCGGCAGGTAGGATGCACTCAGGGCAGCTGGGACCACTCCTCGGGGCAGTGGGGACTTACAGTTCCTGCATCTCCACCACAAAGTGGATGCTGGCGAATGGATTTATGGGGCTTGGTTGGAGGGTGCAGAGCCATAAAATGGACTCCGCTGAATGTGAGACATGGAACAGACAGCTTGATGGGGGTCTTGTCTCCTCCCAGTCCCTTCCCCACCCCGAGTGGGTGTGGCTAGAACGACGACTCTAAGAATGGTGGGACGTCAGCCCTACGGAGAAGGCCTGCAGCGGGCAGCGAGGGTGAAGGGTCGCCATTAGCAGTTATGAGAACAGAAGGGTAAGGAGGCAGTGTCCATCTTTTCCTAGCCACGAGCCCCTCAGACAGTCTGGTGGAGTCCAGGGACCCCATCTCAGAATAACATTTTTAATTGCATAAAACAAAGTACACAGGACCACCAAGTGACCAATTATTTTGGAATGCAGTTATCAAAGTATTAAAAAAACAGTTATAGTAGTGTATGTGCTTGTTAATGCATTAAGTAGGATTGAGCAGCGGGCCTCCTAACTGCAGTAATTTCAAAGTCGTGATGAGTGTAAATGGTATTTTGAGATCCTTGCAACACCTGTAATGTGATACGAAAATATCTGAGGTTTCTCTTGGGGTCAAAGTCACAGGGACTGCCAATACCACTATGGTTTCGTGCTATATTCGTAATTGAAGGAAATGCTAAAACTCAGCTAGAGGTTAGTGAACATAAGGATGCAAATTCTTCTCCATTCAAGTTCATGGATGCCTTGGGGGTCTGAGGACCCCTGGGCTAAGCACCCCTGGGCTGAAAGGAAGCTTGGAGGAGGCCCCCAGGGCCTGCTCCCACGAGCACAACCTTTGCAGAGCTGGTTGCAGAGATGGGAGCCAGAGAAGCTGCCGCTGGGACACGCTGACTAACAGGAACAAACAGGAAAATAAATTTAAATTTAAATAAACACAAGGTTGTGGGCTATGGCTCCCTGACAGGCCTGGAACACATGTGGAATGGAAAATGAGAGTGATGGATAAAAATAAAGGCCAGGATTAGCAGGAGAATAAAAAATCCCACCCCCCACCCCACCCCCCCTGCCTCACAACCAAACAAATCCAGCATTCCAGAATGTGGCAGATTCTCCCCAGCATTGGCTTTCATTTATGTATTTATTTGGTGAAGTTTTCTCCTTGGGGAGGTGGGTAATTCTCTCTCATTTTTTCTATGCCCCTCGAACAAATGAGTCGTGTCATCTCCTGACTGAAACACCATAGTGTGGAATTAGCTCCTGCCAGATGTGTCCCCGTTCACCTCTGCGGTGCAGCCTCCCGCCCCCTGCCCTGCTTCCCCGCCCCCCAGCCTTCCCACCAGCCATGCTGGGATGGGAGGACCCACCTGCTCCGAGGCACCAAACCTCTGAGATAGTTGCCCCAGGGGCCACAAACCCTGCAACTGAATCCTCAACCCGGCAGTCCCCAGGGACCCCCAGAGGTGACCTGCCTCGTGCTGGGGAGGACAGACTTCTTTCCCATTGGGCAGAAGGGTTCTTGCTTCTTTCTAAGGCCGCCACTCTCAGTCACTGTTTCCCACATTTAACTGCCCTAATAGGATATGCCTCCTCATTTCTATGTTGTTGCTTAAACTTCTCTTCTTTGCAGAGATGGGGAAGGAAAAGTCACCAGCATTTGGAAAAGTGCCCTTGAGATGGGTGAGAGTAGAGAACCACAGCTGCAGATGGGGAGCCTCACGGCACCTAGGATTGAGAGTTCAAGGCCAAGCTCTGGCACCCACTGGTTTTGTGACCTTGGGCAAGTCTCTTAACCTCTCTGGGCCTCAACTTCATCATCTCTGAAAAGGGCAAAAAAAATATATACACATTCCCCAGGGATGGGAATAATAACTGTTATCATTTAAAGACTGTTTTCTATGGCCCAGGCACTACTCTAAATGCATGTATTAACTCAATTATAATCCTCTTCAAGGTAGGTATCCTTATTATCTCCATTGCACAGTTGCAAAAACTGACTCAGAGAGGTTAAATAAGTCCCCTAAGGTCACACAGCTCAAAAGCAGTGGAGCCAGAATTTGAACTCAGGCTGTCTGGCTTCAAAGCTGTATTTTTAGCCACTCCAGCTACCTCTCCACTTCCTAACCTGTGACGGGACACTGCAGGTGGTACCAAATAAACAAGGACAGGCTGGGAGATGGAGGGAGGACAGCAAGGCCGAGAGCGGACTAGACCCCTTTGCCTGAAGGAGGGAGAGGAGGCAGCTGCAGCAAGTTCAAGGGAAAGAAGGGCAGGGTTGGTTTCAGGGCAGGATGAAGTGGGAAGTGTCAGACTGGCGGCTCCCTTCCCATCCAGGGCCTCTTGGACAAAAAGGATGTTAGGATTCATGAGGTCTGAAAGACTGACTGGTCCAATCCATGAGGTGGGGACTGGGGAGCGCTGCAGACAAGGTCAGGGGAGGGAAAGTTGATCAAATCCAGAGGTGGATACTGAGGCATAGAGCGGGACGTGCCTTTCCTGAGATCACACAGCAAGTGAGGGGCAGAACTGTAGTGAGAACTTGGCTCCTGTGCAGTTTCTATCACCTTCTCCTGCAGGTGGGGTAAGTCATACAGAATGTTGTGCTCAGAGTTCAGAATCCTGGGCCGATTTTAAACCAGGACAGCCTTTGTTGCAAAGATGGCAGGTGCCAGCTCAGTGTCCTCTGGGGAAGAGCTCTGCAGGGTGGTTTCTCTTGGACTTTTAGGGTTCGTTCTAAACGGATTGAGGTTCTTGGGCTTGTAAACACCTTAAGAAGCACCTTAGGAAAACAGCTCAACTACAAGAAAGCCTCCAGTTAGATGCTAAAAAGCACCTGCTGAAGTGGCCAAGGGAGATGGGAGAGTTTCCTTTGTAGGAGACTTTGCTACATTTCCCTGCTTCCACCCTTGCCTCCTGACACTCCATTTTCAATGCAGCAAACAGAGGGATCATCAGGAAAGGTAACGCAGACTGTCAGCTCCCCTGGGCTTATTATAACAAAACAATGCCTTCCTGTGGCTGCCAAGGCCTTGCACAGCGTGGCTCCTGCTGACCGCTCCTGCCTCTCAAGCTTTCTTGCTTTCGGGCCACCTTCTTGCTCCCTGAAAATGCCAGCTGTTTCCCTCCTTGGACCTTGGCCCTTGCAGAGGGCACGTGCTGTAAGGGAGACGTGGTTCCTCCGCTGCTCTGCAGAGCTGCCCACCCCCGCTCCCCAAACCTCGGCTCTAATGTCTCCTCCCTGCAAGGAGAGTGATGCCTCCACCCTCCTATCAGTCTCTCTG
The DNA here is from genome assembly GCF_015220235.1 of Choloepus didactylus. NCBI lineage: Eukaryota > Metazoa > Chordata > Mammalia > Pilosa > Megalonychidae > Choloepus > Choloepus didactylus. The sequence continues at coordinate 68,211,960 of NC_051321.1, read as the reverse complement.
TTTCTTTTCTTAACATACTTTTCTACCCAAAATGATGCTGATGCTGCTTCCTCCAGTTCCCCTCTGCGATGAAACAGCAGCTCTTTCAAAGCGGGGACCTCAGCTTCAGTGCGTCCCCCCAGGACCCAGCACAGTGTCAGGCACAGGGTACGCACACAGCAACGCTGGAGTGAATGAATGAATGTCTTCCCACCCGTGTCAGCTTCAGTTTAGTCCCTCAGAAAGGCCGGGGGTCTGCAAATTAATGATGTGGGAAGGCCTTTCAGAAATGATTCCAATTCCCTGAAGCTGTCAGAAATGGGCGAGAGGACTCTGGGGGGATAGCAGTACCCTCTCCCCATTCCATCCTCTCTTCTCAGCAAAAATATTCTGAAGACAGCAGCAAATGCACCCTGAGAAGCTGTGGATCAGAAGTGAGATGGAGATGAAGTGAAGGTGGATCAAACACTTCCAACCAGAGAAGAAAGGTACATTGTAAACAGATGGCATTTCTCTTGATGGTGGATGAGAGGAACTGTCAATATTCAGTTATCTGGGTGAACTGGGAGGGCTCATGGATAATGCAAAACATTACTTAAAACAAAACCCCTTGCTGGTGTGTGTAAAGCAGCCAGAAGCAGGCATGCTCTCAGTCACCTCCCTCCCCTTGGTCCTCTGTCAGTATGACCCCTCAGGCAGAGAACCCAGAACACACACAGATAATCCACTTGCATTAAGTAGAACAGTGGCTTTTACGAAAATTGAACAGAAAATTCCAACCATCCCAACCCACCCACCCCATGCAGAAGGGAAAGGATGATCGCAGTGGCTGGCTCAGCTGCAGAGGTGGTAAATGAGGTGGGGACTGGGGAGGGCTGCAGACAAGGTCAGGAGAGGGAAAGCTGATCAAACAGGAGAAAACAATAAAACAGTGGAAGACAAGGGGGTGGGTAAGGATATCCTAGGAATCCAAGTGGGTGAACATGCTGGTCATTTACTGTAGCTTTCCAGAACATGGAGGAAGACACAAGAAAACACCCAGCAGCCGGGCACAGGGAAATGAGGCTGCCACAGCCTTTAATTTGAAACTCAGAGATGAGCTCGGCCACACCAAGAATGACTTCTGGGGCCTTTGCCTTGAGGGTTTTTTTTTTTTTTTTTTGCGATTTGCATCATAACCATCTATTTGCATCTCAACTGTCACACTGCACAAATGGGCTGCTATAGGTTTCAGCCCAGCTCCTTCCCTACTTCTGTTTTCTATAGCTGGAAAGGAGAAGAAATTATTCAGAGAGACTTGACAATGCGAATGGAGGCCTTGAGCGATAGAAAGGCTCTCTTTCAAGCACCTCCTTTTGTCCTGAAAGGTCTGGCAGAGCCTGAGATTCAGCAAGAGACGCACTGGCTGAGCAGTCTCAGATCTGAAGGGGATGGCAAACATTGCATAGTCACTGTGAATTAGATTAGCATCCTCATTAGAAATGACAACCACAAAGTTCTGACTAACAGGTTAAACTGCTTCCTCCTTCTCTTTCTGTTTCCCATCAGCACCCTCTACTGCCCCACAGTGGACTTTTGAGGTCACCCTTCCTGCATAAACGCAGCAGAACTGGTCTTCAGCACGGGGGGGCACTGCAGACCCAGCTTGTTAAAAGTCCTGGGTCGAGGGCTGTGGGAAGATGGTGGGGTAGGGAGCTCCAGGAATCAGTGTCTCCACCAGAACAACTATTGATCAGGCAGGACCTGTCTGAATCAACTAGTTCAAAGCTCCAGAGGCCAGCAGACACTGTACAGCATCCAGGGAAGACCAGGAGGTGAATTTTGGTAAATACCAGTAAATTGCTCTCTCCGCATGGTGGTTACTGGTGCCCATGCCCTCCTTTTGCGGCAGGCAGCAGTGGGGTCTGGTCGCGGGCATAGCTTGCTGGTGCCAGAAAGGGACATAAAAATCCATTTCCCTAAGATCCAGGGTGGGCACAGGCCGATTGTTGATTATGGCTTTTGATGAGGAACTTTGGATGGCTGGGGGCCCAGATCTGAGGATGGCCCTTGTTCCAACCTGCCCCGGACAAAGGTGGCTGCAGAAGAGGCTTAAAGACAGTCCACTTCCTCAGGGCTGCAATTGCTGGGTGGGTCAAGAAAGCACAGCTTTGGAGAGCCGTGGAAGAAGCTCCTGGCACCCTTCCTGGACCCTCCCTCATCCCCTCTCCAGGGCAGTTTGGAGCCGGTCTGGGCTCCCTTTGTGGGTCCCTGGCCTTGTTCCAGCTGGGAAAGACTGAGTTGGGAAACTCCTCACCTGCTTTAAGTCTGGCAGTGGAATAACCAGGAGAGGGAGACGGTCTGCCTCCTGGGAAGCAGAGCGGGAATTCAAATTCCTGTAAACAGAGGGCCCCCTAAGGCCACTAGCAAGCACAAGCCCAGGACAAGACACAGGCCCAGAAAAGACAGGGAAGACCCTGCACTTGTATTCACCTCGGGCAGACCTTCCTGATTGGAGGCTGACGCTCAAGAAAATCTCTGTCTTATCACCTGCTGGTTACAAACTCAAAATTACACTCAGAGAACAAACATCTCAGGGAATAAGTCCCTGAGTTAACATTTTAAAATATTAAAACATACAGTGTGCAACAAAAGAGATTACAGGACAAATAAAGAAAAAGAAGAGAATAAAAATCCAGGACACATCAATGAATAAGACCAGACTGTAGACATACTGGACAAAGACTTCAAAATAAATGATCTTCAAAATGCTGAAGGAGATGAAGGAAAATACAGAGAAAGAACTAAAGGATGTCAGGAAAACAATGAACGAGCAATATGAGAATCTTATTAAAGAGACAGAAATTTTAAAAAGGAACCAAACAGAACTACTAGAGTTGAAGACCATAATAACTCAAATGAAAAATCCCCAGGAGGGTTTCAACAACAGATAGCTGGCAGAAGAATCAGCGAGATCAAAGACAAGACACTTGAAATGAGTCAGGCTGAGGAACAGAAATAAAAAAGATTTATAGAAAGTGAAAATAGCCTAAGAGATCTCTGGGAAACCAACAAGCATACCAATATAAGCATTATGGGGGTCCCGGAAGAAGAAGAGAGAGAGAAAGGGGCAGAAGGAATAGTCAAAGAAATAGTGACAGAAAACTTCCCAGACTTAGCAAAAGATATGAATATGCAAATCCAAGAAGCCCAGAGAACACCAGACAGGATAAATGTGAAGAGAATTATGCCCTGTCACATACTGATCAAACTGTTGAATGCAAAGGACCAGGAGAGAGTTCTGAAAGCAACATGTTATGTACAAGCAAGTCCCAATTACGTTAAACTCTGAATTCTCATCAGAAATCATGGAGGCAAGAAGGCAGTGGGTTGAAATACTTAGAGTGCTGAAAGGAAATGAATGTCAACGAAGAATTTTATATCCAGTGACTATCTTACAAAAATGAGGAGGAGACTAAGACATTCCCAGATAAACAAAAGCTGAGGGATTTTAACACCATTGGACCTACACCACAAGCAATGCTAAAGGGAGTTCTTCAGACTGAAAGAAGACACTAGACAGTGGTTCAAAGAGGCATAAAGAAATCAAGACATCTGGTAAAGGCAACCATTTGGGTAATTATAAATATCAGTACTAGTGTATTTTATGTAACTTCACTTCTTACTCCCTAAAGGTACTAAAATGCAAATGCATAGAAAGTAATGATAAATCTATGGTTTTGGACATACAACGTACAAAGATATAATTTGTAACGAGTACAAAAAAAGGTGGGGAGATGGAGAAGTACAGGAACAGTGTATGTATATGCTATTGAAGTCAAGTTGGTATCAAATCAAATATGATGTTACATATATAGGATGCTCAATTTTAACCCCATGGTAACCACAGGGAAAATAGATGAAAAATATATTCAGATAAAAATAAAAAGGTACTTAACGTGGTATAATAAAAAAAAATCAAATAAATATGAAAATAAACATTAACAGAAGAATTAAGGGACACAAAGGTATAAGACTTACAATAGCAAAATGGCAGAATAAAGTCCTGCATTATCAGTCATGATCTTAAATGTTAAAGAATTAAACTCTCCAGTCAAGAGGCAGGGATTGGCAGAATGGATAGAAAAGCATGACCCAACTATATGCTCCCTACAAGAGACTCACCTTGAACTCAAAGACATAAGTAGGTTGAAAGTGAAATGATGGAAAAATATGTGCCATGAAAGTAGTAACCAAAAAAGGGCTGGGATAGTAATACGAAAATCAGATAAAATAGACTTTGAGCCAAAAACAGTTATGAGGGACAAAGACAGTCATTATACACTGATAAAGGGGTTACAGCCACAAGAAGATGTACCAATTATAAATATATATGTACCTAAAAGCAGAGCCCCAAAATATGTGAAGCAAATACTGACAGATTTGAAGGGAGAAATTGACGGTTTTACATTAATAGTAGGAGACTTGAATACACCATTCTCAATAATGGATAAAACATCTAGATAGAAGATCAATAAGGAAATACAAGACTTGAACAATACTCTAGATCAACTAGACCTAACAGAGATATATAGAACACTGTACCCAACAGCAGCAGAATGTATATTTGCAAGTGCACACAGATCATTATCCAGAATAGACCATACCTTAGGTCACAAAACAAGTCTCAATAAATCCAAAAATATTGAAATCACACAATGTATCTTCTCCAACCACAGTGGAATGAAGCTAAAAATCAATATCAAGGGAGAAATGGAAAATTCACAAATATGTGGAAATTAAACAATGCAGTTTTAAACAATCAATGGATTAAGAAGCAATGACAAGGGAAATTAAGAAATATCTTGAGGTGAATGAAAATGAAAATACAAAATACCAAAACTTATGGGACACAGTGCAAGACGGAAATTTATAGCTGTAAATGCTTACACTGGAAAAGAAGAAAGATTTCAAAACAAAGACCTAACCTAAAAACTGGAAGAACTAGAAAAAGAAGAGCAAACTAAACCCAAAGCAAGCAGAAGGAAGGAAACAGTAAACATTAGAGTAGAGATAAGTGAAATAGAGAATTAAAAAACAATAGAGAGAATCAACAAAACCAAAAGCTAGTTCTTTGACAACATCAATAAAATTTGAGAATATTTTAGCAGACTAAAAAAGAAAAAGAGAGAGAGGACACAAATAACTAAAATCAGAAATGAAAAGGGGGAAATTACTACTGACCCCACTGAAATAAAAAGGACTATAAGAGAATACTATGAACAAGTATATGACAACAAATTAGATAGCCTAGATGAAATGGGCAAATTCCTAGATACACACAACCTACACTGACTCAAGAAGAAATAGATCTCGACAAAGCAGTAACTAGTAAAGAGATTGAATCCATAATAAGAAGCCTTCCAATAAGGAAAAGCCCAGGACCAGATGGCTTCACAGGGGAATTTCACCAAACATTCCAAGAAGACTTAACACCAGTCCTGCTCAAATTCTTCCAAAAAATTGAAAGGAGGGAATACTTCATATTCTATGGGGCTAACATCCCCCTCCTACCAAATAAAGATACCCCAAGAAAATAAAATTGCAGGCCAATATCTTTCACGAATACAGATGCAAAAATCCTCAACAGAACACTAGCAAACTGAATCCAAAAGCACTTTAAAAGAAGCATATATCATGATCAAGTGGGATTTATCTCAGGTACACAAGGGTGCTCAACATAAGAAAAACAGTTAATATAATACACTACATTAACAGAACAAAGGGAGGAAAACACATGGTCATCTCAATTAATGCAGAAAAAGCATTTGACAAAATCCAGCACCCCTTCTTGATAAGACACTTAAAACTAGGAATAGAAGAAAACTGCCATAACATTTTAAAAGGCCTATATGAAAAACCCACAGCTAACATCATACTTAATGGTGAAAGACTGAAAGCTTTTCCTTTAAGTTAAAATCAGGAACAAGACAGGGATGTCCACTGTCACCTCTGGTATTCAATATTGTACTGGAGGTTCTAGCCAGAGCAATAAGGCAAGAAAAAGAAATGAAAGTCATCCAAATTCAAAAGGAAAAAGTAAAAGTTTCCCTATTTGCAGATGATGTTCTTCTACATATGGAAAATTCTGAAAAATTCACAACAAAACTGCTAGAGCTAATAGACAACTTCAGCAAAGTGGTGGGGTACAACATCAACACCCCACAGTGTTTCTACACACTAGTAATGAAAATCAGAAGAAGAAATTTTAAAAAAATCCATTTACAACAGCAACTAAAAGAATCAAATATCTAGGAATAAATCTAACCAAGGATGTAAAGGACTTGTAAATAAATGGAAGGACATTCCATTTTCATGGATCGGAAGACTAAATATTGTTAAGATGTCACTTCTACCCAAAGTGATTTACAGATTCAGTGCAATCCCAATCAAAATTCCAGAACCTTTTTGGCAGAAATGGACAAGTCAATCATCAAATTTATATGGAAGGGTAAGGGGCCCCAAATAGCCAAAGCCATCTTGAAAAAGGTCAAAACTGGAGGACTCACATTTCCCGACCTTAAAACTTATTACAAAGCCACAGTAAATAAAACAGCATAGCACTGGCACAAGGACAGACATATAGATCAATGGAATCAACATGAAAGCTCAGAAATAATCCTCACAGTTATCACCAATTGATTTTGGAAAAGGTGGCAAAGACCACTTAATTTGGAAAGAATAGTCTCTTCAACAAATAGTGCTGAGAAAACTGGGTCTCCGTTTGTGAAAGAGTGAAGGAGGACCCCTATCTCACACCATATACAAAAACCAACTCAACATGGATCAAAGACCTAAATATATGAGCAGAACTATAAAACTCCTAGAAGAAAACGTAGGGAAGTATCTTCAGGAACTTTTGTTAGGCAATAGTTTCTTAGATTTTACACTAAAAGCACAAGCAACAAAAGAAAAAATAGATATAAATGGGACCTTATCAAAATTAAAAAACTCTTGTGCCTCAAAGAACTTTTTCATGAAAGTAAAACAATAACTTACACAATGGGAGAAAATAGTTGGAAACCCCATATCCAAGAAGGCTTTAATATCCAGAAAATATAAAGAAATCCTTCAATTCAACAACAAAGACAACTCAAATAAAAAATGGGCAAAAGACTTGAACAGACATTTCTCCAAAGAAGATGTATGAATGACCAAAAGGCACATGAAAAGATGCTCAACATCATTAGCCATCAGGGAAATGCAAATCAAAACCACAATGAGATACCATTTCACATCCACTAGAATGGTTACTATTAAAAACAAAACAAAACAGAAAATTACAAGTGTTGGAGGGGATATGGATAAACAGGAACACCCATTCACTGCTGGAGGGCATGTAAAATGGTGCAGCTGCTATGGAAGACAGTTTGGCAGTTCCTCAGAAAGCTAAGTATACAATTACCACTTCTAGTTATATACTCCAAAGAATTGAAAGCACGGACCCAAACAGATATTTGCATGTTGATGTTCATAGCAGCATTATTCACAATTGCCAAAAGATGGAAGCAAACCAGGTGTCCATCAACTGATGGAACGGGTAAATAAAATGGTATATATACATGTTTTAGTTTGCTAATGCTGCAGAATGCAAAACACCAGAGATGGATAGGCTTTTATAAAATGGGGGTTTATTTTGCTACAGAGTTACAGTCTTAAGGCCACAAAGCGTCCAAGGTAACACCTCAGCAATCGGGTATCTTCACCGGAGGATGGCCAATGGCGTCTGGAAAACCTCTGCTAGCTAGGAAGGCAGCTGGCATCTGCTCCAAAGCTCTGGCCTCAAAACGGCTTTCTCCTGGGACATTCCTCTCTAGCAAGCTTGCTCCTCTTCAAAACATCACTCCCAGCTGCACTCAGTTAGTTCCCTCTCTCTGAGTCAGCTCATTTATATAGCTCCACTGATCAAGGACCACCCTGAATGGGCGGGGCCACGCCTCCATGGGAACATCTCATCAAAATCATCACGCACAGCTGGGTGGGGCACATTCCAAGCAAATCTAACCAGCACCAAAACATCTATCCCACAAGACCACAAAGATAATGGTATTTGGGGGACACAATACATTCAAACTGGCACATTACACAATGGAACAATGGAATATTATTCAGCCATAAAAAGGAATGAAGTTCTGATACATGCAACAACATAGATGAACCTTGAAGATGTAATATTGAGTGAAATAAGCCAGACACAAAAGGACAACTATTGTATGATCTCACTGATATCAAATGATTAGAATAAGCAAACTCAGAGAGTCAGAATCTAGAATATAGGTTACATGGGGATGGGATGGGGAAAGGAATAAGGAGTTAAAGCTTAAAATGTACAGTTTCTATTTGGGAAGATGGAGAAGTTATGGTAATAGGTGGTGGTGAGAGCAGCACAACATTGTGAACATAATTAACAGCACTGAATTATATATTTCAATGTGGTTAAAAGGGGAAATTTTTAGGTTGTATATGTTACCAGAATACATTTTTAAAAAATTCATGAAACTGCACTATTCAAACAATGAACCCTAACTTAAACCATGGACTATCGTTAATAGTACAATTATTAAAATGTGCTTTCATCATTTGTAACAAATGTTCCATGTAGAAGCAGGGTGTTAATAATAGGGTGGTATATGGAAATCCTATATTTTATGCATGATTGTTCTGTAAACACCCAACTTCTTAAACTTAAAAAAAAAAAGGCCCTAGGCCACCTCATTTCTAGTTGACAGGTCACATCTGCCTAGTTATGGCTAGTGTAATGACTTAATTCATGCATTAACGCAACCAGTATTTTTGGAGTGCCTCCCACATTCCAGGCAGAGTACCTGGTGCTGTGTTACACTGGTGAGTAAAACAGATGTGTCCCTGCCTTAGTTCAGTCCAATCGGGAGACAGACAACGAAATAATCACACTAATAACTGTAAAATGACAATGATGGTGAGTGCAAGGGAGAATCACATGGTTCTACAGCGTCTGTAATAAAGGGATGTGACCCTCTTCTCACGCTTTCTTCCCTCCTCCAAATTTGCTCAACAAACACATTCATTCTGCCACACCTAGCAAATCCAGAGTCACCTTCAATTCGGACATAAATCCCAAAAGACAGAATCTCCCATCAAAAAGGGAACTGCAAGAAATGGCAATTTGTTAAGATCTCTTTTTGAGGTTCCCTGATTCTTCCCAGATTCTGGTCACTTAGGAAGTATTCAAGTGTCATTGGCCTCTGTCTTCTGTTCCTGGAAAGGCGGCCAGTCCTCTACTCTCAGAGACACTGGCCAGCTCCCCTGGGAAAGCAGCCATGAGAGTAGGGAACAGCCTGGTGGGGCTGGCACCCTGACCCCAGAGGACATGCTGACAGCTCTACCTGGCCGGGGAGCAGCCAACCGGACACTGGCTGAGCCCAGGTGTTCTCCAGCAGTCCTGCAGGCACTGCAGGCAGTGCTCCCAGCAAAGAGGGCCTGAGATAAAACCCAGGAGGTCAGGCCACCTTGAAATCCCCAACCCTGTCATGGTTGGCAGGCCCTTGGGGGTTTGGGGCCTGTTCTGGGTGATGCTCCCTGGAACCGGCCCTGGTCAGAGAGCTTCAGCCCCATGGACGAAGATGATAGCTGACACTTATGTGTGGCAGGCACCCTCCTAAGCCCTACACACATACCATCTTAGCTCCATCTCTCCATGTCCCTGTTGACATCCTTTGTGGTAGGGACAAATATTTAGCTACTCCCCCAGGCTTTGGCAGTGAGATGTGGACACGTAACAGGGTGGCCCATGGACTGTGGGCAGAAGTCATGGAGTCACTTCTGGGATGGAGCATAGAGGAGCTGGCACTTAGCCCTCTAGCTGTCTCTTCCCTACTACGGCGACTGATCCAATTCCAGATTGCGCCCGAGTGGCTACATGGAGTGGGGTGTCCCTGCTGACCCACGCAGGACAAGAACCCTGAGTGGAAACTAAACCTTTGTTGTATTAATCGACTCAGAGTTCAGGGTAGATTTGTTAATACAAAAAAAAAAAAAACTGATGGATTCATCCTTTTCCTTTTTTCTTTCTTTTTTAAACAGATGAGTAAATGAGGCTCAGAAAGGCTCAATGACTCACCCAAGTCTCAGAGCTAGTAAATGGCAAGGCAGGACTCAAACACAGGCCCCGTCTGATTCCAGGGCTTGTGTTAGTAACCACTGCACAGGCTGCTTCCCTTCTGGACTGCCTCCAAGGTCAAGCCCAAGGGCCTTGGCTTGGCATTTGAGGCCCTCCAAAGCCTGTGCCCCAGGCGCCCGGCTAGCTGGCCTTCCTGTGCTCCCTGGCACACACACATGACTGCACACACACAAGCGCACACACACCCACACACATGCACACACAGGAGCACATTCACACAGTGGGACTGATTTGCCCATGTGGCCCTGAGTCCTGGGGGACCTTGATCAGTCGAGAAATGCTGATGGGACATGGGGAGAGGACATGGGAACCAAGGCTGAGGCTGGCCAGCTGGGGCAGCTTGCTAAGCAGCCAGAGTGGAGTGCAGGCAGGAGAAGGGGAGGAGGGAGACCGGCCTGGAGCAAGGCCATGCAGGAGCCCCACATGAGGTGTAATTGAAGAGAAGCAGCCCCAGTGGGAAAACCTAGTGGAATTCTGGAGCAGAGTGGGCTGGGGGGAGCGGTGGTCATGTATAGAAGTCCTGTCAGTGACTCTGGCTGCTGACAGGCAGGGAGATGGGGCACAAGGAGGAGCTGGGCGAGGGGCTGGGAGTGCCAAGGGGTTCCTGGAGGGGTGGGAGTCTCCCCTGTTTGTGCTCTCCACCTAATGACATCAGGGTATGGGAGGGACTCAGGGGGCTGCAGCCCTGCCCCAGCACCTCCCCCGTCCTTCTATCCCCCTCGATTTCTCCCTCACTAGTGGCCCAGTCCCTTCAAGGCTGGGCTCAGCCACATCCTGTCCAAACAGATGCAGGTGTCCCAAGCCCTTTTGGTGCCTTCCTATGGCCTGGAATCCTCTCAAAAGCAATTAATCCCCTGAACTCCTTGCATGGAAAAGCGGGGTCCGGAATGAGACTTTCTGGCAAGGTCATCATTTACACAGGAGCCTCTAAACTACGTATACACACCCTAAGAGGGCATGAGATGGTCCATCAGGCTGTGGGAAAACATACCTAGGGTTTATTTCCACGTTTTAAAATTTCAAGTTTTGGTGTATGTCTATAATGTATGTGCTACATAAGTACTATATATAGTGTATATATTTCTATATAAGTAAATATACACATTGAAGATGTGTGTGTTAATGTTTTTGGTAAGGTATAGGGGCGTAGCCCAAAAGTTGGGAGACCACTGAATTTTACAGCCTATTTCTCCTCAGAACATAGCAGGGGAGGGGGATGCTGCAATATTTGTTTCTATTCTATAGCCAAGGGCCTGGAAGCCCAGAGCCACCTGCATCCCACCCCAGGTGGCACAGCCCAGGCAGGGCTGCAGGGCTGGCTGGGCCGTGCACGCCGCGGACTCACCTCGTCCTTATCCACCACCTGGATGAAGAGGGGGAGGGCAAAGCCGACCTGCGCCAGCTCAGTGATGGCCACACTGTACTCGGAGCTGTTGAACTCGGGGGCATTGTCATTGATGTCAATAACAAGGATGTTGAAGGTGGTAGTGACGGTGGCGTCAGACGGGGTGCGGTCATCATTCAGCTCTGTGCCCTGCAGACAGAGGCCACGGTCATGACACTAACTATCGTTTCTTGGGGGCTCTCTCGGTGCCAGATGCTGCACTTTAAGGGAATCATCTCATCTAATCCTCACCACAACCCCAGGGGGAAGATTCTTTCATGAGCACCCCCATTTTACTGATGAGGAAACTGAGGCTCAGAGAGGTCAAGTAACTGGTACAAGGTTACCCAGCCAGAGTAGGTTTCAAACTCAGGCAGAAGGATTCCAGAACTGACAGGGACGAGATGGGGTGAGGAGGACAAGATAGATTTGGGGGCTCATCTAAGGGCAAAAGAAAAATCCTTATGTAGTTGTACAGAGGAAGAAACTGAGGCAAGGAGACTGAGGGCCATATAGAGCATCTGCCATGGACTGAGCACTGGGCTAGGCACGATGAGGGTCTGGGTTGAACTCAGGAATAGACAGACTCGGGCATCTGGGCGCCTAGTCTCTAGGCCCCTGGACCAGAGCTCTGGGGCTACAAAGCCCATTCCCAGTTCCCATTGCAACCTCTGAACCACAATCCAAAGATACCAAGACACATCGGTGGTGGAGAGGAGCCAGCGGGCTGAGGGGGCCAATCCAGTCATCCGTGCCCCAGCCCTCTCAAGGTCAATGAGAGCACTTAAGGGCGAGGCTGGGCCGGCCATCCTGCCCAAGCTCGTGGAAGGGCCTTCTTCTCAGAGCCCCCCTCCTCAATGCTCGTGCTGCCCCCTCCCCTCAATCGATGGCTGGGGCTGGGGAGGGCCCCTGGGGCCCGGGCAGGATCCATACCCCTAAATGGGTTTCCCAGGGAATGGCTCAGCAAGTCATTGATTTTAATTAAAGCCGGCGTGAGTGGCCGGTGGCTGCCAGGGGGGGCCCTGGTGGCTTCTGCCCCCTCTCCACTGTGTTGCTCCTTCCTAACCAGGTAATAACCCAGGGAAGCCATGAGCCTTAGAAACGGGACAGAACCTCAGAAATGGGGTAAACTCCAGTATTTGAGGTGGCTGCTGCTGAGAACTTGGAATCATGGGATAACAATAAGGGGCGCAGGAGGAGCACCTACTACGTGCCAGGAGTTTTAAATACACGGATTTACACCTGATGACAGCCCCCACAGCCTGCTCATTTAACCTTCCCCTGCCTCTGCCTCCTCACCCCAAAAACAGGGATGAAAGCTCCAATCCTAGGGGGATGCTGATAACGGATGCAAAGTGCCCAGGGAGGCACCTGGCATGGCCCACGCTTGGCAAATGTCATCCTCTCCTTCCTGACAGGGGGCCTGGGTTGAGCCCCAGGAATCAGCGCAGGGGCAGAGCAGAAGTGATGCACCTCTGGAAGCCTCTCCCTGGAGCGGGAGTTCTGGGACACAGCTGGGGGCTGGCATTGTGGCACGGGGCATGCTGGCCCCTGGCCCCCTCCAGCCGGGATGGAGGTGCCCACTGGATCTCACCTTCACGGTCAGGATGAAGCCGTGGCTGTACAGAGGGTTCTCCCGGTCCAGCAGCCCGTTCAAGGTCAGTGCGCCACTGATGTAGTCCAGGGCAAAGATGCTGTTGGTGTTCCCTGCAAGAGAGAGAGGCAGTCCTGGGCGTGACGGGCCCTGGGCAGGTGGACACGGGGCTGAGGCCAGAGCTCCTCTCTGGCATTAAGGACTTAGCAGCAACTTCGAATGGATGCTGGTCAGGAAGCAGTGGAAAGAGCACTGGGACACAGGGGTGAGGTCCAGCACAGGCAGGCTCAATCGCCCAGCCAGAGAGTCATGCCCTTTCCCGTCTTCCCACCTCCCAGACCGAGCTGAGGAGAAGGTATCCATTTGGTGCTGACCCATCTCTAACACAACTTGTTTTCCTTTTTCAGAGAGTATACAGACTTCAGGCCCAGAGCCTTCCAAAAGGAGCAGCATCCAGCTAGAATTCAGTAATTTTTATTTTCTTTTTATTTTCCCTGTGCTTAATTCTAGGGTCACTTTCTATTTAGGGCAAAGTACTACACTTTCCTATTTATGGCAGTGATGCAAAGTTTCCTTTTATGATAACATAAGGTAAAACACAACTCAATTAAAATAGCTACTTATTTTAAATACTTATTAAAATTTAAAAATATGTATTTAAAGTACTGGTGTGCAGAGATATTGCAAAACTCCTACACAAATGGCATTGGCCTTTCAAACTGAGGTTTCTGTAACCCCACCCTCCTTGCCCACCAACCCCATTTCATGCTTCCCCTCTATAGGGACCTGGGGCCCTTCACACTGCACCCCAAATCACCAGGCTCATTCCTGCCTCATCTTTCATGACCTCATCTTGTCCTCTCTTGTCCTCATCTTCTTGTGTGTCCAGGACCCGTGCTGGTCCTCCTCCTCCAGGAAGGCCATTCTGAGTTCTCTAGCTAGCCCCCCTCCAGCCCCCCTCACCCAAGGCAGTTGCCAGTGTTTTGTAATGAATTGTTCTCCACTTGCTTCCTGTGTGCTAATTAGACCTTCCCAGCCAGTATAAAAGCCCCCTGAAGATGGGAGCCTTTCACAACTGGCCCTGAAAGGTCCCTGGCCCTTTCAGGGCACATGGAGACACATATGTTCCCGAGGACTGCTGCCCCACGACTCACAAGGCAGACCCGCCTGGGGCCCCACACCTGCCCTTATGTCCTTCCCACCAGGCTGCAGGATCCCTGGGAAAACCTCAATCCCACCCTTCTCTTCATCATCTGTCAGTTTGTTGGTTCATTCATATACTCCCTCCCTCCCTTTCATTTCCCTTCTCAGCAATCTTCTGGCCTGGCCCTGTGCTTGACACTGTAGGGGTGTAGATGTCAGTTGGCCAAGAATTCCAACACTGAAGCACTTGAAGCCTGGTAAGGCAGCTTTGGCACCCTCCAGAATCAGTATCTCTGAGTTCACAGCAAGGAAAGGTGTTCACAATTAGGAAGGCTCAAGGAAGGAAAGCATCCTGGAGGAGGTGAGATCTTTCCTTCCACCACTTTCTAGCCATGTGACCTTGGTTAATTTACCTAGTCCCTCTGTGCCTTGGTTTCCTCATCTGTAAAATGCGGATAAAGTCTTCTACCTCACGGGGCAATTAGGATTAAATGAGTGTGTGTTGAATGTATTCTTTGGCTTTGAATAACTACTCAGTAAGTGTTGCTGTTGTTTGATCTGGGTCCTGGAGGACAGGCAGGATTGAGGAAGGGGTGGGCTGGACACTGATTCCACAAGGAGAGAATTAATACCCAAGCCTTTGGCACTCACTTGGGGGACACCAGGCTCACCCTTGAAAGTGGCCAGATTTCCTTGCTCTTCCCTTCCCCCTTCCCTCTACAGGGGTCTGCACACAGTAGGGGCTTATTTTACCTCTTGGATTCACAAGGAAAAAAGCTGAGGGGACACAATTTCCTCTTTCATTGGATTTTGGGAGCAGAGGCTGTTCTCAGTCAACTCTCTGCTGAGTTACCTGCCTGTGCTGATCAGCAAGGCAGCCCGGGTTTGTGGCCAAAGGCCTGCCCCCACCCAGTTCCCCCAGCACGCTGCAGGGCTTGACGAGGCAGGGGAGAGGCTGCTGATGACTGTGGAGCTCATTTAGGTCTCATGTCACTCCCAGGCTACGGGCCTTGGGAACAGTGATGTGAGGCCAGACCAGGACGAGGTCGGCACTCCAGCCTCCCCCTTGCCTAACGCTTCCTCCCATGGCCCTACGAGGCCTGCAGAGGCCAGCGGGAGACGTGGGTAACCCTTCCCGCTGGGCTTCGTAGGGCCATTCGTGTCGCAGGGAGGACAGGGTTGCACAAAGGCGTATACACGCATGAACCTAAGGGAGTTTCTACAGCTAGGAACTGCTGCTAGGGAGACAGGGAGATGCTTGCCCTCATCTGTTCACTCATTCATTCATTCAACAAACACTCATTGAGCTCCTACTATGTGCCAGGGACACATTCATTCTAGTGGGGGGTATGGCCCTCAACCAGGTATTGGCATTGCAGAGTGATCAGTGCTGAGAAGGGGTAAAGCACAGGGCTAGGGGAACATGGGGAGCCCAGCCCACCCAGAGGTGGGAGACCAGGGAGACAAGCAGCAGAGACCTGGCTGAAGGGAAGTAGAGGACATGGCTACCTAGAGACACTGCTGTGATGCCTCTGGGGAAGGCAGGTTGTTCCTACCCTCTCCCAGCACTGACCTACCCCCAGGGCTGGATGCAGGGCCCGGGAGCCAGGTAGCCCAGAGGAGCCCCGAACATCAGCAGAGCCCTTTAGGGGGCTGGTCCTTTGAGCCTGAGGTGAGACCTCAGAGCCTCCTGCCTCCCGCTCCCTCCCACCACCCACACTCACCCTGGTCCCTCTCCTAGCCCCATGCTCAGCATCTCATCATTCTAGAGTGTCTTATAAATTTATTCTTTCCAATAAAGGAACCTATCAAAGGTTTAACTAAATGTGATTCAATTTTTATCTTTGTAAGATCTTTCCTATAAATCATTTACAAACCAGAAGCCCCTTGCTGAACTGTGGACTTTAATTCTTGCTTTGGAAAATAGGGTCATCAACCCCGGCACACCCAGCTCTCTCCCCACTCAGAACCTACACTCCATTCACAGTCATGCTGCCTGCCCCCAACCCAGGATCTGGCCTAGCATGTAAAATACCCTATCTCACCACCCAACCTAGGCACCTTCTCCGACAGACTGGCAGGCAAATACCCCCCAGTCAGCACACATTCATACCTGGGGTCCCTTTCCCAACAGATACACACACACACACACACCCCAACACACCCTTCTTTTTCACACATCTTTTTATGTGGAGTTCACCTTCCGGACCCCTGCCAAGCACAAATGACTAACTCCCAGGACCAAGAGCCAGATAGGGTTATACCCAGGGAGCTGACAAAGCACTGACTGATGCTACTTCTGTCACCGTGGCAACCTTAGCACTCACTGGGAGGCCTGGCTCTCAAAGGGGCAAGAGCTGGGCCCCGTGCCCCAAACCAGAGAGGCCAAGGGCAGGTCTCCCTCAAAGATGGGTGGAATAGTTCATTCACTCATTCAAGTTCATATTGAGCACCCAGTATGTGCAAGGCTCTAGGGTATCGGTAGAGAAAAGCAGGTAGGGTCTATACCTTCAGTCTCCCAGTGAACATCGACGTTGCTATATAGTCACTTTGTTGACTGTATAAATACTTACCGAGCTAAGGCCTCTGAAGAAAAGCTACATGGAATAGAGAGGTGGTTAAGATTATGTTCTCTGAATACAGACTGCATGGGTTCAAATCATGGTTCTGTTACTGTCGAACTGTGTGACTTTGGCCAAGTTACTCTTCCGGGCCTCAGTTTCTCAGTCCATCAAATAGAGGTAATAATAGCACCCACCCCAGGGGGTGCTGTAAAGATCAATGAGTTAATTCAGTACCTACCTAGCACATAGGATGCCTGCAACAAGTATTGGCTGCCTGGACCTCACCAAGATGTTCCACTGTGGTTCTCCATCTAGCACCATCATAACCCAAGGAGACAGTGCCTGGAGCTGTGTGCCCAGTGAAGGTACTGAGCCAGCCCCACTCTCTTGTCAGCAGCGACTGAGGACTGAGGGTCCAGGTTTACTACATGCCAAGGAAGAGAGCAACACTCAGGCTCACCAGGTGTCACACCCAGGACCCTGGCCTCTGCTCGCTCTATCTCCCACCGACCCGGGATAGGCCACCACTTCCCTGCCTTGCCCCACTTCTGACCCCCTCACTCCCACCATCCTCCATTCCCTAGGAGGGCTATGGGCTTGGTCGCTACACACATGTGTTTCTCTGCTATCCTGGAAACTGATACCCCCATGCCAGCCCTCTGGTCTCCCGACATTCTTTATCCACGTCCCATGGGGGTTTGGGGCCTGAGGGAGGGGGCCCACTGGGGACGCCTTTCACCTGTTCAGTCCTCATTGCTAAGCTGAAGTGCAGCTGCTTTCCCTGGCCTGACAGGTGCTGTCCTGGGTGAAGGGGGGTGTACCTGGCAGGACAGGGGTTCTTGGGGTAGAGCAGGGCTCTTCCTCTAGTGTCCTAAGGATTCTGGGGACCAGTGATTCAAAGTGTTTCATGAAAGAGGAGCAGATCATTTTCTGGCCCTGCTGGGTCTCCTGGGGGCAACAACCTCCTGTTGGAGCTCAACACATTAAGACCTCTTCAGGTTTGTAAGAGAAAGGCTGAGACAACATGAGTCAATTCAAAAAAGCACGAAATGCTGCAGGGGGAGTGGGGTGGGGGTCACAGCTTTCATTCCCATATTTATTAATAAAGAGTTGCTATTACTTACTGAGCACTTACCATGTGCCAGGCTTCGAGCTATGCTATCTGCACAAACTCTATGACTTAGGTTTACAATAATCTTATAAGAAGATAGCCCATGTTATGTGAGAGGAAGCAGGCTTAAAGACATTAAATAATTCATCCAAGGTCACGTGACTGGTCAGTGGCCAGCTCAGACTCAGATTTTAGTCTCTCTCTCCCCTACACCCAAGCTGTGCCTGGCTTTGAACAAAGGGACAAGGAAACGTGGTGAGATGCATAAGAGCTCGTCATCTTTTTCCTAGGTAAAAATCATTATACATTCTGGAAGGTTCTAGACAAATGCCTCTATGATAGAAGTGTCCATAGCAGTGATATGTCCAAGCGGCAATGTATTCCAGGTGGCTGGGAAGGTGGGACTCCAGTGGAGACTAGAGTGAGAAGGCAGGGCTGGCAAGGGGAGCTGTCAGCAAAAGGTGGGGACAAATAGACACTGGGGAAATATACAGGGCGCTGCAGGAAAGCTCCTGGGCAAGGCTGGCCTTTACAGCAGAACTATGGTTCAACTGAAGACAAGCAGGAAAATCCACGAGGCAAAGGAGGAGACAGAGAGGCTGAAGTCATAGAAGTAGATGGGAAATGAGCATACAATAAGGTGCCAGGGGAGCAGGTTAACAGGAGCAAATAGTGCAGAGAAGCTCAGGGCTAGGAAGACCCGGAAAAAGCCACTGATCGGATCTTCAGATGCCCCCAGGGATCAGACTTTAAGATACTAAAGAAGTTGAGGGGCACAGAAGTGGGGACAGTGAATGGTAAGCGCAGCTTCCCAGGAGAAGTTTGGTGTTAAGGAAAAGAGAAAAGAAAAGCAGGGAGGCGAGTGGCAGCTAGAGGGCGCATCAGAGTCGAGCAAAGGGCTTAGGCTGTCATACAGGCGGTCAAAGGCAGAGGGGGAGAAGTGTGAGGGAGGGGCAGCTGGGTGGGAGGGGGTGCAGGTGGCGGTGGACGGTTAGATTCGGGGAGGTGGAGGGGCAGCTGTCTGTTTGGGCCATGGGGGTCCGGGAGCACATACTCATCTTCAGCCCCCTTCGGTCCCCTAACACCTCTCCTGCGCTCCGCCAAATCTCATCAGTCTCCCATCTTGCTCCCTTGTTATCTTGCCCTGCAGCATCTTGACCCGCGACGGAGCAGGCTCTGGGTGAGGAGCTGCGTGCACGGCTGATGGTGCGGTGGGAACACAGGCTGATGACTTTCAATTGCTTTATCTGCTCCACTGGGCTAAGGCAACAGCGTCCTTCTCTGCTCTCACTGCCTCTGGAGGTAAAGGAAAACCAATGGCTCCCACCTCCACCTGGGTGCTGCTTGTTCCTAAGATCTGCTGCAAATGCCACCTGCTTCAGGAAGCCTGTGCTCATCTCTGACCAGAGGCCGTGCCAGCTCTCACTCCTCTGGGCCCCTGAGAGCTGGGCTGGCACCTCCAAGCTCGGGGCAGCTGCCCTGCGTGCTGGGGCTTCCCTGGCTCTTGCCCAGAGATGGCGTGTGGCTTTGGGGCTCAGGGCTGAGTCTCACTCCACTCTCTCCCGAGGTACCCAGAACGATGTTCATTATCTACGACAGCCTGAAGTGTCGCTTCCTCGCTCTGGAAGTGTCAATCAACATACACCTCGTGGGAGCGTACTTCAGGCCTGACCCTGTGCTACGGCTGTGGGGGACAGAAAAGGAAAAAATGTTTGGAAATGTTTTTTTATTTGATGAATAAAGTAATTTTTTTTTTTAAAAAGGCGGTGTCTTAGGAGGAGCTTGTAATCTCATTGGACCTCTGGGCCTGAGTATCCATCCACTCAAATGCTCGTCCCAGGATGGAGGCAGGACGCTGGCTGACCTCTCCCGGTTGCTCACCTGGCCCTCCCCAGGTTCAGGATCAGGGGTCTTATCCAGGGAAGTGAGCAGAACGGGGATGTGCACCCCTTTTACACCATCCTGAGTCATCGTCTGTGCCTAGGGGTCTAATAAATCAAGGCCCAAGTGAAGACCTCCTCCTGTGCGTAAAGGGGAGATGCCCCAAAGACTTAGGAGTGAACAACAGCTCCACCACATGCCAGTGGTGAGACCTCATGCAAACCACTAAGTCCTCGGTGCCAAATTCCTCAGCTGCGGGGCTATCTCACCAGGCCCTGGAAGGGTCAGGTGTGATCATGTGTGGAAAACGCCTATTGTGGGGTCTGGCACATAGTGGGTGCACATTTTTGTTTCCTTCCCTTCTTTCTGCTATGCCTATTTTCTAAACAGAACATGAATCAGCCCAGGTGGTCCCAACTGTGGGCCATCTTGTCCAGAATGAATTGTGAGGGAGGATCTCCCCACAATAGTCAACAGGTATTGAGTTGTTCTTACTGTGTGCCCAGAACTGAGCAAAATGTTTTGCATGCATATCTTTTTAAATTTTTACAAAACCCCCATGAGATAGGTACTATTATCCCCATTTTACAGTTGAGGAAATTGAGGCATAGAGAGGTGAAAAATAACCTACACTAGGTCACTCAGGTACTAAAGGGTGCAGTAAGAAGCCAAACTCAGCTCTTGCCAAGCTAAAGCGTTCACGCCTTTTGAAGAGGCCCCTGGGTTTTCCTTTCTCCCCTGCCAGCTATAGCCCCATTAAGCAGTCACGTGTGGGCAGCCATAGCCACGTGGGTGATTGGGCCAGGCTGGCGGGTAGCCCTAACACTGCCCAGTGCAGTCATGTAAGTGGTATAGAATTGTATCACTGAATAATGAAAATTGGGAGTCCATCTGAGATATAGGCTCTGGGAAAGATTATCTTATGAATTAAAAATTGTTACTTAGCTGCCTGCTGACAAAAGGGGCCTGTATCCTGGGTGGCACCTGGGCTGGGCTGCATTCAACAGCTCTGTGATCAACATATGGCAACCAGCGGTGTGGCTTTCAACCAGGGGAGGGTCACAGGCTGATTGCTTGCTGCCCCTCCCAAGGACCCCTGGGTGGGGGCATGTTAAGCCAGCCCCCCTTCTTCAGAGCTTCCCCGAAGAAAGCAGCCTGGAGCCCTCTCTCCACAGACCTGGGTGCCTGCTTGCATTCAGGTCTCAGCTCAAATGTCACCTCCACAAAGGAGCCCTCCCTTTTCTGTGCATATATAGATTCTGTTACGCAAAAGAAAACATATCTTACCTAACTATACTATTTTGCGAGTCCTTTTTATTTTATTTTTTTTTAACATGTCTTGAACGTCTATCTTTTCAAGTTATGAACTTCTTTTTAGCACATTATGTTTAGAGGCTGACCTAATTTCATATAACTTGTTTAATCCCCCGTGGTTGGACATGTAGATTGTCCTCAGTTTTCCTTATTAAGTTGCATAGTGATAAGTATCCTAGAAACTCCTTTTGTGGGCATGTACATGATTATTCCGTCTGGAGAAATTCCCTCCATTGCAGTGTAAAGGTTTTTCAGGAAACGGAGAGATTCTGGTCCCAACTATACCCCTGGGGGTCCCCACGAACACATCCTCAGAGACCACGTCTGGGGAGATTCCCTCGAGGCGGGCTGGTGGGGATGGGTTCTGCTCAGTTGGGCCCTGGAGGGCAGGATTTAGGGAAGAATGGAGAGAGAGGGCACTCCTGACAGGGCTCCAGCATGAGCCCAGGGTGGAGGTGGGAGTGTCACTGCCCGGGGGGAGCAGTAGGCGGAGCAGAGAGTTCACAGGGAGAGGCTGGGAGAGGCGGGGACTGGGAGCCCCGAGCCCCGAATGCAGGTGAGCAGTTTGGATTTTTACCTGCTTCTGACTCACTGAAAGGGGTTAAGCTGGAAGCAGACAGGCCTGTTGGTGACAAGGCCACAGACTGGGCGATGGCAGTGAGGAGAGAAGTAAGAACAAGGGCCCAGCTTTCATCATCTTAGTCTGTCACTGTTTGTGGCAGCTCCACATGGAAGACAAGAGCGTTGTCATTACTGTCCCATTTCTATCATCACACCCATTTTACAGGTGGGAGAACTAAGGCCCAGAGGGACTGAGTGATTTGTCCAAAGTCACACAGCAGGATTCCAGGCCACGCTGTCTGACTCCAAAGCCTGCAAGACTTGGTCCACATGCCAGGCTGCCCCGAGGCAGGGAGGATGCACACGTGGGCTTCTGCTGGCCGGCAGAGCACTTTCTGTGCTTGTTCACCCGCACCATCTGATTGGATCCTCAAAGAACTCCATTTATCAGATGAGGAAACTGAGGCTCAGTCAGGTGAAGTGACACGTCTAGGACAACTTGGTGGTCATGCTGGGATTAGAACCTGGGTTTTTGGTCTAAAATAGCCCTCATGGCTGTCAGGAGTTTATTTTCTCTTATGGGATGGCTGGTGCTCCCTTGGCCCCTAGGGCTGGACCAGCCAGGAGAGCGTGTTGAGGAGAGGGAAGCAGAGGCTGCAGATCCCTCTGGAACCCACCTGGTCACCTGCCCAGAGCCTGGTTACGTCCAGGGCAGGGGGCAGGCGTGCCCAGCCAGAGCCAAAGACAGCCAGGGCTGGTGGGGCCAGAACACCCTTGCCCACCCTGCAGGGTCCCTCCTTGGTGCGCCGGGTCCCCAGCCCATGGTCCCCAGAGGGCCGCCTGCTCGGTATGCCGCCAGCCCGGCCCCCATAACTCACCTGAAGCTTGGCACTCAAGAGAGCGTTGGCTCTAAGGGAGATTTACGGGCTCCGATAAAGCCATCTCAGACCTCGCATAAGCAGCGTTTTATACTTGATGATCTCAAAGGCCTTGTTCCAGAGGGGGAGCATGAGGGGGGAGGAGGAGGGGGGACACTTAAGAAAACAAAGACAGTGATCAGATGCTCAAGGAGAAAAAGGTGCGAAGGGCACCTGTCTGTCACCCTGGCAGAGCTGCCACCCTGCTGTCCGGCATCTCGGCACTGACACAGCAATGGGATGTGGGAAAGACAGGCCCAGGGAGCGGGGCTCCAGAGACCACTCATCACATAACTGGGCCTCTCTGCACCAGGCCTGGGGAGGGGGTCATGGGTAAGGCCCCCAGGGAGGCCACCATCTAGTGGAGCAGACTGGTCACCCCCAAGGGAAGGACAAAGCACATGTATAAACAAACTTACTGAAGAACTCAGAAAGGGCCAGGCATGAAGTCGGGAAATTGGATTCTTACTTGCTACATTCCAGCTCTGAGCATGTGTGCCTCTCTGGGCCTCAGTTTCTTTATTGGGGGTGAGAGTATCTACTCTGGTTACAGGGCTATTTGGAGGTTCCATGAGATAAGGAATCTGAAAATGCTTTATAAACAGTAAAGAGTTGTACCTGTATCAGGTATGGTTACAAGTCAAGAATGGTGGACTGGGTGCCTGGGATGGGTGAACTATGCAAAAGACTGTGGGGTGAGTGATGGGAGCACCACCAGTTGTAGGTGTACACTGAAGTTGTGGGACGAGGAGGATTGGCATCCCTGAATCTTCCCTTCCAATCCTATTTCCCTGGGTTCAACCTCTTCCTATAAGTGCCACTTGCTCAATTCATTGTCTTGCCAACATCATGATCACATGGAAGAATCTTGGCATCAGAGAGCCCTGAGTTCAGATCCCAGCTTCATTACTAGTCACGTTACTTGGGACAACTGACGTCACCTCTCTGAGCCTCAGTTTCCCTACCTGCCAAAAAGGGGTATTGATAGAATTTGCCTCCTAGGCTTGCTGCACGGGTCAAGGAGACAAGAAACATGGAGCCTGGACAAGGCGAACGCTCCCTGCATCACTAAGTCCTTCCCATCTTCCCCACCACTTTTCCTCCACAGGGGCTGATCCTGACAGTCCCAGGGCTGCCCCGCCTCCCACCCCAAGTGCTGCCAGGTTCTGGAGTGAATGACTTTCAAATCATGGAAGGACAGCCCATCATACACACCTTGAGCTGGGTAATTTATGAATCAAATTGTGCTCCGCCAGGGCTCTACAGCCCAGAAATAGATGTGGTCGGACGAGGTTCAGGGAGCCAGCCTCAGACAGTTATCTTCATAGAAACTGGCCACCAGCAGGCAGGACTGGCCCCGACAACTGACCTTGAAGGGCTCCCTGGGGGCTGCAAAGCCCCCCTCAGCCTTACCCCTGCTCTGAACCTGAAGTGAGGACAGAGATCTGCTGGGTGACCCTGGGCAAGTTAATTAACTTCTCTGGGTCCCAGGATCCTCCCCTGTTAAAAAAGCAGAGGTTTTTCTTTGGCAGTGGTTTATTCCCCAAGGTCTTTGTTTTAGCAGCAAATCCTTTTACGAAACAAAATCTTACAGAACCCAAGTATATAAAACAGCCAAAGATAGAGCTAGCGGCCATGGCTGAAGCAGATGGGGGGTCCTGGAATCCAGCACACTCAGGGCCCCATCACCTCCAGAGGGAGCTCTGAGGGATGGGGCTGGGGGTCCAGGGCTTCAGGGCACCTGGAAGTCCCCAGGACTCTCGGTTTTAGGATGCCATGGTCATCTACAAGTGCCCAGGGATGCACAGGTCGCACATCACGCCTCCTAGGTCACCCTAGGATTAGGAAATGCTGACCAGGCAGGTGAGCTTCCTAGGTTCAAGGGATCAATACTTCTTCATCCGGATCTGATCTTTTCGATGAGGCAGAATACTCTCACGGCTAGTACCCCAGGGTTCAAATCTCAGCACTGCCCACCCCTCACCAGCTGTGTGACTCTGGGCAAGTTACCTAACCTCTCTGGGCTTTTCTTCAGCTGGAAAAGGGGAAGGATATTACTTATCTCATCGAGATGATGTGAAGATTAAAGCATGTAATGCCTCTCTTTAGTTTGGCACAGTGTGTAGCATCTAATAGGTTCTCAATAAATATAAGCTGTTATTATAAATTCTTTTGGAAAAGGAAGGAAACTTGGCACAAGATGCTGGGCTGTATAATCCTCAAAATAACCTCGTCAATTAGTAAACTGAGGTGAGCAGTGAAAGAACTGGTCCCATGTCCTATGGTTGGTAAGTGGTTGAGCTGAGATTTGAAGCCAAGGGTTTTTGATGCCAAAGCCTGTGTTCTTTCTCTGATTCCTCCCTAGAGACACAGCTTCTAGAAGGCTCCACCAGGAAAGCTGCAGACTGTGCCAGGCCCTGTTTCTGATGTTGGAGGGTTTTCCAGCATCTGGTCAATGTGACTCAGAGTGTAACATCAAAGCAGATGTTCCTGGTCAGGGAATGACTAGAGGAAAAAACTGCAGATTTAAAGTAGAAACCTACCCAACAATGTGGAAAACATCAAAAATCTCATGTTCTACTAAAAATGAGTGAGTCAGAATCATCATGTTCATAAAGAGTTGACAAATCTGTCCTATGGTGCAGGAGTCCCCATTCTGCAAACAGGACCAGGGTTTTCCAGAGGGTATATAGGAACTCTGGTGCCATGGGGTCTACCTTCTGTGATCAAACAAATTTGGGAAATGCTGAATAGGTATCCTCACTGCGGGTCTTGTCAGAGCCTTCGATGTGCTAATGTGCATTGTGAGTTGCCAGGACAGAGTCATTGCAATGCAGTTCTCCCCAACTGACCTGGGCATAGGACTCTTTTTGCAAAGGCTATATCAAGGGGCTAGTGTCTGGGAAACCCACTGAGAAAGATGCTCCTACAGTTCTCCTCCAGGGAGTTCTCTGAGCATGTAAATTAAATGCACAAGTGTCAGAGATACAAAATGGAAGTGTGCTTAGAGCCCATCAGGTCCAAAGTTACTCCTTTACTCCTGGTGAATGGAGGATCAGAGATGGGGAGTAATGTGGCCAACATCACACAGCAAATTAGAGGCAGAGGTGGCACTAGACATGTGGATCTCACGTCTGAGTGCTCTTTCCCTACCTGACACATCAAGGCCAGTGTTAGTCCCCTGGCAGCTTTGGGCCCACACTTTAAAACAAAAAACTTTTTACTATGGAAAATTTTAACTATATACAAATGTAGAGACAAAAGTACAATACAGTCCTATGTACCCCTCACCCAGGGTTCAACACTTTGTCAATCATTTCATTTTATCTCATCCCCCCCATCACCAATTTTTCTTCCAGTTATTAGAGAAAATTCCAATTCACCCTTAAATATCACAAGCATCCCTGACAAGAACTTTCAAAAATATAACCAAACATGTCATAGTCACACTGAACAAAGTTAATGACTCCTTAATATTAACTTAATACATAGACCATATTCAAATTATGAAACTCATTTTTGAAGCCAATATCAGAGGCTTTAACCCCCTCTACTTATACCTCAGAGATCAGTTCTCTGAGACCACTGGAAATAAAAGGAAAAGTGTCTTCAGCAAGAAATGTAATGTTTTATTTCTTAAACAAGAGCAAAAAGAACAAAAAAGATCCAAAGCAAACATGGCAAAATGTCAGCAAATGGAATCTGGGTAGAGGGTGCGTGGTGGTGGTGGGGATGCGGTGGTGGTGGTGGGGTATTAGTTTCTATTCTTTTCTAAATATTTCACAGTTGCTGAGCTCTCTCTGGTGAAGACCAGGGGTCCTGAGCTGGTGTGTGTGTGTGTGTGCTTGCACGCACGTGTGTGTGTGTGTGCATGTCTGTGTCGGTACGGGAGGTGGCCAGTTGGCCATCTCGTCCCAGCAGTCCAGCCTCCAGGACACCCTCATCTCCCAGCTTGAGCCTCGGCCCCAGATGTCACATTATGTCCCTGGCCCTTGGCCCAGTGCCCTGCACAAGTGGGCGCTCAGAGAATACTTGATGAATGAATCTAGCCAGACAGGGACGGGTGCCCCGAGACGCTCCCATCCCCTTGGCTCACACAGGCAGGAACTTCTGCTGAACAAGCAGGAAACAGTAAAAAGAGGGATGTCCTTGCCTTTTTGGTGAATCTTTGCAAAGCCTCTGGCCTCTTCCTTGGGGAAAAATAAAAAAAAAAAGAGGCCACAGGATAGTGTTCAGAGATGCCTGGGGTCCTTCTCAGTATGGGGGCTCCTGGCCTGGACACCAGTCCCCACAGCTTGGCAGGAGGGTAGTTTCTCTGGGAAGTGGCCCAGCACAGCTGAAGGGGGTGGGCACCTGACAGCCCCACTCCACATTCTGTAAATAGACACTCACAGAGGGGAAGAGGGAGCAAAGGGTCCTGCTGGAGAGAGACGTCTTTGGGGGATGTTTTGCAAGCCTGAGACTCTCAGTTTCCACAGAAAAGAGGAAGTAAGCCTTTTGCTTGTGGAGGAGGCTCCTGGCACTGCCCTTGGCATTGGGCTGATTCTCAAAGCCCAGACACTCACCTTAGCCGAGGACAAAAAGGAGGGGCAGCCTCTCATCTTCAGGCCCCCAAAACTCTGCCCAGATGTGCTTGCTCTCCCTGCCAGCACTGAGCCCCAAGTGATGCCAGCTGTGGCAGTGCCAGCCTGCAGCTCCCTGGTTGTAAGGTGACTTATGGTTTTCATCACCCAGGGCCGGGTGTGAGCCCCGGGAAGGAGCCAGCCCCATGGCATGCGGGCCCCGTCGCAGGGCCGGCCAAGCTGGCGAGGATGGCTGTGGGGCCTTCCTGCAGGCTGCCCCGGGCCCCACTCTGCGCCATGGCCAGAACTTCCCTTCATTTCTGGGTGCCATGGCCTGTGAGGGGGACTGGGACAGGAGTGTGGATGGGAAATGGGGCTGTGGGAAGGGGAGGTCTGAGCCTGGCAAGGGATAGACACGGGAGGAATGGGGTAGGGCTGGTGGTGGGGGAGCAGGCGAGGTCAACAGGCTGGGAACAACGGCTGAGCTCTCCTGGAGAAGGGTGGTGGCTGAAGAAGCTGGGGGTGGCCAGGAAGAGGTGTGGGCAGCTGGACAGACAAATGCACAGACCCCGAGACGGTGAGTGTGAAGGGCACTCAAGGTCATCTCTCGCTTGTGTCACCACAGTGGCCTCCCACAGTTTCCCTGCTTCCTTCTTGCCCCCTCCAGCCCATCCTTGACACAGTAGATTATTTTTGTGATCTTTTAACAGCCTGCCACAGATCAAGTCACTCCATTGTAATGTCTTCCCAGGGCAACTGGAGTGAAACCCCAACTCCTCGTCCTGGTCTGCAAGACCCTAAATGATCCAACTCTCTGACTGCACTTCTTACTCCAAATTCCCTAATCCCCACCACACTCCAGCCCCACTGAACCCCGCCCCTCTCTCTCTTAACTTTCCTTTCTTAAAATATACCAAGCTCATTCTTTTCTTTTATTTGCATTTTAACCAGTTTTAAGTGTATAATACAGTAGCATTAATTGTAACCACAATGCTGTGTAACCATCACCACCACCCATCACCCCAAACAGAAACTCTGACCTGTTAAGCGGTAACTCCCCAATCCCCTTTTCCCTCAGCCCCTGGTAACTTCTAACCTACTTTCTGTTTCTATGGATTTGCTTCTTCTGGACATTTTGTATAACTGGAATCATACAACATGTGGTCCTTTGTGCCTGGTTTCTTTTCACTTAGCATGTTTTTGAGGTTCATGCATGTTGTAGCATGTATCAGAACACCATTCATCTTCATGGCTGAGTAATATTCCATTGTCTAGATATACCACTTTTTTAAAATCCATTTATCACTTGATGGATGCTAGGGCTGTTTCCATCTTTAGGCTATTATGAATAATGTTGCTGTGAACTTTGGTGATTTCAGTTCTTTGGTGGTAAGTATGTAGGAGTGGAATTGACAGGTCATATGGTAATTGTATGCATAACTTTTTGAGGAACTGCCAAGCTGGTTCCACGGTGGACCAAGCTCATTCTTGCCTCTGGGCCTTTGCACATGCTGTTTCCTGCCTGGAATTCCTTCCCCATAGCTCACGCTGCTGCCTCCTCCACCACTGTTCAAGCCCCCTCTCAAATGCTACTATATCCAAGAGGCCTTCTCCAAATGCCCCAGCCAAGTAGACCCAGCTCAGTTATTCCCCATCACACCCCCTTGTTTTACTTTCTTGTGAGCCCTTGTCACTATGTAAGATTATCTCGTGTATTAATCTGTTGAATTATTTTCTGACTGAACTATAAGTTCCGTGAGGGAAACAGCTTTGTCTGTCTTGTTCATGGCTGTATCCACAGCAGCTGGCACAAGAGAGGTGCCCAATAAGTCTTTACGAATAATCGAATTAACTCAAACTCCTGTGTAGGGATGAAGGCAGCCCCCCAATGTGCCCAGAAGCTAGAGGCAGAGCTGCCAGATCAGAAGCAGCTACCGCAAGTTCCGTGCTGTGGCCCTCCTTCCTCACTGCTTGGTGCTGAGCGGTCAGGCCAACCCCACCTCCCTCCCCTTCCAGAAACTGCTCCCTTGGGAGGCAGGCTCCAAGGACTACCATGGGGGGCCCTGAGGAGGCCCCACCAGTGAGGGACCTTGACAGCTTCCCATACCTGTGACACTTCAGGGTGGCAGAGGGGAGGAGTCATGAGAGGGGGGCAGCGTAGTGGAAAGAGCTCTAGAAGGGGAACAGAGCTTTGCCTGCCCTGCTCTGAGGCTCTATTTGCACATCTGTGACTTGGGAGGGTTGGGCTGCATGATATCAGGGTCTCTGTGGTCTGCCAGGTAAGCCCCACAAATCTGCATTGGGAGAAAGATGGAGACCAGCGAGGGGGAAGGAGAAGGCAGTGAGCTGGTGCCTGTTCGGCTCCTCCGCCTCCCTGACCCCAACGCTGCCATCAGCTCTTGCCCAGGCCTGGGTTATCAATCTCCCTCCACCTGGAGAACTCCCCTAAATGAAATTCCTACTGGCGTGTGGGGCCCGTGATATAACAAGTCACTCGCTTTGCCTGGGAAATGAAAGATGATAAGGCAGAGTTCCCGGGACAGAGGCGATCTCCATAAATCTGCCAAAGAGTGCTGGGGATTACTTTGTGGGATTAATTATCTGTCCTTCAAAACAAAGACCTGACCTCAGCGGCTGAATGTCCCCAACCTGCGAGCGAGGGAGTGCTGGCGTGAGGGGGGCAGGCGCCGGGCTGGGAGGCAGGCTGCAGGGCGGGCTCAACCAGTGGGCACTGTGCGGTACCAGTTCACCCCCTCCCACCTGGCTTCCCCTGCCCAGCTCCTCAAGTCTGCCTGGCTGCCAATACTTTCTGCAGCCTGCTCCTTCCTGACCCCTCCGACAACCAGGCCTCCCATCTGCTTCTCACGCCAACCCAGGGCGACCCCAACCACATCTCCTCTCCTATTTACATTCCTACTGCCCAGAGTTTGGGGTGGGTGGGTGTTCCTGGTATGGGTGGGAAAGTTCCATGGACAGTGGAGAGAATAAAGACCGGACCAAGAGCCAGTCCTGCATGAACTATCTCACCAACCAGATGACTTTGAGCTTCTTGAGCTCTCTGAGCCTCAGCTTACCCATCTTTAAACAGGAAAAGCATAGGTAGGGTCTGTACATGCAGGTTTGTCATGAGGATCCAATGAGGCAGGATTGAGACTCACATAGATCTGGGTTTGAACCCTTGCTCTGCCACTTCTTGGCTAGCAGGGACCCTGCATTATATAACATTTCTGAGTCTCAGTTTCCCCATCTGTGAAAAGGGAACACAACTAGTACCTATTGTAACACATACAATGCAACCTTTGTAGATTTGCCATCCTTGCATGGTAGTCCATCGACATCCTAATTGTGGCTGCTGAGAGATGTGGGTCCAGGCAGCTTTCTGGTTTCTGCTCTCACCCTAGGCAAGTGCCTTCTAGCTGTGTGCAGACCCTCCCCCAACCCCTCACAGGGCTAAGCAGAAGGCATCACCCTTGGTGCCAAGGAAAATCAGTGCTAATCACAGGAGGGGCTGTCCAGAGCCAGGCTTGACGTCAGCCAAGCCCCAATTAGTGGTTCTGAGTCACCCAGGCCATGGAGGAAAGCTGACTGGTACAGGCTGAGAAGTGTGTATGTGAGAGAGTGTGTGTGTGTGTGTGTGTGTGTGTGTGTGTATGTTCGGGGGTGGTTCATGGTGGAAACGTGGAAGTCAGATGGTCAGCTCTGGGCTTGGAGGGGGCTAGGGTGTGACGCAGAGACCTGGATGTAGGATGCAGGTGGCTCAATGCCAACTGCTGGCCATGCCACACACCACCTGGGTGATCCTGGGCAGGCCACACCCTTGGTGGTGGCAGGCCCTCCATCTTCTGTGGGTACAATGGGAAGGTAACCCCTCCCTTGCTGCTTGTCTTAAGGACAGATAACTTATGTGACGGCTCCTGGCAGGTGCTCAGACCCACATGAGCCCCTCACAAAAGGATGGCTCTTTTCAAGGTTCTCAGAGTGCTGCATTTGGGGCTTGAGTAGGCCTGCGGGGTTTAGCAGCTCATATCAGAGAGCCAGACGACATGTGGATTCCAGGGGATCAAGTGATCACCATGAGGGGAAGGAAGACAAATGCTTGTAGACCCCGAGGCCAACCAGACGGCCACAGTCCAGAGGTGACACTGCCCCGGGCATGGGATGGGGGCCTGGGAATCAGAGAGACAATGGAAGCCAAGCTGGTTGGAGACCAGGGTATCTCCCCATTAGAAATGGAGGGGGGCAATCAACATGCTCCAGTTGGCCAAGCAGATGTTGCAGGTTAGGTGGTTAGGGAAGGCTTTCTGGAGGAGATAAGTAGGAAGACAAACTTTAAAGAGGGGAAGGACACAGAAACATGGAGAAAGGGGAAACAGGCAGACTAATTCGGTAAGTAAGTTACTCCAGGCCTCCTCCCTGCTCTCCACAAGTGCTCTTCTTTCAAGAACGTTCCATGAAAAGCCAGTCACTTTCCTCGGTGATGTTGATGAACTTGTGAAAAATAGTAATTTATTGAGCACTCACTATACACCAGGCACTGTGGTAAACAGTACCCTTCTTTGAGGTAGGCATTTTTACCTCCATTTACAGAAGCGATTTGTCTGAGGTCTCACAGGCAGTTTAGATGGAGTCAGGATTTGAACTTAGACCTATCTGATCCACAGCCCTCAGCTGCTACCTCGGTGTACTGATCCAGGCCCTCTCTCGGGAGCACCAGACCAATTACTGTGTCTGGGGGTGGCACTCCCATCGCAGGGTCTGTGCCTCCTACATCTTTGGCCCCTGTGCCTTCAGGATAGCCAGAGGCTGAAGTAAGTGCTCTGAATCCCAGAGATGCCTGATAAGAAAGAAACACCAGGGACTTCCTGGGCATGGGGGTGAAGGGAGGACAGGATTTGGGTACAATGGGAGATTGCTGTTTCAGATCCGCTGGGCCCACCTATACCTTCATAAACTATCCCCACTTCACTGGACTTGAGATTTGATCTCCCAAACTGGAGCCCAAACTGCCTGGCTCCATCCTGGCTCTGATATTTACCAGCTGAGTTGCCTCGGGCTTGGTTTTTTCATCTGTAAAATGGGGACAATGACAGTAGCCTCCTCATAGGGTTGCTGTGAGGAGTGAGTGAATTAATACAAGTGAGTAGCTTAAAGCAGTGTCAGGTACAGGGTGATCACCCAGCAGATGTTAGTGAAGGCTAGGACAGCTGGACTTTCCTGCCCCTCAAACCCCATCTTCTCCAAAATAAGCAACAATTCCAATGCTTTGATACATGTCTCCAGAGAGGAATGTATTCTTAAGTACCTACCATTGCTATTTCAGTGTTTATTTATTTACAGACATGGTATTATGCTCTCCCATTCTATTTCTCTTACCACTCAACACTGGGTTTTAAAGATTTATCTATTTTGTTCTATGTACATCTATTAAGTTGAACCCTATGAAATTACTGACGTTCGACCATTTTTGACCTAAAAAAAGGTGGCAATTTCACATGATTCAACCTAATTGTTTGTAGCTTCCACTGCTGTAAAGTAATCTTGAGTGCAAGGATCAGCAAACTTTTTCTGTAAATGGCCAGATAGTAAATATTTTAGACTTTGCAGGCCAAGAAGTAAAATCAAGGATATTATATTGGTACTCATTTGACAGGAGGGAAAACACATTTCCACAAAAATTGTTATTGATGAAATTGAAAATAAAATAATAATACTAGAGCGCAATTTTTTGCAGTACAGGTCTACTAATGAAAAGAATGGAATCTGCATGTGTGTATGGGGGGTGTGTGTGTGTTTAACATTTTGCTACACTGAGTTCAAAGATAGCGTTCCCTACCATCAAATCAGTGGCAAATA
Organism: Choloepus didactylus; assembly: GCF_015220235.1. NCBI lineage: Eukaryota > Metazoa > Chordata > Mammalia > Pilosa > Megalonychidae > Choloepus > Choloepus didactylus. The sequence continues at coordinate 68,178,899 of NC_051321.1, read as the reverse complement.
TTCATCATCTTCAAAAGCTGCTCTTAGCTCACAGTCCACACCAAAACAGGCAGCAGGAGGATTTGGCCCACACACTCAAGCTGGGTATAAAGACAGTGGTCTTGGTAGGTGCCATTTGCATTTCTCCAATTTCAGCATCTCTACATATATCCATTAATCACAGGGGTTTTCCATTCCATAAATATCTTTTGCTTATTTTTCTATTGAATTTCTCAACTTTTTCGGTTGGTTTGTAGGAATATCTTATACATTTTATGCATCACTCCTTGTTGGTTTTAATTGTTGCAAAAATCTCCCTATAGGTCATTTATTATTTATTTTGTTTATGTATCACTATTGCATTGGAAATCCTTTGACATACATCAATTTTTCTTCTATGGCAGGGGCCCTTTGGGTGTAACATGTCCTTACCTACTACAAGGTACAAGAAAATACCCTCACATTTTCTTTTATAAGCTTTATATTTTACCTTTCACATCTAGGTCTTTAGTCCATCTTGAGTCCACCTTTAAATGGTAAGGATCTTGCTTTGTTTTTGTTCATAGGTGAGCTAGTTTTCCCAACCCCAGCTACTAAACAAGTCATCCTTTCCATATTGATTTATGGTGCCATTTTTATTGTGTGTCAAGTCCCTATATTTATACCCAGCTCTTGTTCTAAGAGTTCTGGTCTGTCCCATTGGTCTATCCGTCTATCTTTTAAACTGTACTAGATGTGTTGGGGCCCTAGATGTGTTGCCTCCTTCTGTACCAGTTATCTGGGGTGGCATCATCTTGGGCTGCCAGCTCCCTACAGTTTATAGACGTCGCTTTTGATAGTGAACTGGCAACCAGACCCCCTCTGGGAGACTTGGAGTTGGAAAACTAGAATATGGAGATGGTTGACAGCTGTGCCAGAAGCCAAAAGGACATTTCAAGAGCAGCCATGAGAGAGGGGGGCAGCATGGCCACCACGGTCCAGGTGAGGCTCTGGGGAGCCAGTGGGAGATGACAGGGACAAATGTTCAGAGAGGGGCGAGGGTGCTATGGTAGGCTGAAGAATGGCCCTGGAACCTCTGAACATTACCTTATACAGCAAAGAGACTCTGCAGATGTGATTAAGTTAAAGATTGTGAGATGGGGAGATTATCCTGGATTATCCTTTGTAAAAGGGAGATTTGACCAGATGTGATTAAGTTAAAGATTGTGAGATGGGGAGATTATCCTGGATTATCCTTTGTAAGAGGGAGATTTGACCAGAGAAGACAACAATGTTACCAGGGAAGCAGAGACTGGCATGGTGCAGCCGCAAGCCAAGGACTGCCTGCAGCTACCACACGCTGGAAGAGGTAAGGAATGGGTTCTCCCCTGGGGCCTCCAGGATGAGCCAGCCTTGCCAACACCTTGACTTTAGCCCTCTAACACTCATTTTGACCTTCTGGCCTCTAGAACTGTAAGAGAATAAATCCTGTTGTTTTAAGCTACTAATTCTGTGGTAATTTGTTACAGCAACAATAGGGAACTAACAAACACATTGCAAGAGGGGAGAGAGCCAGTGAGCTTGCTGCCCCAGCTCCTGGTCCCGGGAGGTTCAACTCTGAGGATGGTTTAACCTGGAAGCTGCGGGAACCCCACAGCCTCACAGAAAGCCCCTTTCCACAGAATGCTCTCCCATTCTTGGAGCACAGATGCACAAGGCTATGGAGACCTTTCAGTCGCCTTCCACCTTTCCTCTTGTTCAGCACAGCTGGTCTGTCCATGCCCCTTTCCTATCCCCTGAATAGTCCTCTCTAAGCTTCTGTTTCTGTCCGTCTTCTGTTTGGGATGCCCTCCACCCCACCTCCCCTGCCCACCCTTCATTTCCAGTAACACCACCTTGTGGATGCTAGGGCTCCTGCAATTTCAAAGCCCCATCAATGGACGGCTGGTGTTTCCTTGAGTTCTCACCTACCTGTACCTGGCATTGTTCCGAGCACCTTGCTGGGATCGATGTGACTATCAGACCCCCTATGAGCTCTACTGTTCTCTCTGCTCTATAGGTAAGGAAAGGCAGGTCACATCTCCTAGGGGGGATTTGCCCATCTTCAGTCATTTGGATTCTAACCTCACAATTTTCACCCTATCTGCAAATTTGACTCAAGTTCTTCCTTTGAAACTCATTCTAGGAGAAGCTACTTAAGAGTATCACAAAAGGAGAACCAGTTCATTTGCATAAATAGAGGGTAACAGGAGCCTACGAGCCTCCTTGTGGTGAGATTTTAGCTGCACCACTTGTCTAAGGCTCCCGCCTGCTCTCTTTTTGTTAAATGGGGAAATGGGCCAAGGGTCAAAGAGGTGTTAAAAATGCAAGCACCCAACTGGACTTGATGCTGGACAGAACTGACAGAAATGGAAATTGTGAACGAGAACGGAGAATGGACAGACTATCTCACTGGGTGTGATTCAGTGTAATTTCACGCCCTGCCTGTGCCGCGCTTAACACCATCCCAGGAGCATCATCTCAGAGCTGGGGAGTCAGTGTGGGGGTGAGGCCCTGTCCTCGCTCCGCCCTCAGCCCTCTCGGCCTCTAACCTGCTGGAGAACTTAACTGGGTGAACGAATTGCTCAGCAAAGGCTTCTATGGAGGGAGGAGAGGCTTTTCACAAACCCTCAAGCTTCTCAGTGGCATGCAGCTGTCTTATAAAATCCAGTCTCCTCAAGACCACCAAGCGTGGTGGAGGGCCACTGAGACCCTCACTAAACATCTGCCTTGTGAATAACGGGCAACTCTCCTGTCCTGAGGAACAAAAAGTATCCTAGGACCTCAAATTCTCCTTTGCAAAGCACTCCTTCAGGTTTCAACTAAATTGCTCTTGCTGACAGTTAAGATTCCCACTGTTGTTCTAAAGAAAAACCAGTCACTGGTGGCTTTAAAGTAATGCTGGCTATGCTGGAGGTTGCTCTGAAATGCCCTTCAGCCTTTACTTGCAGGGACTCAAAAGCCTTCACTGCTGTGGGCCTTCAGAGTGCGGCATCTTCAAGCACCGGCAGAGAGAGTAGGAGGGGCAACGAGCTGGAAAACAGAGACAGCCTGATTCTACCCTCCCCAGCCTCAAAAACTTGCCTTTGGGGGCGTGGGGAGCTGGGAAGGAGCATAAACCAGCAGAATGAAGCTGTGAGCAATAAATTAATTCTGTGCAAGAATGTTTGTTCACTTCAATCAATGTCTGAAAATATCTGCCCTGAAATCTCTGTTTCCAGGAGATGGGTCAAATATTTGAATGGGGGCAGCCAGTTAATTGACTGAGGCAGAGCACTTGACAGGTAGAGGGAGAGACTTTGGGGTCACATGAAGTTCAGCTAAGCCCAGCGGTAGATGGGGTGATTATCAAACCTGGAATAGCCCCGGCAGGTCCTCAGGGAGGGGCGAGGGGCGGGCTGAGGCCCCGAGCCATAGACAAGGGGGGGCTCTGGAGCCAGCCTGCTGGGTGCAATCCCCAGCTCTTCCACCCACCGGCTGTGTGACCTTGGGCAACTGGACCTCAGTTTTCTCATCTGCAACATGGGGTTAACAATAATTGGACCTGTCTCATGGGGTTATTGTGAGGATTAAAAGAGTTGATGCACGAACGGCACTTAGATCAGTTCCTAAGCACCCAAGAAGTGCTAGTTATCCTTATTAAGCTATTACTACCCCTCCGTCTGGCCTTCAAAGCTCTCCCAAGGGGAGTCCCCACCCCCTCCGTAAGAGTGTTAAGGCTGGGGAAGAAGGTCCTGTGCCTGGTGACCACCCCCCCCTTCCTCACAGTCTCTTCAGATCTTTCTTTCAGGACCACCTTTCCCAAGGAGAACAAACCCTTTCCTGCCCTCCTGAAGCATTTATTCTACATGCCCTGCTATAGGCTGTTAGGATGGATTAACTGTGCAGCTCGGCTCTCCCTGGGGTCCAGGCTGGACAGGCCTGGTGAACTGGAGGGTGGGGTTTTAGCTGCTGACATTTTCGCTACATGAAAGGTTTCTTTCTTTTTCTTTGTTTTAAAATTGCTTTTAAATAGGGGTTCTGTAGGAAAGGAGGGGAAGGAGGGTGGCATGCTGTCCTCGGGGCCCCGTCTGGGCCCTACAGGGAGAAGGGGTGCAGGCTGGGGCTGGAGGAGCTGTTCACTCGGGGGCGGCACTGGGCCCAGAGCCCAAGCGCAGCCTGCAACAGGGGGCAGAGCAGCCCCTATTTCTGACTGGGATCCATTTTGGTTCTAGGGTCAGGAGCCTCCAGGGGGTGCTGGGCCATTCCCATGGTGCTGGTGGCTCTGGGAGGCAGGATCCCGCTGCAGAGGGTGCTAGAGGCAGTGGCCCCGGGAAGTCACCCACCTCCAGGAGCTCTGCACAGTGGGCACCCATGAGGGGAGCAGGAGCAGAAGACCAGGCAGGCCAGCAAGAGAGCACGTGGAGTTGACTCCCTGAGCACCGCACAGTGGCCCTACTTGCTGGGTCTTTTATTGAGCTGAAGTCCAGGCTGCACAGGCAAGGAAGAAGGGCACAAGCCAGTAAAATCTGGATTTTTTTGAGACCCCATTAAGACCCACATGTTTTTTCTTGTCTGTGCTTGTCATTAACCAGACTATAAAACTAGATAACATTTCTTGAGTGCCTACGATGTGCCAGGTACCATTTTGAGGGCTCTACCTGTATTAACAATCTTAACACTTATGATAATCCTGTAACATCCCCATTTAACAGGTGAGGAGGCTGAGCCCAAGCTGACCATGGGGAGAGACCGGTGACTGAGGCTGCTTCTCCCAGTCTCTCTCCAGGATGTCCTGGAAGCACACAATAAATACTGAAGACACAGACGGGCTGTCAGGAACGTAGGTGCACATGTCAACATTTTTGTTCCCCTGGGGAAGTCATGCATCAGGATCAGAGCTGCATGGGGGTGGAAGGTGGCTGAGGGGCTGAGCTGCTCGGACTCCATCTGCTTCCACTTACCCTCTGCAGGGCACCCCAGGGAGACTCCCTCCTGCGCCCCCCACTCCATCTTCCCCTCCTCCTCTCGGCTCCAGCTAAGCCGAGCCCAGAGAGACACAGGAACAGTGGGGCGGGGCTGCGGGCAACTTCGGGCTTAATATCTTTGTAACCATATTGCAAAAGGGCATGCCTAAGACAGTGCCTTACGCTTAATCTTTCTCTTTTATTGCTTTTTCACTTGTACGATTTAACCTTGCACCAGGTATCAAGCTAGATAAATAAAAACTTTTATTTCAGATTAGCCCCGGCTGGGGGCTGCCTTGAAAGCTGAGCAGTCACCCAGGGAGTCAAATGAAAAAGGGAGCCGGGAATATGAGCTGCTTAGAGGGGCTCTTCTCAGGTTCAAAACTCCTCAAAGACACTGGAGGCAGCCAGACCGTCCCTCGGCCAGCCTTCCTGGCCCCCCTTCCAAAATGGCCCCTTGCCCATGTTATCTTCTCACCACACAGCAGGGAAACAGTGCCTTTGCTCATTTATTTATCATCTCTCTTCCCCACTGGAATGTGAGCTCCACAAGGGCAGTGACCGAGGCTGGCCTTTCAGGGTCGGTCCCTGGGTCCAGCGTGGAGCCTTGAACTCAAAAGGCATTCAATTAACAGTCACTGATAGACTGAATGCCTGCAGGAATCCCAGGATTCAAGCGGGTTGGCTTGGATCTCTGGGTTTCTCAGGCAGAACAGTAAGAGATGGTAGAAAGCATGTGGGTTCCAGAAGCAGAAAGACCTGGTTTCCAATCTTGGGTCCACCGCTTACGAACCACATAATCCTAAGCATGTTTCATGACCCCTGAGAGTTTTAGCTTCCTCATCTGTAAAACGGCTAGAGATAGCCATGTTCTGGGGTTATGAGAGGTGAGAGGTAATGTGTGTAGCCCAAGGCAAACTCACCTACACGTTCAGAGACAGTAAAAGATATTCATACTGTTTGTAAGGGAAAAAACAAACAACCCATAGTTTATTTATGGGTAAATATATAAACTCAGTTTATTTACCCATTTTCCATTGGCAGGAAAATGGGTAAATAAACTGTGGCTTTTTCACATGGTGGAATAATATCAGTAAGAAAAATGAGCAAACTATACCTATATCAAACAACATGGATGAATCCTGGATATATAACACTGAATAAAAACACAAGTCCCAGGAGACTAGTATGATACCTTCCTATAAAGTTCAAAGACATCCAAATCCAAACAATATATGATCAACATATACGTGACAAAATATTTTTTAAAAGCAAGAGAATGAAAAAAATGCAAGTTTCAAGATACGGCTATGTGGACGGGGAGACAGGGATGAGTAGAGGAGCACATGGGCGGATAAAGCTGTAACAGTCTAGTTCTGGGGTTGGTTGGCACATTCATGAGTGTTCAAAATATTGTTAAAAACTAATTAGTGAGCAAAAGAGGGCCATGCACGGACCAATGTTGGTCATGAACCAAGCATTATGTTTAAATCAATTCCATATACTTGAGGTCCACCAATTTACGAGAGAAAGAGAACACAAAATAAATGATGGGTAATTTCATAATCCTCCAAAGATCCTGAAGTGCCTGGAAGTCCAATACAAAGCAGTTATCGTAGAGATGAGGAAAAAGCAGAAAAGAGCCAAAGAGGAAGAGGCAAACTTCTGCTGGCACGGGAAACGAGATGAGAAACCACCCCCACCCCTGAACAACGTGCAGCCGGGACTCGGTCTGGGAGCCCAGGCCAGCCTGGGAGAGGGAGTCTCTGAGAGGAGCTGACCAATTAAAGGGCCCTGTGAGATCCAGTCCTTGTCCTGGCATAAGCGGACTCAAGGTTTGGCAGAAAAGGTTCTGGATGGCCCTCAGGGGGGTGGACTTAGGGGAGCACCCACAGAACACTATAGCCCATGAAGAGGGTGTGGGAAAGAGGACATGCAGAGGGTGAGGGTCCCTAACCCAGTTGCAGTGAAACCTCTTAAAAGTCCACTGACCAATGGTATTTATGGGAAAGAAAACCAGGGGCGAGCACTGTCACCGACAAAGAGTGGAAGGAGCTTCAATAAAGGAGAGGGGAGAACCAGGAATCATAAGCATGGCAGTGAAGACTCTAGTTTTCACCAAGGTGGGCACATAAACACGTAAAAGCTTCAGGAGAGAGGCTGGCTGGCAGGAAGAGACCCCCTAAAGACACATCCCAGAAAAGAGAGGGGGAAAGATCAAGGGGAAGGGGAGGGGCAGGGCTTTCCTGAGGCTGACATCAGAAGGAAGCCAGTGCCCGTGTGATATATTGTTGTTTTGGTATGGTGGTGGGAAAGAACTGGGGGTAATATGCCAATGTATTTGTGTAATTAGGAAAAAACAACAACAACAAAAAAACCTCCGGAGGCTCTGACCCTAGAGATTTTCAAAAGGAGAGAGGCATGGGTCATGGGTTGCAATGGGCCAAACCAGCACAGCACACCCATCAACTGCCGGTAGCTGCCGGAGGGCTGGGCAAGAAAGGCTTGGGGGTCACATCCGGGTTCAGAGGGAAAGTGTGCCGGGACCGACTACTGACGTCTTGGTGAGGGACGGAGGAGTTCTGGTGTGAGTATGAAGGTGCTGACTTCCCTCCTGTGCATCTCCACATCACCATCCCTGGTCCTCCCCTCCACGAGGCTGGTTTGGCGTGGTAGCCTGTTGGCAGATCTCCTCATTCCCGTGCTCTCTGTTCTGACCTCACAACTCCCACAAGGCGAATTTTCTGATAGTCCTGTGTTTACTTCCCGACAACCACACTCAGGAACTCACTGCTAAATGCCTTCCCCCAACTGGACCCACCACCCCTGTCGGGTCTGCACGCCCTCCCTCCCTGACCACCTCTTGGCTCTGGCCAGGTGGGCCATCTCCCCCATGTCTGGCTAGATGTCCTGAAGTCACTGGAGCTCTCAGACACCTGCTGAGCCACCCCAGTCAGGGCCGGTGATGTGTGATTCAGATTTCCAAGCGGTGCCATTTTTTCTTGAGGTTCCACTTCTCAGAGCAAGAAAAATGCCAAGCAGCTTATTCACAAGGCTTTGAAGTGCTTTGCATGATGGTCTCTTGTGATAACTGCCCCCCACCAAGCCATGGCTGGGGCCCGATTAAGTTATTGGCATATGGGGGGAGGGGGTTGCGCAAGTCTGACTGTGTCTGATTATTCTCTCTTTCTGTCTTCTACACACACACTCACACGTGTGTGTGTGCACTTCCCTCCAAAGCATTCAATACAGGAACCTCCTCATCTGGTAGCATTGAAAGTAAAATCCAGAGACAGGCAAGCAAAGGCTCTGTCCTTCACTAACATACAGGCTGAGTGGGAAGATCTTGGGCCCTGAAGCTTCTCACCTACTCTTTAGACCAACCATTTTTTCATCATTGTCCCCTCCCCCAAAAGAAACCTTTCTAGACATTTTTTTTCCTAATTGCCTCCTGCCATGAAATGTCCATATCACAGATATAATGTGTATCTGTGCTTTATACATGAAAATAGTAAGCTTTTTTTGCCCCTCCCCAAGAACAATTTCTCTCCCACTTGGGGGCAAAATCGCCTCTGATGAAAGGGCTCTCCCGGACCAGTGGTTCTCAAAGTGTGGGCTCCAGGTCAGCAGCAGCAGCAGCACCTGGGGCCCAAATCCAGGGTTTCCAATTCAGTACATGTAGCCTCTGGTCAAAACATGGGCATTTCTAATAATTCCCAGGCAACACTGATGTTGTTGGTCCGGAGATCACCCTTTGAGAACCACTGTACTCATGGAAATTGGGTGTGTCCTGGAGCCTGAAAGGCTCTGAGTTCAAATCCTTGCTCTGCCACTTGGTAGCTGGGATCCTTAGGCAACCTCTCTGAGCCTTGCTTTGCTGTCCATAACATGGAGTAATGATCTCTCCCTCATAGACTGTTGGGAGAAGTAAATTGTGTCCACATAGTGCATACAGCAGTCACCCAGTAAAGGGGGTGTCCTAGTTTGCTAATGCTGCAGAATGCAAAACACCAGAGATGGATAGGCTTTTATAAAACGGGGGTTTATTTACAATTACAGTCTTAAGGCCACAAAGCATCCAAGGTAACACATCAGCACTCGGGTACCCTCACCGGAGAATGGGCAATGGCCTCCGGAAAACCTCTGTTAGCTAGGAAGGCAGCTGGCATCTGCTCCAAAGCTCCGGCCTCAAAATGGCTTTCTCCCAGGACGTTCCTTTCTAGCAAGCTTGCTTCTCTTCAAAACATCACTCCCAGCTGCACTCTCTTTTCTCTCTTTGAGTCAGCTCATTTATATAGCTCCACCAATCAAGGCCCACCCCGAATGGGTGGGGCCACACCTCCATGGGAACATCTCATCAAAATTATCTCCCACAGCTGGGTGGGGCACACTCCAAGCAAATCCAACCAGCACCAAAACTTCTGCCCCACACAAGACTACAAAGATAATGGCATTTGGGGGACACAATACACTCAAACCGGCACATTCCACCCCCTGGAACCCAAAATGGCATTATCTTTCCAAATACAAAATACATTCATTCCACAATACCACAAAAACTTAAATCATTTCAGTAACAAAAGTTAAGCACAAAATCCCATCAAAATCAATTTAGGCATGGTCAGTCCCAAGGCACAATCTTTCTTTAGCTGTGGATCTGTGAACTTAGAACAAGTTACGTGCTTCCAATATACAAAGGAGGGACATTCATAGGATAAACATTCCCATTGCCATAAGGAGAAACAGTAAGGAAAACAGGGTTAACAAGAGCAAAACAGTTCTTAAAACCCGCAGGACAAACTCCATTAGATTTCAAAGTCCAAGAGTCATTTACAGAACAATGTTGCATCCTTGGGGCTTGAGAGAGCGGGAGCCTAACCCTTCCCAAGGGCCTTTTCGGCAGCCCGTTCCTCTCCAAACACTTAGGTGAGTGCTCCAACATTTCCACACATTGGGGAGACCACCTTCTCGGCCCCACCCTCCTCAAACATCGGGGCAGCTCCCGGATTCCCTTCCATCTCCGGGTCACACGCTCAACCCCTTCAGAACAGTGTGGTGGCAGCCAGGCTCTCCCCAATTCCCTGGAAATGTGCTCCACCCTCTTTGGGACTGAGGTGGCAAAACTCTTCCAGAGCATCGAGGCGGAAAGCCCGCCCTCGACCTCCAGGGCAAACTCACCCTTTCCATGCATGTGGGCTGCTCCGCTCTCCCAGCCCCAAACCTCTTGACTCCAGACCTCAACCTCCATGGCTCTGTCTTTGAAGAGATTTTTCCTTTAATTTTTTCCTTGTCTGTCTCCTCCAGTGCAGACCGGCAATGGCTCCGTCTATAAAGATCTCGCAAAAATTCTGTTGGCTTTGCATGAAGCATGCAGGGGTCAAAGCCATCAGACAATAGGAGTTTCCACAAATCCTTTCTGCTTAACTCCTTATCCAATCTTGGCTTGTCCTCAGGTTGGGCTGTAGCTTCTGGGATTCTACCCACTGGAAGCCCGTAATTTTCCAAGCCATCAACTTCTGGTTTCTTTGAACCCAAGAGTTCAGTTCTAAGTTTATCTCTCTCTGCTCGCATTTTACTATAAGCTACAAGGAGAAACCAGGATACGTCCTCCACATGTAGTCTGGAGATCTCCTCAGCTAAGTATTCCAAGTTGTTGCTTCCAAATTCTTCCTTCCATCTGACACCAGGACTCAATTTTGCCAAATTCTCTGCCACTTTAAAACAAGGATCGCCTTTCTTCCAGTTTACAACACATTCATCATTTCTGTTCAAGTCCTCATCAGAAGTATCTTTAGAGTCCATATTTCCACAAACAGTCTCTTTAAAGCTGTTTTGGCCTTTTCTATTAAGCTCCTCACAACTCTTCCAGAAATTCCCCCTTATCCATTTAAAAAGCCATTCCAACATGTTTGGTATTTGCAAACTCAGCAGCAAAAGCACCCCACTCCTGGTACCAAAATCTGTCCTAGTTTGCTAATGCTGCAGAATGCAAAACACCAGAGATGGATAGGCTTTTATAAAACGGGGGTTTATTTACAATTACAGTCTTAAGGCCACAAAGCATCCAAGGTAACACATCAGCACTCGGGTACCCTCACCGGAGAATGGGCAATGGCCTCCGGAAAACCTCTGTTAGCTAGGAAGGCAGCTGGCATCTGCTCCAAAGCTCCGGCCTCAAAATGGCTTTCTCCCAGGACGTTCCTTTCTAGCAAGCTTGCTTCTCTTCAAAACATCACTCCCAGCTGCACTCTCTTTTCTCTCTTTGAGTCAGCTCATTTATATAGCTCCACCAATCAAGGCCCACCCCGAATGGGTGGGGCCACACCTCCATGGGAACATCTCATCAAAATTATCTCCCACAGCTGGGTGGGGCACACTCCAAGCAAATCCAACCAGCACCAAAACTTCTGCCCCACACAAGACTACAAAGATAATGGCATTTGGGGGACACAATACACTCAGACCGGCACAGGGGGGTTCTTCTCCCCTCACTCTGGGAGATGTTCCAGAGCTACAGAAGGCCAAGGGACACATAGCTTAGATGGGGAAAGGCTCTGCGCTGCAAGGGGCAGAAGGTAGAAGAGCTTTAGCTTCTTAGCCCAAGAGAGGACAGGGGAGTGGTGCCTGGGCTGAAATGGAGGCTGTAATGCAGGGAGCAGGTGGGAAGTGCCAGCGTGGGCTTGTTCACCAAACCCACCTATCCCAGGATGGCATTAAAGAACACAGCTTTTTCTGGGGGGACATAATATATCCAAACTGGCACACAGCCCATGGTAGGTACTCACCAAATGCCAGGCACTTAATAGAAATGTTTTCATCTACTTTTATCTCCCGAACCAAAAGATGGGGAAACTGATGCTTTGAGAGTTTAAGTATCTTGTTCAAGATCACTTGGCTGGTAAGAGAGAGAGCCTCTCTGGAACAAGTAGTATTGTGAAGTTAACTGATCTCTTTGGCCCAAGGGGCCTCCAAGGGTGGACCTGAGGCCAAGGGCCAGTTCTGGGCTGCTCCCTTGCGCTATGCCGCTCGTCCCATCAGTCACCTCTTGTCAACACTGCCTCCTTGCCCTGCTTTGGCTCTGTCCATCTCTCTCTCCAATCATGGCTGACAGTTGGGGCTGCCCTTGTTTCTCAGCTGGACACGACAGTGGTCCGCCTGCTGGCCTCCTTGCTCCTGCTGGCTCTCCCCCAACCCATTTGCTCCACTCTGACCACAGTGAGCTTCTCAAAGCACACAACTGACCATGCCCCTCCCCTGCTGAATCCTTCTGTGGCTCCCTGCTGCTCTCAGGATAACGCAAACTCCTTAGCTGGGCACCCCAGACCCTGCATGGCTCAGCCTGGCCTCATCTTTTCCCATGTCCGCTCTCGTGCTCTCGGCTCATCCATGCTGAATTATTGCAGTTCCCTGAACGTGTTACACTCTCTTACTCCCATATCTTTGCACACGCTGTTCCTTCTGCCTGGAACAGACTCTCCCACCTCTTCTCCTGGCTAATTCCTTCCCATCACTCAGTTCGTGGTTGAGATGATCCCTCCTCTTTGAGTCTTCCCAGCCTCTCTGGTGGCTAGGAAAGGTGCCCCTCCCCACCCCAGTTATTTTGCACCCAGACAGGTTATTTTGCACTTCAAGGTAGAGAACAGTGCAATGGACCCACAGTTTTACAGGTTGATTTCTGTCCCCCAAAAAAGATACGTTGAAATCCTAAGTCCAGTCCTTTGGAATGAGACCTTATTTAGAAATTAGATGAATTAGTGAAGATAAGGCCACACTGGAGTAGGGTGGGCTCTAAATCCAATATGACTGGGGCCCTTAGAAGAAGGGCAGAAGAGACAACACACAGATGAGGTAGAGATTGAAGTGCTGCATCGACAAGCCAAGGAACGGCAAGAATTGTTGGCAAACACCAGGAGCCAGTAGAGGCAAGGAAAGATTCTCCCCTACAGGCTTCAGAGCGAAGGAGGCCCTGCTGACACCTGGATTTCGGACTCCTAGCCTCCAGGACTGTGAGATAACGTGTTCCTGTTGTTTTAAGGCACCTGGATTGTGGTACGTTGTTATGGCAGTCCCAGAAACTAAGACACCCAGGTAGCCATCACCCCACGTCACCAACGAACCCCCTACCCCATGATTCTTCTGTATAGCATTCCAGCAGGGAATGAGGTTGCCTGTTTACCGATGTTGCCCTGACCAAACTGCACCAAGACAGTGTCTCAGCCACCACCATCTCTCAGGACACTAGCACAGTTCTGGGCCCAGAGAAGACAATCAATTGCTGGTGGGTACCAGGAGTTCAGAGTGGTTGAGCACTTACTATAAAGTCAGGCGCTCCTCTAAGTTCTCACCTGCCTTAGCTTGTTCAGTCCTGAGCACGTCCCTATAAAGCACACGCTGTCATCATCTCCACGTCACAGACTGGAAAACTGATGCTTAGAAGGTTATCCAGCTGGTCAATGGTAGAAGCTGAGCTGAGGCAGCTAACTCTAGCTCAGAGCTGACCCCAGAAATAGAATGTGGGCCACACATGTGATTTAAAAATTTTTCTAGTAGCCACATTAATACAAGGTGAAATTAACTTAATACACTGCATTTAACAGAAGTGAAAGTTATCCCTTCAACATATCATCAATATAAAACTTTATTAACGGGGTCTTCTGCAGTCTTTTTTCCAAGCTAAGTCTTTGAAACCCTGAGTGTTGGACATGACAGCGCGTCTCAGTCTGGTCTAGCCACATTCCAAGAGCTCAGCAGCCACATGGGCGGCCAAATTGTGGAGCGCGGCTCTAAAGCTGACACTCTCTACTATCGGGACCCAGGGCTCTATAAACAAATAAACAAATGAAACAAGAAAAGAGGTCCAAAGAGCCCTGGGTCCCGATCTTCCCTCAACAACAAATAATCCTTTGCGTTTATGGCCCTTTACAGTCCCTCCAGCACCACCTACCCACCATGGGCCATTAGCCCACTGCATGGATGAGGACTGTGGAAGGAGTGGGATTAAGCACCTGGCTCAGACACCCTGCTGGCAGGTGGCAGAGCCGGCCTCAAACCTACCACCCTGGACTCCAAGCCCAGCGTTCTGGGTGGGTGGGTGCAGATGTGCCTCGAAGCAAGACTCTCTCATCTGGCAGAAGAGGGACAAAGCCAGAGGGTGGTGTCTGATCTAACTCTAGGCTGGGTCAGGTTTGGGACAGGAGCCTTTTGGAGCCCTGTTATGGTTTGGCCCTGGAAAAAATGATGCCCCTGGTGTGTGGCAGCAGTAGGCATGGTCTCAAGTTGCAGATGAGACCGTGCCAGTTTGGCCATGAGAGGCTAAGGAAAAAATGATGGCAATGGAGCATAACTTAGCTCTGAAGGCCTCTTGTTCTTGGCAAATCAGAGGGGCTGTTACTAATAGGGCAAGCACTCATAGGCAGACATAAATACCCCTGGCTGCAGGACTGATAGACAACTTGATGGGACAATGCTACAGGGTAGCTGGGTGGGCTCCCTGTGCACCCTGGCTCAGTGTGGGCTCAGGCCCGTATCCACCCAGGTGGGACAGGCAGGTCTCACCCACTCACAGGCAGAGCCACAACCAGCCAAGGCTCTCCAGGAACCCAGAGTCTCAGGTCAGTGACACAAGGGACCCTCAGGACTCTCACCTGGCTCCAGGTGCCCCTAAGGCCCTCAGTTCTTTCTTTCCAGTGAAAACTGTTCCAGGACATCTAGAGCTGGAACAGGCTCACACAGGGTACTCAGGGCCAGCTTGGGGCAGTCAGCTGTGAAGATGCCTCAGAGGGTGAGGGTGGGTCATGGACCATCCCTTCTGTCTGCTTCAAGCCAGTGGGCACCAGCCAAGCACCAGGAGGGACAGGGACGTGAGACTGGACCCTTGGCAGATGATGCTCTTTTCAGCAGTGTCTACAATGGCCGAAGGAAGTGGAGACAAAGCCAAATCCTAAACTGCTGTCTTCCCATCTGCTCCCCTGGGGACTCTGCCCTCCTACCCGTCTGCCTGCTTTAGGCTCATGCTGAGGCTAGCTCACGGGGAGACCATGCCAGCCCAGGGCCAGGGAGGAAGGTGGCTGGGGATTGGGGGGTAGGGTGTGCCAGTGCACAGGATGGGTGGGGAAGGGAAAGAGAAGAACTGTCCTTTCCTCAAGCTGTTTGTGTCTGCCAGGGATTTGGGATACGGGTGGCAGCTGGCAGTTACAGAGAAATCTAGGATGGCCCTTTAAGTGCAGTGCAAGTGCTGACTTACCAAGGACAGCAAATATTTGCCACACGTGCTGCACTCTCCCTTTCCACACCCACAGCAGACTCTATCAGTTGAATACCACACTCCCTTACACAGAGCCTGTTTGGCTTCATGATCCTTTTCAGGGAGCCGCTACTAATCAATCAACATTGGCATGTGAGAGGAAATCCATTGTCATCCTTTCTAAGAGCCTTCAGGGCACATCTGTGCTGGCAAGGGGAATCCTATTAAGCTCTGCTAAATGCTTCAGGCATTCCAGAAGTTCCTGCCTCCCGGCCCCACTTCTGCACACATCCCCTCCCTGTGGTCTCACATCCTGGGTCTCCCTTCTCAACCTCTTGCTTGTTCTTGGGAACCTAGCCCAGGAGATTATGCCCCTGGAAGTCCCACAGGACACTGCTGCAGGCAGTAGCTCCAGACTCCAAGCTCCAGACACCCCGGGCTCAGCAGCTCGCCCTCTAGCTTCATGCTCCCAGGGGAGGGGAAAGGGGGTGGAGCAGGCTGGAGCCATGCTTGAAGCCTGGAGAGGACCTGAGTGTGTAGGGCTGGTGACCAGCATCCAGCATGAATCTGGAATCGACAAGTGTGCTGAGGGGATGGGCTCCCAGAGACACTGCAGGAGTCCCCATCTGGGCACCACTTCCAGCCAGTCCCTGGCTCCCTGCTCCCAGCCCCTATCCAGACTGAGGCATGCCTGGAACAGCACAGAGGCAGTGCAGAGATGAGGGGACACTTCTCCATTCATCCAGGATTCCCTTCCATGCTGCTGCCTTATTTGGGCCTCCAGACCCCCCAACTCCATCGCCCTTGGGGCTCCCTGGTGTTCCCTCGGATTTTCAGCACAAGCTCCTTGACACCTCGGGAATCACTTGTTTGCTGACCAATTTGCAAAACTCTGAAGGAGACCAGCATCATCGTAGGTTTCCCTCCCACTCTGTGTACCCCAAAAGGGCCCCCAAATTCTCAATGGGACTCTGCCTTCTTGCAGATGGCTCTTCCTCCGAGGACTGTTTCCCTGCCCTGAGAGCCCTGTGTGAGCCTGTCCCAGCTCTAGATGTCCTGGAACAGTTTTCACTGCACCGGAACCACCTAGGGCGCTGGTGAGGGACGACCATCCCTGGGCCTCACCCCACGCTCATGGGAGGACAATCTCTGTGGGTGCCAAGGACCCTGCATGTTTGGTAGAAGCCCCAGGAGATGCTTGGGCATACCAGAATTTGAGACCCCACTCCCACAGGGGTGAAATGTTTTCATTCATTCATTCATTCATTCATTCATTCATTCTACCAGTACATATTGTGGTTTACCCTGTGCCGGGCACCAGAATGGGGAAATGGGAATAGGGGTGAGTGGCAGAACCTCAAATCCTCACTCCTGCTGGTGTGGCATTTGTTTTGGGTCCTGGGGTACCCTGGGCCTAGAGACACAGTAACAGTCACGTCAGAAGCTGCAGGTCACAGGGAGCCCATAATACCCCTGATTTTCTGAGTTCTCCTCAGCTAACCCCCAGCTTCCCAAGGGTATTATTAGCTGCTGGTAGTAAGAAGCACTTTGCATACATTAATTAAGCTCTTTACATGTATTAAGTCATCCAATCCTTAAACTACTCCGAGGTAGGTACTCTTGTTGCTCCCCTTCTATAGATGAGAAAACTGAGGCACAGGGAGGCAAAGTGACCCGCTCCAGGCAATCTGGCTCCCGAGACTCAGCCCTCTGTGTTCTGAAACATTCTGCCTCCTTGTCCTTTGAGCTTTGGGTAGAATATGCCCCAACAATGCCCCCTCCCTGCTCTTGGGGGTCTCAGGGAGTGGTAGGGATGGCTGAATGGACTGGCATCCTGGCCATCAGTCTGGTTTTCCAAAACATGCCCCAGGCCAACCCTTCACGGCCAGTGGGGTGAGCAGGGGGGCCACACGGGGGTGCGTGTATGGGGTGGGGGTAGACAGAGCCAGTTTGGGGGGGTGAGTAGCCTCGCTCTTGGCTTTCCCCCAGCTCCCTTGCTCCCAAACCACCCAGCCCAGGACAGCCAAACAGAGCTGCCATTTGTCAATCTCTGGGTGAGGGGGTGGGGTCCAGAATTCCACACTCAGAACCATCTCTGCAGTCACTCATGATCCCGTTCAACCATGGGACCTGGGTGGGGAAAAAGGGCTTATGTCCCTCCCCCTGCAGCATCCCATATAAGAAATGAACTTCTAATGGCTGGAAATATGATAGAATGGTGGAAAAGGACACAAAGTCCTCTGAAGCTGCAGCTCTAGTTGTTCTAAAGTGATGCAAAAACTGCCTTTTCATCAAATAAGAAGAGAAAAACAAAAAGATACCAAGGAGGTAAGATGGGAGTCAGCACCATCCCAGGCCTAAAGTGTGTGGCTGCCTCAGACCTTGGACCATGGCACACGCCCCTGGCCCCAACGCCACGCAAGCAGCCCCCAGACATCGTCACCTCCGTTGGCCTCTCAAGCTCCTCTTCCCTCCCTCCTTCATTCAGGCAGGCCCCTTCCTGGGTTCCCTGGCCAGGACTGATCCAGGACACAGGCCCTCTAGGCCTCTTTGGACCTTTCCCCAGCCGCTGACACCCCTCCAGTGGCTCTTCTTTTGGTGGAGCTGCAGGGACAGCCCAGGCCTTACCTGAGACGATGGTGTAGCCAATCCCCCGGGGACGTCCTTTATCCTGGTCGATGGCAGTGATAACACGCACTGTCGTGCCCTGGGTGGGAGAGAGGAGGGACTTCAGTTTGGCTGCCCAGCCCCCAGGCTGCTGCCTTTCTTCGTAGCTGTCCTGGCACCCTCAGCTTCCGACCCCAGGAGGTCTCCCGGCTGCAAGGTCAGTCCTGGAAGCAGGAGTCAAGTGCTCAGCCTGAAATGTCCCTATCATCCTGGGGGCACATACGGAAGCTCCCAGGTAAATGTCCTAGTGTCCTTTGGAGAGGCCCAGCCTTGCCGATGCTATCATCCCCCCTTTCCCTCCCATCTTCCTTTATTCAGACAAACCACCCAAGGAAGAAGAGCTGATGGAGGAGAATTGACCTCCCATCAAATTGCCACGTGGCCTCAGGAAAGTTGTTGCATCTCTCTGGTCTCATTTGGCTCCATCTTAATACAAATAATACCTAAAACCCTGAGCCCTCAAGGGTGAGACTCCACTCGAGGCACATTGTTTTCCCTGGGGACTGAGTAAAGGAGAATATCATGGATCAATTACTCTATGGATGAAAATGTTATAAATCCTGAAAGCAAGTATCTCTAGGCATGACCACAGCAACCCTGAAGGCCACCATGGCCCAACAAGCCATGTCCCCTTCAGCACGGCATCTGGCAGTTCCTGTCCCAAATGACTCTGCCCATACCTCACCCATTCTCCCAGCAGCACTGGTGACAAGGGGCCAGGTGCTTGGGCTCTCAGGATGGAAAGTCAGGGACCCTTGCTCTTAGGGAGCACGCAGTCTGAGGGGAGGGGTCAAAGACACACACGGACAGCTGATAGACACAGATGGGGGTGTTCAGATGGAGAAATGTACAAAACATACAGCAGTCCACCTGGAGGAAATGGCTAAGGGTTGTACCAATGCTGACATTTAGGATGGATCATGAAGGATGTAGAGGAGTTTGCCAGGGAGAGAAAATGAAAAGGAAGGTGCCCCACGCAGAGGATACAGTACAGGCAAAGGTTTGGATGCATAAAAGATTCTCCTAGGAAGAGATCCTGGCATATAACAGGTACATTCAAATGTCAATTGAAAGAATGAATGAAGGAAGGAAGGAACAAATGAATGAGAGGACCTGAACATCACCAGCTCCACCACCACTTGCTGGGTCACCCCTAGCCCAGGGCAACCTTCGCCTTGTTCCCTGGGCCCTACTGCACCGCTGTCCATGCCAGCTGTCAGTTACTGTGACACCTGCCCACCTGGGCCCGCCTGAGGTCCCAGCCCCAGGCTGCAGGTCTCCCTGGTGAGGGAGAGCAGGACAGGCGCTGCCCCCAGTCCTTAGGGAACTGTCAACCTCAGTACTCACATATCTAATGAAGCGCTCTTATGGCCTTGACTGCTGCTTGCCCATTTGCCATTTATCAGCCGGAGGCTAAAACCTGTGCCATAGCCCCCACCCAGGGCTCAGCCTGCAGGCTGCACCCCTCTCCCCAGCTGAAGGCCTTTTCCCGCTACGAGAAGCTTGTTCCTAGACACCCAGGCCCTCATGTGTCCTGGGAGGTGGGGCCCGGCATGGGGGGCCAGATGCCTTCCCTCCGACTCCTCCTGATTTCACTTCCAGGGCACATGAGGGGTGCCCACGACCCCTACTTTTCCAGGCAGTGCTCCTGCCCTTCACAGATGTTGCTCCATCCTCTCCTGGGCCCAGGGGGGTAGCAAACCAGAGGACCTCCAGATTTGGCTAAGGGAGGGTGAGGGTGGTTTGGGAAAAATGTCTCCTGCAGAGAGATGGACACAGCCCAGAGGCCAAGGCCATGCAGAAAGACCTTCCACTTACTGAACCACGTCCAGTCCCCTCTTTTGACCCCTTCGCCTGGGGGACAGGAGCTCTGGTTGGATCCCCTGGGAAAACAGACTGTTACAAGTCAGAGAAAGACACGAGTAAACTAGTATCTTCCAAAGTGGGTTCTGATGGACTTGGTCACATGGAAAATTCCAGCAGCAGCAGCCATCCTCCTTTCCAGACCACTCACCCAGCGCCTCGCACTGCTGCAAACCCTTGAGCTGTATCATCTCATCCAACACACAGCAACCCATGAGATAAGCCCCAGCCTCATCTCCATGTGCAGACAAGGAAACTGAGGCACATAAGTTAAGTAACTTTTCCAAGATCTCACAGCAAGGAGTCAACAGTGAAGCCAGGATGTAAATTCAGTGCTCTAGGCTGCCAGGCGACACTGCCTCTGTAAAAGGTGCTGTTATAATAAGGAAACTGCCAATTAGTAAAGCAGTTGCTATGTGTCAGGCACAATTCCAAGCCTTAACTTATGTATAACTTGGGGAAAATCCATATATCCCATCTCTCCCTTGGAGATTCCCAAAGTGCTTTAGTGGAGTAAGGCTCCAAGCAGTAAAGTAGTACAGAAACCTCTGAACTTTGTTCTTTCTGTTCTGTAACCAGACTTTCCTATTTGAAGACGGACCCTTTACACACAGCATCCGTTAACAGCCCCAGACGCAGGGTTCACAGGTGGTATCTGGGAAGGACTGCATTAGCCTTGAAGTGCATTATACAAACATCACCCCACAAGGGGCCCTCTGGGCAGGGGATGCCCCTCTTGAGGTCACTCCTCAAACCCTGCCCCAAGGAGGAGGTCCCACAGGGTGCAGGACTCTGGCCTGAGGCTCCAGCTGCCAGGATGCGTTCTCTGGACATGGCAACGGTGCCCTGAAATAAGGACCCATGCAGCCTGGGTCCCACACGTGTCCCAGCAGGGGGATCCTCGGGCTGCCCCTGGTTAATGAAGCCCAGTGCCTGCTTGGGCACCGCTCCAGGGAGCCACTAAACATCCAACCCCACGGCGCATCTGCAGGGCCCCAGGTGTTCTACCACAGTGTGGGCTGGGCCGAGGACAGGGAGACCCAGGAGAGGGGGCCAGGGGCCAGCAGGGTCCTGTGCAAAGAGGGAACCTGGTGGCCAAAGAACCCTTAGTCCTCAGAGCCCAGCAAGCATCTCACCCTTGGGCCCCTAGGCCCCCCGGCTTCCCAGAGTCCTCCTGGGAGGGCAGAACTCAGAGGAAGCTGCCCCGTCAGGAGGACCAGAGGACAAGGAGGCCCGTGCTCCCCAAGAAGAGCCATCCTGAGCATCTATGAAGCGAGCTCTGATGGGCTCCTGACAAAGACTGGGTTTTCATCTCTTTTTGGCTAAACAAATCCATTTTTAATAAAACCCTGAGCTTTTAATACAAGTACAGCTGGAAAAGACTGGGGATGTTATGAGAAGGAATTAACAGGGAGGAATGGGAGCCTTTGGGAACGCTTGGCTCCTGTTTCAGAGTCTCAGAGATTATATTTTCAATATACTGAAACTTATTTCCAAAGACAAGGGGATGGAGAAGTGTGGCTGCTGCCGACCAGGAGCCATCACCTCGGCTGTGGGCACTCTGTCTGCGGCTGCTCCAGCCATGACCTGGAGAGCAGATGGCCAGGCCCCCGGCTCAGCTCCAGGGCTACAGATGGGCCTGACCTGCCCGAGGGGCCTCTTCCCTTCAGGTGGAATCCACGTTGTGAGGAGGAGGAGGAGGCCTCCTGGAGAGGGTCCTGACCCCTAGTGATGAAAGGGGTGGCACAGCACGGTGGTTAAAGGCTCGGTTGCCAGACTGCCTGGGTTTGAATCCTTTTGGTTAGTCCCTTAACCTCTCGCTACCTTGTTTTCCCCATCTATAAAATTGGTATAATAGCAGTTCCCCCCCCTCAGGATGTGATCCATATAAAGCACTTAGAATAGCACCTGGTACATAAGAAATACTATAAAAGTCACTGTTATTAATTGGGGCCTCAAGCTGCTCTGAGCAACTAATGAAAGCTAAGGCACCTCTTCCCAGGTGATGCACATACGCTTGATGCTTTCCAAATGGTTTCAGCTAATTCAGATGCCCTGACACCCAAGATCAATAACCCCACCCTGGAAGTAAGGAGTTCTCTGTGTATTATAAGGGCAGCTGAGAACCCACGGGGAGAACTGACTTTAATTGAGCATTTACTCTGTGCCAAGCACTGTACTGGGAGGCCAACATAGGTTCTCTCACCTTACCCTCCCAGTTACATATGAGGAAACTGAGGCTCAGAGGGTTCAGGGACTTGCTTAAGGTCAGAGGGTGTTGACAGTAGGCTGGGTGAGGGTCACTGGGGAATGGAGGGTGCAGGGGTGGGCCTGAGCAGGCCCCACCGCCCTCAGGCAGAGGTGAGAGGGCCCAGGGCTTGGTGCCCAGTGGGTGTGCCAAGTCGAGGGGCCGATGAGAGCCACAGTGAGGTGAGCAAGGCGGCCCCTGCCTATGAGGCTTGGGCCCCAGCGGGGGAAGCTGGGGACTTCTCCATAAGGAACCGTCTCTCTTCCCTGCTGTGGCCTGCCCTTCCAAAGGAGCCCTGGCCAGGAACCAGGAGCGTGGCTGAAATGGGAGCCCAGCTGAGCTTCCTGGTGTCTGGGGCACAGCCGTCTCCTTCCCGGCCAGCTCGGCTGGGACCTCCGCCCCCCACCATTTCCATGGCAGGATTAAGGACTTGAAAAGTGAACCTGCAGTTTGCTGCGGGAGTGGGAGGCGCCCCGGGAGAGGGGGAGGCCAGCGGGGGCTGCAGGGGACTTCCGACTAGAGCTGCCACAGCAGATTCAGAGGCAGAAAATCCTATTTCTCAGTTCTTAATTCCAGTCAATTCCAGTCAAAGGGCTGATAGGCATCGGCGGGCAGTAATTTGTGCAGTTTATCCACTCTTTTCGCCTTCTATCGGTCCTTCACTGACGGGCAGGCTGACATGCTGCTGCTCGAGTGAGGAAATTAAAATTTGATGCAATAATCCCAAATAAGAAGGATTTTATTAGGTAATGTATACACTTGAGATGAAGGCATTCTGGCCTGATACACTGATAGAGAGAGGCATACATTCTGGGAGCTGCAGATAAAGAGGGGATGGGGGAGAGGGGAAGGGTCCGAGTGGAGGCTCTGGGCAGCAAAGGCTCAGTCAGAATGGGGATGTCTGGGTCCTCAGGCTGCTGCTCACGAGTACTGGCCTGGCCTGGGAATTACTGCCCTAAATCAGGGTTCCACACCTGGCAGGGAAAACGATTAGAAGCCTTGAAAAATCAGGCTTGGAGTGTACGGGAGCCAGTCTGTAGGGGGAAAGCTGTGGGGGAAAGGGGAAACTTGAGGACTCTTTTTAAGCGTGGAGACAGGGAGGAAAGAGAAGGATGTGCAGACATTGAGAATGATTCTGTGGGTGCTGGGGTCCATGAGAAGCTGAACCCCTCAACTTACTCCCTTGTCTGGCTCCCCCCAGCCCAGCCATGACCCAAGCTGGGGGGCTCAGACCTGCCCCTCCCAGAACAGGGGTTCTGGTGGCTCCCAAGCACGGGCCTTCGTGCTCTCGTTGGGGCAAAGGCAAAGAGACTCCAAGGTCCCCGGGGCCAAGAGAGTTCTGAGGATCATTATCAGACACTAAGAAAAGCAGAGGATCAAGGATACAGACAGAGCGTAAAGAGAGCAGGTGAATAACCATTTCGGTTTGCTGGGACTGAGGGGCTTCTCAGGACGTGGGGCTTTCCACCATCCTAGGAGCCCCTGGGATCCTTAATAAGCATCTTAATAAACAGCTGATAGATTAGTAAAAAGAACGAAATGTAGAAATGAATGAATGGACAAACTAAGAAATCTGCAGATCTGAAATGGAAACACAAGATAGTTTGATTTCATATTATTTTGCTAACGTAGGGTTGCTAGAAAAAGACAAACTGCAGGGCCTCAGAGGACACTCAGACCACCTCATCGGCTTTTGTGACTCTGAAGCTGGAATCCCCAATACAAATCCTGCTACCTATAACTAATATAACTGACTGACCCACTACTCACTCACTCACCACTGTTCTTTAAAGCCTGCTAATTGCCAGCACTTGCTGGGTGTTTTATGCTCATGCATGCTATCACCAGTCAGGTGAGAAAGGCACTGTCCAGGCCTTATTATCCTCATTTCCCCAGTGAAGAAGCGGGTCGTGTGGCTACCTCTGCAGGCTGCTGGGATGAAGCCAGAAAAAACATTCTAAGAAAGGTGGCGAGTGAGCTAGGAACTAAGAGTGGGGGGACTTTGGATGGGTGACAAGAGCAGGGATGAGAGGTGATGAGGAGGGGAGGATGAGGAGAGGGCCGGTCTGGCCAGGGCTTTGCTTGCTCATTCATTCATTCATTCATTCATTCCATCAAAACTTCTCAAGCACCCACTATGTGTTGTGCCCATGAGCAGACCCCATCCCTGCCAGTTTAAGCCTCCAGTCCAGCAGGGAAGCAGAGGTTGAGCAAGTTGTCTCGAGAGCACTGAGCACCAAGGAGGAGAGTTATGGGGGCCCCATTTCATTTGAAAGTGCAGGGAAGTTCTCCCAGAGAAAACAGCATGTAAGGTGGGACCTGACCGCTGAAAAGATGTAGGCCTGGCAAAGGAGATGGGGAGAGGGGCAGGTATGGGGAGAGAGGTTTTGGGGGCTGGGCAGAGCAGGGACAGTCTTCAGTCCCCAAAGCTGAATTTCCTGCAGTTCACAGATAGGCAAAAGGGAGAAGTGGGGCAGGGGCATTGGGATTTCCCCTTTTGGACTCAAAACAACTTCAAATACCTGCAGTAAGAGACTAGAAACATTTTGCTTCTTAGATCCTCCAGTCTACACTTGTCCCAAGAAAGAATTGGTCAAATACTATGCCCCCACCCCCACCCTGCTGCCCCAACACAAATACACCTGGAGACCGAAGCAACGTGTTTCAAAGTTGCCAAATCAAGGATGCCAGTGGTGAGGACAGACCAGTCTCCATCTTGGGGTCAGGCTTCCCTGACATGTGGTGGCTTGGGAGCATGGTCTGCACCCTGGCCAAGGGACACCCACCTCTTGCTTATGCTCAATTCTGTGAGCCCGTGCAAACGTGCAGGGGGTGCCCTGAGCCTCAGGTGGGTGCCCCACTTTGCTCTCGAAGCTGTATGACCTTCCTGTAAGCTAGTTCCCTTGAAAGAAGGGGTGCATTTTTCTTTCCACCAAATCTGCTCCCCAAGCTGCATGTCCAATTTATCTGCCCAGAGAGGGTGCTGGTTTTTTTTTTTAATTTTTTCTTTTCCAATTTGCACAAAAGCACTGAAGGCTGCCAGACAAGAGAGGCCTCTCAATACCCGCCTGGTTCTCAGCTGAGCACCCCCCTCTTCCAAAGGCACTGCTGAGTGGGCAACGGCCATATTTTGTTCTCTAAAACCTCCTAGTCACAGTTGATTGGACCTGGGGTGGACAGTCAATCTACAAGCTGGCTGGTGACATGCCACAAAATCATGAGCACAGTCAATCAACTTGCCTCTCCTGAAAATCTAGAATTTAGAAACCCAAAGACTGAGCAGCTAGGAGGAGCAGTTGGAGCTATGAGCTCTAGGGGCAGAGCCAGGTCTGGGAGGGTCTGGGGAGGGGAGTGCAAGCTGCTGCCACATTGGTGAGTAGAACCTGGGGCAAAAGAGCATTCTTGGTTGTCTGAGAGAGCCAGATTGACCATTGGGGGACATGGCTAAGCCACACTGATGTTTTGTTGACTCTGAGTCCAAATCCACTCTCCAGCCCAGGCTGGGTTTTCCACAGGTGTCCTCATCACTCCACCTAAATCTTAGGAAACCACTCCTCTTCACCTGCACTGAGTAAGTCGTTGTTCTTTGTCACTCAGAGCCCTCTGAGGATGACATTGAGAGAGTAATGGGATGGGTGTGATGTGAAGAGGGGTCTGAAGATTTCACTGTGCTAGGAGACCCATAGCTGCCATGCATAGGACTGGGGGGGAGTGTAGGAAATGCTGAAGAGGCGCATGTTGCACCAAAGAGGGCCCCCATCCCTAACAGAAGCTCAGCAGGAAGTCCTTCAAGGGCTGCAGAGGGTCTTACCGGAGGAGAATGCTCGTAGATGTTGGTGCTGTAAGGCAGGTTGATGAAGATGGGGTCCATGTCCTGGACATCTGTGATGATGATGGCCAAGTTGGCCAGTGTGGACAGAGGCCTGTTCTTGTCTTGATCCTTAGAGAACAGAGGGTACATGGTCTTAGATTAAGTGATCTTGTGGACAAGCGCATACACACCTGTTCACACACGCACACACATACATACCAACATGTGTGGCATGTACACGCCGAACATGTACCCCTCACACATGTGTGCACACATGTACACATGTGCTCATGCACTCCCACGGGGAAAGGCATGAGTCCACAGAAGCTCAAGTACTCAAGAACCCACAGTGATCTCTGACCTGTAGAGGAAAACGCACACAGGGCCCCCAAGACCCAGAGGAAGGTGACTTAACCAATGTCACGAAGCAGGGCTGGGCTAGAGCCAGAGCTCGGGTCCCCTGCCTAGCCCTGACCCACTGGGGTATCCAGTGGGTGGGATGATTGGTTTGGGGTGAAGAGATGGTACTGTCCTTAGCTCCCTTCCTGTGATCAGCCGGGGGGGGCCCACTGCTTCACTTTGTGCCCACTTTCTGCCTCCCTCATTCCAGGGCTGCAGAGGAATGTCTGCATCGGGGACTCCTCTGAAGAAAGGACTTTTGGCAGCAGAGAGAGCCCCAGCTCTGGGCTCTGCATTTACTGGCCAAGCAACTCTTCTGGCCAAACCACCAGGGGGCGCTCCAAGGCCTATGACATTTTGGGGAGGGGGGCAGGTGTAGGAATCCTGAGAGGTCATGCAGGCCATCCCTCTGTGGCCAGGCAGACAATGTTTAAACACTCCTAGTGGGTTGGGAACTCAGTCCCATAAAAGCTCACCAGGAAAGGAAACTGAGAAACCGATCTTGTATTACCCTCATGCATGGTGGACTGTGATAAACCCTGCAAGGGCCTGGAGGCACTGTGCTAAGCACCCCTTTTGGATTTGTAGGTATTTCTGTTTCCATTATTCAGATGAGTTAGAGGCTCAGAGAGGCTAAGGAATTGTGCTGAGTCACACAGCTGGTGAGTGTGTCGCTAGGACTCAGACCCAGGTCCTTTTGATGCAAAAATCTGCTCTTCACTGCCTTGAATCAGGGTCCCAGCATCAGCTCAGTCTCTAACTTCCTGGGTAGCCTTGACTAAATTCTTTTCCCTCTCAGAGTCTTAATCTCCGTATCTATGGCCTCTATGGACCCTTGGGCTGGCACATTCTCTGGTCTGGGATTTGAGGAGCGACTGACTGTCGGTAGGTTAGATCTCTGTTGGTTTGCCTGGGATGACTTGAACAATGAGTCAAAGGAGCCTGGTGCCTGCTCCTGCCCTCCAGGGGGAGAGCTGCAGAGCCTCGGAGCCTCAGAGGAGAAGAAGGGCTGATTGTCCTTAAGGGTCCTCAGGGCAGCCAAAGGGAGGGCAGGAAGGTGTTCAGGGATGGGGGCCTGGTACAGCATGGGAGGGCAGAATACAAAGGCAGGAGGAGCCTAGCAGAGGGGCCACAGGAGACAGCCTCTCAGCTCCAAGGCCCTGGGGCCCATAGCCCAAGTTTGGGTGCTGTCCTTGATGACCACTCCCAGCCAGGGATGGGAATGACCACCAGGCAGATGGGGCTAGAGCAGGGGGGTGGCTCAGCAGGAAGCCCCTTGTCCTCTTGGGCAGGGTATGCCAGTGCTGCTGATTGGTCATTACCAGGCGTTTGCCGCCAGCTGGCTTTTGTCCAGCCTGACACCTGCCCTCCCGTCCCACACCTGTGGTTACAGACCTGTCCCTGCAGCCCAGGCCCCCATCCAACCCACGCTGGACTCCACGACTGGGGAAAGGGGCTGACAGTGGGAACATCTGGTGGAGAAGGCACCCTGCCAGGATCCCAGCTGTGGCTCTGGGGGCTGCAGCTCGCCCCCAGGGGAGTCCTCGCGTTTCCCCACCCTGGTGCCCATCCAGCGCGGCTGGGAGCCCATCCAGCTCCCTGCTGGAGAATCTCTGTGGGGAAATGCCCAGCAGTCAAGGGCACAGCACTCCCCCACGGATCAGGTGGGGAAGTCATCTCTCTCGCGCACAACAGCTACCAGGGGAGTTGGGGGGCCCCTCCTGTTCTACTGCTTCAAGGCCTGATTGCTCAGAGATTAACGGCAATTTAACTGTATTCATCACCGCAGCGGGAGCCCAGGCCTCCTGATCGCCTCAGGCCACCCATATTCTCGCCTGGCCCCGCTCTGGTCTATTCCTCACCGGCCAAGGCCATTCTTACCCAGGGTGAAAATTACCCCACGGGGACCGGTTCACAGCGAGAAAGAGAGCAAGCATCTGCGCGCTTCCTGGCACAGGTGTGTGCGGATGGAAGGCTGTGGAACGCTATGGGTACGTACAAAAAGCAAATTTTGGGCTGGCCTGTCTCCTGGATTCCAGGAGTCAGTTTTCCAAATAGCAGCCCACACCTCCTCCCAGGCAAGGAAAACTTAACCAGGGGAGAAGAAAAGAATATGGGCGTCATTTGCAGTGAATGCTCCAGGGAGCCAGGAGACTGCTCTATGACCTGCCGAGAGGAGCCCCCAGCACTGCCAGCGGCCCATGCTGCCCGTGGTGCAGGGCCAGGGGGTGGATTCTGTGTGTCAGGAAAACAGGCCCTGGATGGTCAATAGGGACTCATGTAGTTTCTTGCACTCTTGGCCTGAGCTTTGGAAACAGAAATCTAGAAGCCAACAGGCCAGCACCTCACTCTGCAGCCAGCTGATGGCTTCAGCTGTGCCCTGAGGCAGCAGCCAGGAGCAGCGAAGCGGGGAACACAGGGTCCCACCCTATTTAGGGTGAGGCTCACCCATTCCCCAGGCCCTTGCAAACAGCTGCATCAAAGACCAAGCAGCTATGATGTTCTGGAGCCTCAAAGACTCCTGGCCATGGGGCATGGTGGTCGGAGCACAGGCCTGGGAGTCAGACGATCTGGGTTTCAGTTCTTGCTCTCCCAGTACTCATCAGCTGCGTTGAGTCCCAACAGTGTCATCCATAAAATGGGACAATTCCTCCTCTCCTGCCTCCCTCCCCTGACTGACTAATCCTTGAATTAGACCCCCTTGAATTCCCAGGGGTCTGCATGTTGCCTGGCCCAGGCGGATGTCCCCTGCTGCGTGAGTATCCCTGCTCTACCAGGAGAAGCCAGGATGCCTGCACCCTGCTGGCTCCTGCATTTTGGGCTGGGGCTGATACCTCTGTCCTGCCTCTCAGCGATCAGAGGACACCGTGCACTATGGGCATCCTAGGGTGCTTACCAGGGCAGGCTCTGGTATCAGTCTGCTGGGGTTCGAATCCTGCTCTCCACAACTTACTAGCTGGGTGACCTTGAATTTCTTCTGTCCCTCAGTATCCTCATCTGGAAAACAAGTGTCTTAATGCTTATAACACAGGGCGATTGGGAGGTTTAATGGAGATGATTCATCCGAGGGCTCAGCACAGTGCCTGGAATGCAGCACGCACCTCAGTACCATCAGCTGTTGTCATTATTGCTCTTGCCATCATTATTACAGACCCATGACCAACAAGCCACTGGGTCACGTGCCATCCAGAATGTCCCATTGCTCCCTCTGAGGGTGAGAGATAGACAACATCTGGTTGTCTGGGGCCCCAGTGCTGGCGACTCACCGTGGCATTGACGGTGAGCTGGTACGCCTGGGTGGTCTCATAGTCCAGCTCTCGGATCACTGTGACAATGCCACGGGCACTGTCGATGGAGAAGAACTGGGAGGGGGGCTGGAAGGAGTAGAGGACGCTGCCGCCTGCGCCCAGGTCAGGGTCCGTGGCATTTACGATGAAGATGGGCGTCCCCACTGGTGTGTTCTGGGGAAGAGAGCAAAGCAAATAAAAGGGTGAGCTGGAGCTCCCAGCTGCTGCATCCATCAGTGACGGTTCCCCCAAAGCCCATTAACCACGTCCCTCCAGCCAACCAACCTGCGGCTTTGTAATTTTTATTCTAAGAGGGTTCAGAGGAATTTTAAATGCAGTATCTTTTTTTCTTTCTTTCTTTTTTTGATGGCCTCCTGGTGGCTGTAACAGCACCAGTTCCAAAGGTGATCAGCTCATCCTGGAGCTCTGGATGAGGGGACTTTCAGTCCCCAGGCACCTATTTCCTGCTGGTTTTGCTTCCTCTGTCAGGTGTCCCTTGGCTGCCCAAAACTCAGGCCTGGGCTGCTCAGAGGGCAACCGGGAATTTGCATTTTTTGAGGTTTCAAGGACAGGTTGCAGGAAGGTGTGAGCTACAAGGGTCTGGCAGGGGTCACTGGGGGCTTGGCCTGGCACCACGGAGGTTACCTGGCTTGCCCTGGGGAGGGGCATCCATAATGCCATCCTGGGCCATAGAAGACTGCCACCAGAGAGCCCACAACACCTGCTCAAATGTCACCACCTCCTGGGAGCCTTCCGTGATTCCCTCTGCTGTACACTGCATTACAGACCCCTGCATCTTTCTGATTTGGGGTCTCTGGCTAAATGCAACTTCCTCCCAGAGGTCTTCCACACTCCTAAGGCAGGGCAGCTCCCACGCCCCTCCCCACTGTTCATATGCATGATCCCATGGCAATCCTGGAATTCTTTATCACCCACATTTCTCCTATAATTCCTGGGTCAAGGCCCATTTTCCTGCACAACACATGTACTATTTGGACTCTATCTGCCTTACCCAGCACAGTGCCTGGAACATGGCAGGTCATTCAGTAAATGAATGAATGAACAAATGAATGAATGAATTTCTATGATAGCACTTAGCACAGTATTTGTTTGTATCCCCTGCCTGATTTTAGCTCTCATCTCTGCAGCTCTTATCACAGTTCTTGGCATGTAAGCCACTCCTGGTAAATGCTGTTGAGTGAATTAATTTATTCTTAATTTAGTGAGCTCTAGACACATCTGGGGATCAGGCAATCTAAGCAGGCTCTTTGCAGAGACAGAAAAGCAAAAATAGTCACTGCCTCTGTTGACTAAGTGCTATGGGCCAGGCACTGTACCAGGGGTGGCATCTGTTAACTCTTTAACAAATAGCTTCCCAGGTGCTACCTGTTATCTTTTTCGAACAGGAAGCTGAGGCTCAGAGATGTTAAGTAACTCCCCAAAGTCACACAGCCAGACAGTGGTAGACTAAGCCTTAAATTCAGGTTTAGCTAATTTTGAGCTCTTGTTCTTAGCTCCATACTAAATGCTTTTTTCACAACTTCTCCCCTGTCTGATGCTGATGTAAAATGGACGGTCTTTTATGTTTTCTCTCTACTGGGACAATGGCTGGGTCCCTCCTGACTCCCGCAGGGCTTTGTGGGAGTTGAGCACCCACATTGCTGCCCTCTTTCTGTGCTGTTGGCTCTGACCTGGGCTCTACAGCACCCTCTCAAGAAGTTTCTTTCTTTGAGGAACAGTCTTGAGCAACCTGGCAGCCCTCTCCAGGGTCTGATGGAGCTATCTGCTTGAGGCAAAGGTGTTCTTTAAAAGGCCCCTCGACAAACTGATAAGTGCCTTCTGAGAATAACGTCATGGAATTGCGTTGTCTCTTTCTGAGGTTGCTGATCCTCCCCATCAGCAGGCAAGCATCAAGCTGTATAGACAGGCTCATATCCTGCCCTTTTCCAACCAGCACTGGGGGCAGTAGGCAGACAGTGGGAGTCCCCTCTCCTCCATACCATCCATGACTCCCCAGTTCCTCTTTGCATAAAACTCAGGTCTCTCATGGTCTGGCCCTGCGTCCTCCCTTCCACTTGGTGCCCTGGTGGTGTCCAGCTATTTGTGCTTCTCAAACACAGCAGGCTTCCTCACACCTCTGGGCCTCTGAATCTGCTTTTCCTTGGCTAGGTCTGCATTCCCTGATTCAGCTGCTTGGAAAACAGCTGCTCTCTTTCCCTCCAAAAGAGAATTAAGTCTGCACAGGGACAAAGCAGATGAGTACTAGGGCTTCAGGGATGGACAGACCTCTTCCAGAGTCCCAGTCTCACTGTGTCCTTGAGCAAGTTACTTAGTCTCTCTGAGCCTTAATCCCCTTCCTGTAAACTGAAGTTAGTAATATCTTATAGAGTTGGTGTGAAGAGTAAATGAGCTCATAAGTGTAAGCTTCCCAGCCCATAAGTGCTTAGAAGATGGCAGTTGTGATTTTAATTTCTGAATGTCTTCTAGAGCAGCGTTGACAAGAACACCTTGAAGGGTAGGGCAGGGAGGTGTCAAGAAGCACCCAGAATATTAACAACTTTGTACTGGGCGTTTCCTGTCTTCCTCCCACCCCCCAAGATACATTTGGAACCCTGCTTTGCACACCACCCCACCCCCCACTCTCCAGACGGATCCCAATGGACTACATCTCCCAGGCTCCCTTGCTGGGTGGCTTTCATTGGGTTCTCCCAATGGGGGGTGCTGGCAGGAGCTCAGAGAGCAGGAGGGGAAAGAGTTTGGGGTATTATCTCCCACACCCTCCAGCTCAGCCAGCAGCTCCTTCTCCCTGGCTCCCAGGGCTCCAGGAACAGTATTTCCTTCCCCTTTGTCCTTCAGCCCCAGGGCGGAATAAGAGCTTCCCATTGTTGTTAGTCTCTGGGGTGCCCCAACATCCTTCTTTTCCCCCTAACCCTGTCCATCCCTGCGTAAAGTGTCCTCAGTTGTAAACAGTCGCAATTGTTCACTGGAACTATCTGCGATGAATTGTTTCCTGCCAGGCCCTGACTAACTCAGGCACCCTGCAAATACCTATCTCAGCTCACCACATACAAAGCCCGGGTAACCAAACTCACCAGGTGCTGGGCTCAGTGAAGCCAGTCTCTGCCCAGCCATGCCCAGTGAGGTGGCAATGGGCTTGGGCAGATCTTTACACAATTCTTGGCTAGCCTACACTTCTCTCTCTGGCCTTCCCTCTCTATAGATCTAACACGTATATTGCATGTGAGTGACAGAGCCAGCCCCACGAATCCAGAACAGAACATTCCACTGGGGCCTTGACTCCTGCCGCCAGAAGAGATGGCCAAGTTACGATTTCAGAGCAGCCTGCCTGCTGGGTGGCAGCTAGATAGCATTTCAGAGCACTCAGCCAGTCTGCAACACGTCTGCTGGAGCCAGTGCCCCGAGGAGAGGGACAGCTCCATGAGAATGTCAGCTCTCCAGTTCCCCGCCTGGGGGACATGAGGACATTTCACTGTCCACACCCACAAGGTCCAGGGCAAAGGCTCTCTGAGCAACCGATCAGGGGATTTAAGAGCAAGATCCAAGGAAAGGAGAAAGAGGAAATGGAGGAAAAAGAGGTGACAGTCCGGTGTTTGACCTTCTTGGATTGCTTCATACCCTGTGGTGAAAACCCATTTAATTTCTGCATAACTTAGAAAGGGTTTTAAATGGGCCTGGCAAAGAGCCATTCATATACTTAGAAGGGACAAGCCACTGGAGGGAAAAGAATGCTAACTTCTTGAATTCTTTTTTTCCTGTCCTGGGCGCCATGCTCTACCAGGGAAGTGGGGGTGGGGCACCCGTCAGCACACACATGGGGGACTTCTCCCAGCACCCAGCTGCTGTTCCATGCAAATGCACAGATGCGCACACAGGTCTGCATCAATGCAAAGAGATTTCACCTATGAGTCAGGTGCAGCTGGGTTTCCAAGTACACTGCAGGCAGTAAAGCCTGGTGGCTGAGAGCATGAGCTGGGAGTCATTGGAAACTGGCCTTCCACTTACTGGCTTGGACCCCTCAGATATATGCTGTTTAATCTCTCTGGGCCTCAGTTTCCTTATCTGTAGAAAAGCTCTGTTAACAGTACCTACCCCTTAGGGAATGCTGTGAGAATTACTCATAGATGAGGTTGGAAAAAATAAAACGCTTCTCCCTGAGCCTGGCACACCGCAGAGAAGGAAAGTGTCTTGTTCCACGGTCTCACGGGTGGTTCATACCAGAGCCGTGACTGGAAATCTGGACTCCTGTACTGTGCTCTTTCCATCCCGCCCAAAGAGATGCCAATCACTGCCTCCACGCTCACAGATGCCCTTTATCCCCACAATCCTGCTCAAGGGGATGGAGCGAGGTGGCCATGTTTGTACCAAGTGATGTCAGACCCAGGCCACACCTGACTGGGCCAGGAGTAATCACCTGACCCTGGTGGGCCAATCAGGTAGGGCCTCAGAAATTGAGCTAGTTTCCTATGGGGATCTGAGCAGAAAGAGCCTTGCTATGGGCTTGGGGTGGACGTGGCCCCTCAACAGGCTTAAAGTTATTTTATGCAGATGCCACAGTTACATGGTAGCAGAGAAGCCAGGGGCAGGCAGAAGTGAGGAAGAAAAGCAGAGATGATGGGCTCTGAAAGCCTCTCCAGGCCTCATCTTCACTTGGCCGATGTGGACTTCACCACCCATCCTTGGCTGTGGTACCTGCGACACTGCCTGGGCTGCCCCTCCTGTGGCCACCCCTCTGCTCACGTCAGCCTTCGTGGGCCTCAGTTTCTTGCTCCCACCTGGCACCCCCAGAACCTGCCCAGCCATGGGGAATGCCAGTTCAGCCCTGCAGCTCTGCCCAGCTCACCCTGCTCCTCTCCTGCTGGGATTCTGTCCCTTTAATGCCACAGCCGGGTCACAGAAAGCAAATCTCCTGGCCACCTTCCTAGACTGCTAAGGAGCCACAGCAGCCGACACCTCTCATGGCTGGGAGGTGATAATGGGCAAAAGAATAAAATGGCTTGGATGAATGCCCTCTTCTTCTTTATAAGTGTCCCCAGACACTCCTTTTAACATGCAAATCCTCTCAGGCCACTGGCAATTATTAGCATGCGTGCGGGGTGGTGGCAGGGGTGGACGTGGCTGGGGAACAGCACAGTCAGCCAGGGCACGCCTGGGGGAGATGCCAGGCCGCATTGGTGGCTAGGGCAGGATCTCAGGATCTACCGAACAATTGCCAGGATGGGCCTGGTCTATGAACTCAGGGCCAAAAACTAGGGGTCAGGTCTGCACCAAGTAGGGTGACTTCTCCCCACTCATGCATTAGGGAAACTGGCCTTGGTCCACCTTCTCACTGGAAGAGAGCAGCTGTGGTCCTTGGAGGAATGAGACCAGAAAGACCACATGGGACGTGACTACTTCTGCTTCCAAGGCAGCCCTCTTTGCCCACTTCTCCACCCTAACCTTGCTTCCAGGGCCCCTTCCTCCATGGCACCCTCCTGCCCTGCCCTGCCCACTCCTTCACAGCTTCTGGGCCTTTCAAGGGAAGTCTCTGTGCCTCCTGGGGGCCGGGAAGTGTGCTTGGGCATTCTTCCCTTTAAAACCCTTGCATCGATCTGACTGGTTGTCCCTTTTGGCAAATGGCCCACATCGAGCAGGCCACAGGCAGGGCAGGTCCCTGCCTTCTTCACGTTCCCATTTAAGCTGCACAGCGCTTCTGAAGGACCTGCTGTAAATGGGCCACCCTGTGCAATTCAGAGACAAATAAATCTTGCTACTCCTGGGGTGACAAGGGAATGGACTCCAGGAAAGTTCCACCATGCAGAGGATCTTGTTCATTAATAATAATGATAAATAGCTCAATTCTCACATGCAGCATGAGTTACATTCCACTCTGGACTTCTGCAGAGGTGCTCGGGGTGCTCCCTGGAATGGGAGGAGTGTGTCCAGCGAAGGGGGACATGGTCCTCAGAAAGAGAGAGAGAGGAGAAAGCAGAGATGGGGAGAATGGTGAAAAGAGGGGAAGAGGAGAGGGTAGTGAAGGGAGAAGGACAGACCTAGGGGACAAAGAAAAGTAGGACAGGAACGATGACTGGGGACAGACTGGGGGGCCAAAGGGGAAGACAGCTGGCAAGAGAAGAAAGAGGGAAGGAAAGTTGGGGAGAAAGGAACTAACTGAAAGTGGGGGGAAAGAAATATACAAAGGAAAACTTGTGGACAAAGAAAAAGTAAAAAAAACTGGAAGCAGCAAGAGAAAGGAAGATGGGAGAGAAAGGAAAACAGCCTGGTACACCTTCTCGTCCTCGTGATACTTTCCCTAGTTATATGCACTCCGTTCTCTTGACCAAATCTCAGCAGAAAGCCCTACTATTTCCACCCTAGGTGCCATCTCTAAAGGCGTTATTAATATTTATGGAATGCTTGCTAGATGCTGCTACTTTCTTTAATATCTTATTATCAAGCCTGTTATAAAATGCATTACTAATAGATTCCTGACAGATGGAGTTCTGACAAGATGCAGGCACTTCGGTGGCTCAGAGCTGGGAACGGACCCTCTTGGAACACGGA